>NC_135814.1:37104207-37408564 GCF_964213995.1 Mustelus asterias | reverse complement strand
GTGCATTGACCCGAACAGGTGCCGGAATGTGGTGACTCGGGGAATTTCACAGTAACTTCATTGCAGTGTTAATGTAAGCCTTACTTGTGACCAATAAATAAACTTGAACATTTTTTCTTTTAATACAACTTGTTGCTGTTGGCACACTTCTTCTAGGACCTCAGTGTATACCATTCATTTTCTGATGACTGCAAAATCTGGGCCATTCAGTTTAATTTTACCTAAAAATATCCCAATTTGGTGCACTATGGCACCAAAGGGGCTGTGTAAATATAAGCTGCTGTTTAGCAGATGAAATGGTAGTTAGTGCGTATGGGGGCTTTTCTGGAGGTTTGGTCATGTGATGATTTGAAGACATGTCATCTTAACATGTGACATCTGGTCATATGTCACCTGTAAATATTACTGCATTTGTATCAAATTTAGTTGTGCTAAAGGCTTTTGTGTGAGAAACTCCAAGAACCAGGAAGCCACCTATGGACAGGTGAAGAAGAGAAACAGGATTTTCCAAATAACATGAGCAAGCTAGATCTGGTGATGGAGTGACTCGACGAGTTGTGCATCAAATATGCTCTTATTTGTAGCTCTCAGTCATTAGGAAGTGAAGACGAAGATTTTAATATATGTAGGCGAAGTGAGGTTCTCGCCTTTCTGGTTCACCCTCAGCACTTAAATGCTGAAAGTCATGACCAAGCAAATTCTGGATCAATCAGCAGGCCTGGAAGCATTTGTGGAAAGAAACAGATGTTTTGCGTCTAAATGACCCTTCTACAGATTTGTTGCAGGTGGCATGCACCTTCTCACATGTGGCCACTGCAACATCAACTGGATTAAACTTGGAACTGCTGATGAAATTCATCAGGTGTCCACCCTTGACCCAGCAACCTGATTGAATGTCATGGTGGAGTTGGTGCAGCAGGATCACATCTCATCCTGACCCTGGAGGAGCCATTAGATTTCAATCCTTAGAAGACAGGTTTCTTCTGTATTACACTCCTGTGCTTACCTTAATGGCTGAACAGATGTTTATATATGATGATAAACAAAAATTTGGTGAGATTGGTCCCTGCCTGATTTTCTTCCCTCGTCCCACCCCTCATTCCAATTAAACTTGCTGCAGCTACCCTGAAATGAACCAATGGATGGTCAGTTTACCTGAATCCCTACATCATCTTTCACCAAGTTACACTTCCAAGTATTTATAAGGAAATGTGCGCTTTAGTAATCAGTGAGAAATATTACCTTTGTTTGTATTAACACTTAGGGCTCGATTTTACCAACAATTTGCACCCGCTTTTGGGCGCAAAATCGTGGTAAAGTCGGGTGAGGCCTTTATCGCGATCTGCACCCGCGTCCGTGCAGATCGCCACTTTACCGAGACCCACGAACGGTGGGCATCCGTTCCACGCCCAAATCGGGTGCAACGACGATTTAAATGCATTTAAACTGAATTAATGAACTGCCCACCCAACTCTATCAGCATTTTCCCCTTTACCACCGCGTTTACCAATCCGGAACCGCGCTTTTAGGGACCTGCTGAATAAAAGTCTGAGTCGGGTGCTCCAGCCTCTGAAGAATGCGTTCAGTGTTTCCAATGGCTCTCTGACTCAGATCAGTGGTGGGGGTGGGGGTGGAGGCGGGTCAGATCATTCTCTGGTTGGAGGGGGGAGGAGGGAAGTGAGGTCAGATCATTGTCTGGTTGGGGGGAGCGGGGAGGAGGAGGCGGGTCAGATGTATCTCTGGCGGGGGGGGGGGGGGAGGTCGAGTGTTGTCTGGTGGTGGGAGAGAGGAGGCAGGTCAGATGTTCTTCTGGAGGGGAGGGGGAGTGAGCCCAGACCATTCTCTGGGGGGGGGTGAGGCAAGTTTGTTGTCGGTGCGGGGGGGGGGGGGGGGGGGGGGTGGGGAGTGAGGCCAGATCGTTGTCTTGGTGGGGGAGAGGAGGGAAGCGGGTAAGATGTATCTTGGGGGGGGGGGGGGGGGGGCAGATAGATCTCTGGTGGGGAGGGCCGGGGGGGTTTGCTGCCACTCTGTGGGCAATCAGTGGAGGTGAGGGGGGCAGGGGTGGTAATCGGTCTGGGTAGTGGGAGTGTGGATAAGGGGGGCAGTGATATGTGTGTGTGTCCCTTATCCACCTCCCCCCACTACCCACACACATCACTGCCCCCCTTATCCACCCCCCCACTACCCACACACATCACTGCCCCCCTTATCCACTACCCACGCACATCACTGCCTCCCTTATCCACCCCCCCACTACCCACACACATCACTGCCCACCTTATCCACCCCCCCACTACCCACACACATCACTGCCCCCCTTGTCCACCCCCCACTACCGAGACCGATCGCCACCCCGTCCCCCCTCCTCCCCCACCGATCGCCCGCAGAGTGGCAGCGGACCCCCCTGTCCCCCCCACCAGAGATCCATCTGCCCCCCCCCGAGATACATCTTACCCGACTCCTTCCTCCCTCCTCCCCCCCCTACCCCAAGATACACCCTTGCTCCCGCTTTTCGCTCCCGGGCCGCTTTCTCCACTTTCTGTGGCTCGGGAGCGATCTGACACGGGCGCGCTTTTTCCAATTCTTTTCTAACTGCGCATGCGCAGTTCAGAGCTCCGATCATTCCGGTTGCGCTAAGCCCCGCCCACAGTGCAAATGGGACTGGAGATGGCTGAGAGCGTATGGGGGCACCTGAAAGCAGATTTCTAAGTCGGATCTGTACTACGCCCAGATTCGGCATTTAGAATGAAAATGGTAAAATCGGGCCCTTAATGTTAGAGATTTTCAGTAAATTAGTTTTGATAAGTTCAAATAGTGTGGACATGCCATTTTTCAGGGAATCTCAAGACCAATCAGGCCAACTGCTGTAATACTATTTTTTCTTATATTTTGGACAGTTATGGCAGTCCTGCTATGAAGGTATAAATTGCCAGATCAACGATGGCATAACAAGGTAAGTTGATCAGGAAAATGCCACATTTTACAAAGGTTTTGAATTGGAACTTCCTGTTAAGTGTACATGATACCAAAGATTCTCATTTAGCATAGAATATTTAATGACCACCCTAATCTCCTAAATTTAAATTCTCAATCAACTCTTGAAAAAGAAATCTTATATTTATATTTCAAAACAGTATGCTAAATTACATAAGACTAATTACCTCTGCTCCTGTCAAGAGGGGTCTTGACAATGTTAATGGAAGATAATTGGATGAAACATATTGGGTAGAGTATGGTTTGTAATTCATTTGTTTGTAACGTTGAAATACCTGTAAAATTTATGAATTGCACAAAGTAAAACGTTATATTAAAGACAAGGCTTAAATAACTGAAGATCATTTTAACAGAAGAAAGGAAAATCACACAAATGAATTGTGTCAGGCATTTTTGCTTTACATATACTTCTTTTAGCACAACATCAGATGAATTTAAAGCATAATTCTGACACTCTGGGCTGAATTTTCAAATGGGATAGGGTTTGGATTGGAGGTTTGGGGATGGGGGGTGTGTGTCAAGGGTCCTCCTTGCCAGTTTTCCACCATGATCCTGACTCCAAACCATTTTCAATGTGGGTGGCTCGGGACAGATTGGCTGCCCGCCCACCGGCAAGTGGTGGGCAGGTATTAAGGACAATTATTTTAAATTAATAGACTGTTAAAGGCCCCTATAATGCCAACATGGTAGACTAAGGGCAGAAGGGGATGCAATGAAAAATCAAGCAAGGGACTCACTATCCACATACATCAGACCCGTAATAACCACTGGGCCACAGCTGGGGCCACTGGGAATCACTTGGATGACCGCCCCTCTAGCATCATGACCAGGCAGCTGTGCCATTTTGAAAAGTTAAAAATTAACTTATCTGGCCTTCACTCTTATAATCCCCAGCTCAGATTGGCAGCTCTCACCTCAACTGATAAGGCTGCCAATCTCGAATCCTGTTAAATACATTTAACACTGGGATAGACAGATTTTTGCTCTCATGGGGAAGTAAGTGATTTGGAGAATGGGCAGGAAAATGGAGTTGAATCCTAAAATCAGTCATGTGGCGAGCAGGCTCGATGGGCCACAAGGTCTACTTCTGTTTCTTGTGTCCTTGTTGGATGAAATTCCGTTGGTCCTCCAGCTTCAGAAGTCCACTTACCACCCTAATTGCCTGGAACATTGAAAATTGCAACTGGCATGTTTGTGGTTGGGACTCAGAACCAGCCTCCATTTCCCATTTCCAAATCGCATATTGAAAATCGAGCTCTGGCATCATTAAGAATGATGTGGAGATGCCGGCGTTGGACTGGGGTAAACACAGTAAGAGTTTTAACAACACCAGGTTAAAGTCCAACAGGTTTATTTGGCAGCAAATGCCATTAGCTTTTGGAGCGCTGCTCCTTCGTCAGATGGAGTGGAAATCTGCTCTCAAACAGGGCACAGAGACACAAAATCTGTAACTTGATTTTGTGTCTCTGTGCCCTGTTTGAGAGCAGATTTCCACTCCATCTGACGAAGGAGCAGTGCTCCGAAAGCTAATGGCATTTGCTGCCAAATAAACCTGTTGGACTTTAACCTGGTGTTGTTAAAACTCTTACTATCATTAAGAATGGCATAAAAACTGCAACTTAAAATGTGTAACCTTTAGATTGAAGAATGGTAGAATTCTATCAATTACTACTTCTGAAGGCTTGACAGACAAGGGTCCAAGTGCATCAGGGGCCTAAAAACAAAATATGGAGATGTTTATTCATGAGACACAGTGTGCTATTTTGAATATTTGTTCAATTGGCATTTATGTTGTTATGCTAGGTTAATTTTAAACTGAACCCCATCAACAATGAAATGTTTAATTCTTGCAGCCATCAGCGAAGATGCTGAGACATTATGCTGCCAAACATTGAGAGAGAATTCTGTTATTGTTAAATTAAGTTAAAGTAAAGTAGAGTAAAGTTTATTTATTAGTCACAAGTAAAGCTTAAAGCTTACAGGAACACTGCAATGAATTTACTGTGAAATTCCCCTAGTCCCACACTCCGACGCCTGTTCGGGTCAATTGAAAGCTAGCATTAAATACTGGTAACATAAAATAGCTCATTATCCAGCATATTTGCCAAATGTCAATCTACATTTAAATGTGGAAAAGCCTATATGCTAATCTATATGCTTGTGCCAGACAGAACATATCACACAAAGCAACAGAAACATACAGAGCAAATAGTGACATTCATAAAATGACAAATACAGCAGCATCCTGAAATTTATTCTTTGATGTTATTTTCCCCAGGACATTCGGCATAACAATGACCAATTTCTATCCCTAAAGAGGCTATTTACATTCAAGTTGTTGCTGATGATGCAAATGAAACATTTAAAACCCATTCTATGGCCCAACCCAAGTCTGTCCTGTGTAGTGGAGGCAAAAACTCTGGCATCACTCAGGAAACCGTTGAATTCTCTGCAGAGTTTTCCTGGATAAAATGTTTAGATTGGGTCACATTACATTCTCTATCAATATCTATCTTATCTTGAATCTAGGTTCATTGTTCCTTGCCATTTGCCCTGCATTTTAATATACCATTTTCTTACAGTACCTTCTCCAAAACAATGTACAATATATCAAACGCTAAATTTATGCTATATGTGGTAACTGTCATCTACTGCCAATACACAGAATGGTCATCAACCTGAAAGGTTGGGTAGAATTTAATTAAGGCATTGGGGGTCCCACCCACTGATTGGAAAACCAATGCGAGCCCCACATCACCTTTCCAAGGGATGCCTGAAGCTATATAAGTCCCAACAGGCACTTTCCGGGACAACGTCAAGACTCCGACTCATCAAGGCCCCAGAAATGTGATACTCCTGTCCTCAAGTGCTGCCCGCCAATTGGAGGACAGTAGCTCTTTGTGGCAGCTACACTAGCAGTGGTGTCTGTTGCTAGCAATGGAGATTGTCACAAGATCCCTGGAGGGAGAGGTAAGTGGGAAGGGGGTCCATGGTGAGGGGCCACCAGCGAGAGAAGAGATCAACATAGAATCATACAGTGCAGAAGAGGCCCTTTGGCCCATCGAGTCTGCAACGAGACATTAGAAACACCTGAACTCCCACTTAATCCCATCTGCCAGCACTTGGTCCATAGCCCTGAATGTTTTGATGTGCCAAGTGCTCATCCAGGTACAGGGAGTTTGGAAGTAGCTTTAAGCAGCCCTTCTTCAATGCCGGGTCCCGCGATCAGGCACTGAGTGCCCGTTAAAAGAGCGACCTCTCCCCAGTCAGAAGGAAAAAACGGTTCAGACCAGTATTCTTATTTCCCTGTTTTAGTGGTGTTCCAGTTTAAAGTATACAAGACCAACCAGATCCGTATTCTTATTTCCCTGTTTTACGTTTTTTCCTTCTGCCCCGCCCCCCCCCCCCCCCCCCCCCCCCCCCCCCGCCACCGCCCCCACCACACATACACACCACTACACACCCCAAATAGTTTACTTGGCAGTTTTCAGTGAGTATGGGAGACCTGTACAAGTTAATTTAAATATTTAAATCCATGAGCTACAATTATATTCCACTGGGCTCAGGGACAATTGGTTTCAAAGGGTTTCTTAATGGGTCTAATTGTTTTCCCGGGCCATCGAGTGGGATTCCTATGTCGAGCCTTCTCATTCCTCCATTAAATGCAGGACCCCCCCGCACCCCCTGCCCATCTTGCCAGGTCCATTGGGTTTCATTAAACTTCGCCCATTAACTCCATGGGGCGAATTTTCCCATTCCGCCCACCATGGCAATCGGAACGGGCGAAGGACGGACCATGGAAAGGTCCATTGAGCTTGGGTGGGATTTTCCAGTTTCACGCCGGAAAACCCAGCTGCCACATTTCTTGACAGTTGCTGTATGAGTATTTCTGTCAAGAAGCAGGATACTTGTTATGAAGAATACTGTGTAGTTAAAATAAATGAGCTAACAGAACTGTTGTGTTGTTGTTTTCACTAAGTGATGAATATGACAGAAGCATATATTTGAATCGTGATTTGATTTTCATTAAATATAAATAATTCAGATTCCCAAACCATTTACATTTTACTTACTAATGCATCCCTCCAATCAGGAGAGACATAATAAGGGAACGTAAAAGGCTGAATGTCTTCCGCTGCAAAATTCATCGGGCATTTTTCTTCACTTTCCTGAACTGTCATTTCAACGGAAAATATACTGCTCGCTGTCAGGAAGGAAGAGCAAATGAAAACATTTTAGTACAGAGAAGTGCAGAGAGGTTCATTCTTTTGACCAATGTCGATCCATGAGATTCAATGTCTTACTTCAGCCTGACAATGGAGTGAGAATAGATATGCAGATAGAAACTGCCACTTGGGACTGGACTGGAATATTGGACTCAAACTTCTATTCATCAGGATTCCTTTCCATTCAAAATTCTGGTGGAGCAGGAGTATCATTAGATCCACTGATGTCAGTCAGTGGAGCAGATTGAGCAGCTCTTCCGTTCTCCCTTGCCACATTATAGGGGCAAGTCAGAGAAAATTGCTAAAAATCCCAGGGAATTTCATCCAGTCTGCCCTCACAATGGAATCACGGGATTCTCCCCAATCGACCTCGCCCAGACATATAAATGATCACCAAGGAGATGGCTTACCTAAAGGTTCACTTTCAAGTTGAAGGTATCTTTAAATCTTTTAAACCTGCAATCAGCACGAACCCGAATAATCTCAAATTAAAAGGCTTGGGGCCACTCTCTCCATTGACAGATTATAACATGAGCTCCTGATGTATCCTTGTGGGCACTGAACATCTCCCAGATTACCCTGTCCTCAAATTTGGATGAGGTCTGAATTGGCTGATGTTGGTGGACATGTGGTTATTCTGCTGTATTTCTGCAGGGTTAGTGTCATCTGTCTCTTCAAATGATTAAAGTTCCTTATAAAACACTACACTACACAGGAAATACAATATTTGTCCTCAGCAAATCAGCACAGACTGAAACGCATAGACGTACAAGCTAAGAAGCAGTCAAAAAACAATTGCTGAAAAATAGCACAATGCTGAAGCATAGCCACATTGCTAGTTCTTAAGCCATATTGGCAACTACACAGGTAAGTAATCGTAATGTTACAGACAGTAGGACCTTCAGTCTTAATTGGAACAAACTTAGCTATTTTGCCAAGGTTTTGTTCAGATATGTTAGTGATCTTTATAAATGCAAGCTTATAATTACTAACTGATTTTGAAGATGTCAGAAATATAATTTAATAACAAAATTTACAATTGTGAGGCACACAATGTCAAAAATGAGTGTAAGCATAAAATGTTATTCAATTGTAAATATACAGTTACTGGAATATAGTGTATTAAAATTGCTTACAGAATTCTTTAAAACAAACCAAATGCATACCTTTTAAAGAGAGCATATTTCCTCTTTTGAGGTTTTTAATAAGATTTTGCATTAAAGTCAATCTGTGGTTTACTCGGCATTGTATGATAACCTAAGATTAAAAGAGACGTTAGCTATTAATATGTTGGTAGGTGAATATGTTGGACTCTGTTAAATGCACATAATTGGCTAGCAAGGGAAGAGACAGGAATTTACTGCTCCTGCCAGCAGTCAAAATGTCATATTGTTTGCAAGCTGCTTAAAAGATATTTGAACTACTCACTCTCAAATCATGATATACAATTTGCATCACTATAACTATAAAGCGTAAGCATTTTGTTTGTTCCCAACTTCACCCGTATGCCAAGTTTATAAAAGTGCCACCAAGCTCACATATCAAGTAATAATCCTGATAAACTTCATATTTAAATAGAAAATATTAAATCATTTGGTGTTTCTCCAAATGTTTACACATGTATTGCTGACAACTGCTTAAGGTTTTTGGCTTTTTCTATGCCAATATTTGCTTCTTAATTGGTATCTGACCCATACCATAGGTGTTAGGTTGAAAAGAGTTGTTGGCTACACCTGCTGCCTAAAAGGAGCATGGGCCCGTCAAGGCTCCATGTTTCCAGTGTACTGGCCATGGCAGTCAAGGTACCATGTTTGCACTAGGACATAAGTGCAAGAATTGGGTATTGACAATTGTCAAGTCCACCAGCACAGAGCTGACTGTAGAATTTGGGTCTTTTGAAACTAAGTCCCTCATTATGAATGCATAATCACTTCTGTGGGGGAGAGAGGGCATAGGGAGGGCTAGCTCAGCCATGTGTTGACCTCCGAGATGTTGTCAGCCTGCAAGGGTTGGCCTTGTTATGTGATGTGCAAACTGAGGGAAAGTCAAGGTCTGGAGACTGTATTTCTGCCTTGAGGAACAAGAGGCAGACCCAGATGCTGATGAGGAGGGACCAAATCTACAAAGACGCTTGGTGTGACAAAGTGCGTGTAGGCGCTGCTCGTATATGGAGATGAGCAAAACACAGTGCTGGCTGCATCGGAAATTACTGCCATACTGAACATTTTTGCCGGTGCATCCTACCAGATCTCCAATGGGGACCTGTGTGGAATCTCACAATTGGTGAAACACAAATGTAAAAGGAAGGTGATTGATGCCCTTATCAATAACGCACACCTTTATGTGCAGTTCCGCAAAGACGAAGCAAGCCAGAGCTGTAGGATTTGTTACAATCTCAAGCTTCCCACAAGTGGCACACATATAGCCTTGGGAGTTCCCTGGCAGCAGCCTGTGAGATTCATTAATAGTGGAGGGTTTCACTCCTTGAATGTCCAGATTCAGCATGTTTTCCTAGGTACCCAGGCAGCTCACACTAAAATACATTTTGAGTCACTCCCAGCTGCCAGAGATATTTGGAAAAGCTCAGTATTTAGAGAGTTGGCTCCTCGTTGATAAGGGTGATCCCCTGAAAGCATGGCTAATGATGCCCATTCATTGCTCAGCAAACATCTAAGGAGAGATAAAATGCACGCATTCAGCCACAAGATCTTTAATTGAATAGATTACTGGCCCCTTAAAGATGTGTTTCTGATGTTTGGACTGGTCAGGTGGGGCTCTCCAATATTTACTGCAGAGAAATCCCGCATCATTGTATTTGGTTGCACCCTGCACAACCTAAACGCTGCAAAAGGAGATGTGTTTCCGAAAGGAAACATGAAAGAGCTGGATATCTCGTCAGACAAGGAAGACTTTGATGGGGGATGAATCTGAAAAGGGTGAGGATTCACTGAGCCACATGAGGATGTCATTGCATGGGCACAATGCAGATGTGCCCATGACAACCTCATACCTACAAGATTCCAGGAGGATTAAGGTGAAGACAAGCTTTTAAAAGCACAGCTCCTTCATGCTTCAATGAGGGGACAGAACAATATCTTTGTTGTCATCTTCAGCATGTTGTGAAAGATTAACAACTCATAATGAACACTGAGGAACCATAAGTCACATTCAACCCTAACAATGGGATCATCCTTGCAAGGCTCAGTAGCCTTGGGACCATGTGACCACTGAGGAATGTGCTTAGCATTCTATTAGCATACACTCCTCAGCAACTGCACATGTTTCAAGTATGGCACCAGCAAGTCTCAGGCTGTGACATCCTTTGGGACATTGAAACATAGATGCTTTCATGCCTGCATGACAGCAGCGGAGCAAGGCGGCTGTAGGAGGAAAAATATTTGGCAATGATTCGCGCTTAACTATCTCAAAATGGAGTTAAATTTAGACAACCCCACCTCTCCAAACACCAGCTCTCATGAATGCTTAATGCAGAGGCCTCATCTTGCAGTCCTGACACCTGCAGCAGAAGTGGAGGCAGCCTGCTGACTGCTATGTCCTGTTGTCTGAAATGGCTTTGGCGGTGTCCTCTGGAGGCCCAAGGCCTGGATGGCATTGGTCTGCTAAGAGTGCCCTGCTCTGGGGCAGGTTCTTTACTAGACCGGTGGAGTTGGTGGGGTCACAGGCAAAGAGAATTTGGAATGGCAGACACCCATGGAGTGTCCTGGGTGGATGCCTGCTGTCTGGCAGGTTCTCCTCCTCCCTTCAGAAGCCAAAGACAATGTCCCTACTCCTTTGAGGAGAAGTGACACCTAGAGGGAGGTCAAAGTGCCCGTCCTCTCATTTGTAGCCACTGCTGGAATGCACCCATGTTTAGAGTGATGGTGCACAGTTCTGAGCGCAAATCCGGCAGCATTTGTTGGGACCTGGGTCTCCAAGGCAGTTGACACTCTTCCCCTGGAGACTTCAATATGCTCAGATGCCAGTGCCACAACATCAGGAAGAATGTGGATGGACTCCTCTACCCTTTATTCCAATGCCTTCATTCCAGCCTCTGCCAATTCTGCCTGGTGTTATCCTGCCTGTCTTTGTATGTCCAATATTCCTCACAGGTCCAATTGCAGAGGCTCACTATCAGACTTTGACTCTGCAGGGGTCTGGTTCCCAGCAGTCCTCTGAATGTCAGAGACCTTGGCTGTTACTGCCTCCGCCTGCTGTGGACACATGAATGTAAGTAACCACCAAATTGGGACACTGTGGGTCCGACTTTACCATTTTGATTCTGAGTGCTGGGCAGACTTGAATCTGGGAGTGTTTCAGGTCTGACTTTTCGACCCGTTCTCAGGCACCCCCATACGCACTCTGCCTGAAATAAAATCAGCAATTCTGAATCACGCTGCAGAAGCCTGTGGGTGGGGCTTATTGCGCCTGAAACACTGCCGCTCCGATCAGCGCTTCCAACTGCGCATGCTCACAAAAAAAAGATAGAATGCTGCTCCCCTACCACATCCCGCCCGGATAATGTCTCCCCCTGGCCCCCACAACATTACTGACCCCCTTATCCCCCCCACCCACCCGCCACCAAAACCGATCGCGGCCCCCTCCCCCACTTCCCCCCAACGATCTCAGGCAGAGTGGCAGCGGATCCCTCCTTCCCCCTCACTCATCTCAGGCAGAATGGCAGCGGATCCCCACTTCCCCCTCACTCATCACAGGCAGAGAGATCCACCCTCCCCCCTACAGATATCAGGCAGGGTGATCCCCCTCACCCTGGACCCTCCCGCACAAGGCCCCCAGCTCCTCTGGAATCCAATGGCTGTGTGACACCTCCCTCTCTCTCCCCTGTCCCCAATCATTGAGGCACTGATCCACCACCCCCCCTCCCCATTAACAGACCAGCAAGCGCTCACTTGCCTTCCCCCCAATGCGAATAAGCAAACTGCATGGAACTTGCTGGAATGCTCTGTCCAACTGCCTGCAGCTGATCTGTCCTAACGAGGGGCAGCTCTATTAAAAACTCAAGAATGGACAGGCAGGCAGCATTCCTGCCCAAAATGTGCGCATGAGCAGCCCCCTGATTCTCTGAGGGTGACCTCGGGAGGCTGCTGGGTGCGGCAGAGGCAAGGCGGGACACCCTGTTCCACCCAGGAGGACACAGACCAAGGGGGTGCTGATGGAAATGCAGCCTGGGAGGAAGTCGCCACCTCGGTCAGTGCCAGGGCACTGGCCTCCCGAACCGGGAAGCAGTGCCGGAAAAAAGTCAATGACCTCATCCGGGCAGCAAAGGTGAGTGCTGAACCCCATTTTGCATCTTTCCCCATATCTCCCCCAGATCCTCCCATCCCCAGCATCTTGCATGCTTCCAGCTCCTGACCCCAAAGCACCTCCTTCCTTTCCCCCCAATGAGCCCCACTGTGCTTGCCCTCTAAGGGGCAGGAGTCACGCCACCATTTCTTTCATGGCTCCTTCTGTCTCCACAGGAGAAGATCAAGCACAACACACGTGAGAGGGCGAAGACAGGGGGTGGTGAGCCAGATCTCCGGGTCCTCACCCCCTTTGAGGAGCAGGTGCTGGAGCTCTCCAGAAAAGGGAAGATGCGGGCTGTCAGTGACAGCATGGTTGGGCTATCGTCAAGACGTGAGCACTTGTCATTCCTTCAATCACTTTGAGGCAACTTCTCGGGGGCACGATGCAAGGAGCAAGGTTTAAAGGAGATGTAGGAGACATGCTTATTTGCCTGGAACTTGCTGCCGGGGGAGGTCGTGGATGCAGATACGATAGTGACTTTTAAGGGGCTACAGCTATGTGAATGGGATGGGAATAGAGGCATATGGTCCCCGGAAGGACATGGGGTTACAGATCAGATGGGGAGCCTGGTCACTACAGGCTTGGAGGGCTGAAGAACCTGTTCCTGTGATGTAATTTTCTTGCTTCTTTGTTCTATGTTCAATGGACACATGTGAATCATGTGTTTGGCATCCCGGATTCCTCTCCCTCCTTTGCACTTAACCTTGTGTCCTATGTTGGAGGCACAGATCGTTCTGGACTACAGGCCCTGGCTACAGCTCCCGTCCCTCCTGGTCCAGACAGCTCGGACGAGTCCTCAGAGGATATGGGTGAAGGGACCTCCAAGAGTGGCACCGTTTTGGCGTCAGCTGCCACCTCACAACTCATCATCCCAGATACCGACTCGTCGGTGGGTCCAGTTAGTGTTGAGGCTTCTGGGTCACTGTCTGGTGAGCACGACACATCTGATAATGTACATCGGGTGGAGAAGGGAACGTCCAAGGCCTCTGGCATGCGGGGGCCTGCCGAAGGCGAGGCCTCAGCTGGCCCCAGGATACATGCTGGTCCTCTGAGATCACTTCTCCCTCAGCTGCTGGAGATGCAGCAACAGAGCCAGGGAATGCAGGAGGGGCTGACGGCCACTCTGGACCAACTGCAAAGCTGTTGGGAGGAGTCCCAAAGCTTTCAGGTGGACCAGCTAATGCCTGTTTTGCGTGCTTCCCGGGCTAATACTACAAGGAGAGCATCTGCCATGGAAAGCCAGCGGCAGGGGATCCTCACCACGAGTGGCAGGCTCCAAGTGATAGCTGAGTCACAGCAGGCCACAGCTGAGGGACTGAACAGGCTTCTCGATTCTGCGGCCCATGGCTGAGAAGCTCAAGAGCTTGCAGGAGACCCAGTGGGACAGCACTGAGACACAGCGGCCTATGGCAGCACCCATTGAGTACATGGCTCTCAGAGGGTCATGGCTGAGGGGTTGCAGAGCATGGCCCAGTCTCAAAAGGCCACAGCTGAGGGCTGGCAGAGTGCAGCCCAGTCTTCAGAGGGCACTTGCTGTGGCCATTGAGAGGTGGCCCCTGACTCAAGTGGCCATCACAGAGGGCTCAACCACCATGGGTAGGACGCAGGTGATCCTCCTGGATGGCAGTGCCAGGTGATGCCAGAGCTTCTGCAGAAGCACTGCCATCCCATGGAGTGCCCAGGGGCCCACAGGAACCCCAAAGGAGGGGGAAGGACTCGAGCCCATGCTGGGGCCTTCCAACCAGGAGACTGTGGCTGTGGCTACACCTTCTGACTCCCCCTTTCCTGACACCGGGGCATCTGAAGGGCAGCGGGATGAAGAAGGTGTCATGGAAACATCCCAGTCACCTGGAAGCAGGCCAGGGCCCTCAAGGTCCAGGGCCTCTGGAGGTCGCCCGCCACGCGCATCACAGGCCATGGGGCGAGGTAGCCAGCTGGCCCCCTCCACCTCTGATGTACATTCTGGGGAGTCACTGAGATGTAATGGTAGGCCATGTAAGGTTAGGAAGTTATAGTTGCACTGAGATGGCATGGGTGAAGGGCTGCACTAGTTAGAAAGATATTTAAGCACCTTAACGTTTCCTGTTCACAAGTTTTTTTGTTAGAACATCTTATATAAACACCTTTATTGTAAATAAATGTTTTTTCACCACCCACCTGTCTCAATTATGAATCCTCTTCCATTGATGATTGCCTGAGGGATGCTTCATGTTGATGTCAGTTGGGGAGGCCCCTCAATGCTGTCACCGAGAAAAGGAAGGTATTGGTTCCCCAACCCCATGAGCGATTCTCTCTCATCCCCCACCCCAGGGCCCTGTATGGTGGTTTCAGATCCCTTACCTACTACACAGAAATGGGCCCCGGTGCCAGCGTGCATGCGGAGCTCAGGTAGGAGTCAGACTATTTTGCACCAGGGCATCATCATAACAATGTTTAGCAAGTCGTCATCACCTTCCTGCCTGCCAAAAAACTCGCTAACACAGAGTACCCAGGCCCAGCACTCTGGTGTCTGGTTGGTGTTCCTTGGCATGCTCTTCCTCATCTGTCTCCTCCTCCTGCTGGTCATCTTCCACAGCGATGGCCAGCTGATCAGCCTCCGCGTCCTCCTCCTCCAAGAGGTCACCTCTCTGTAGAGCCCGATCGTGCAAGGCACAGCACACAACCACTATGCAGGAACAGATCACTGGGCTGTATTGGAGGACTCCGCCAGATCGTTCCAGGCACCGGAATCATATCTTGAGGGGCCAATGCACCTCTCCCCTACTGCGTGGGTGGCTACATGGGCCTCATTATAGCGAGTCTTCACCTCAGACACAGGCCTCCGCACAGGCGACATTAGCCATGTCCGAAGCGGGTAACCCATATCACCCAGGAGCCAACCTCGCAGCCTGAGCTCCTCCTCGAATGTCTCCGGGATGTCTGAGCTCCTGACAGTGAAGCTGTCATGCACGCTGCCTGGATGTCTGGTGCAGAGGTGCATGATGGTCATATTATGGTTGCACACTAGCTGAACATTCAGAGAGTGAAACCCCTTCCTATTTACAAATCAATTCTGTAGGGGGGCCTTGAGGGCAATGTGTGTGCAGTCGATCGCCCCCTGCACATTACGCATCCCTGCAATGGCTGCGAACCCTGTAGCCCGGGCTTCCTGCTGCGCCTGGTCCAGGTTGAAGTTGATGAACTGGCCAGCCGGGGCATACAGGGCTTCAGTGGCCTGCTTCACACAGGTGTGCACGGCAGATTGGGAGATGCCACAGACATCTCCACTCGGGGTCTGGAAAGAACCAGTTGCGTAGAAGCTTAGAGTGGCTGTCAATTTGACAGCCACCGAGAGTGGGTGCCCCCCACCCCCCTCGCCCCCCGCCTCGAGGCGCCAGGTCCTGCAACAGGTTGCACAGGTGTTGCACGTTCTCCTTTCGGAGTCGGAGACGTCGGCGGCACACGGTGTCCGACATCTGTTCGAAGGACACTCGTGCACGGAACTGCCGGGGTCTCTGCTCCCTCTTTCTCCTGCGCCCCCCTCTGGGTGAATGACGGACACCTCCTGCCTCTGGTGGTCATCTCCCTCTACTCCTGCAAGTGTAAAGGCCTGGGCCTCCTGTGCCCGCAATTCTTCCTCCTGCTCCATCTCCTCAGCTCCAGCACCAACCAAAAGAACAGCGAGACCTGTTGGTTGCGAGGAAAAAGCCATGGTGTCATTCTGAAGTGGGTGGGGGAGGGAGGGGAGATGGAGAGGAACACATGTAGAGGTTATGGAATGCTGCTTGCCTCTAACACATCAACAGTCACTGTAAAGGGGGAAATGCTGGTAAAGTTGGGTGTCCAGCCCCTTAATTCAATTTAAATATATTCAAATGCATTTAAATTGCCATCGCGCCCGTTTCAGGAGTGGTCCCAATCACAGGCATTTTCAGCCATTGGTAAAGGGGGAACCGGCACGGAGACGGTTGTGGATCGCGTTACCCGCCTCATGCTCAACTTTACCAAAAATGCGCGCAACTTGATGGTAAAATCGGGCCCAGTGCTTACTCTAAAACTAGAACCCAATGAGGTAGATGTATCTGTGCTGGTGAAGGGTGCAGGTGAATGCGGTGATGGATCTTCATCTGATGCTTCCTCTGTTTCCTCATCTGAGATGATCTGGGCTGTGACTGAGATGCTGGCTTGGCATCTTCCTCTGCCTTTTCTTGCTGGTAGCTGGGATAGAGGAAAGAGATAATTTGTGATTGTCAAGGCCGGCTCCTGCTCTATAGGTCATTCAGAGTCATTGTCCATATGTGACCTTATGTAGACTGGATGGACCCTCACTGGCTTGTTGAGGGAGGCCAATCTCACCATCATGCAGGAGCAATCTCTGTCCTCACCAGCGAGTTCTGCTACATGCTTCTTGTGGGAGCAGAGAGTCCTCAGCACTCCTGAGCACTAGAGTACCCTCTTGCTCTTCATTATCTCCTGCCAGTCGTGGGCAATGCAGAAAGACTGATAGATTGATTGTGAGCACTATGGATGAAAGAACATTTCAGAAGCATGTATGTCTGTTGTATGTGCTGAGCCCTCCCCAGCAAAGAATTAAGACACTGTTTGTGAGATTTACATGAGATTATGATCTTAAAGTGGCTGTAACATATTCAGTGCTGATGATCCATCTGATGGTTGAGTGTGACATCCCTATGGACTCTAGTCCTTAGACTGTCTGATGACGTAATGCAAATGTGAATCTGGAGTGAGTAGAACTAATACTGGAGGAGCACAACAGATCATTCATTTGTTTTCTGCACTGCAGGGCAATCATTTTTTGTGTCTCATTGGCACTGACCTCCCAATTGATCTGCTCCCAGGCTGACATAGTTAGGTAAGAGGATTTACTGCTCCCATCCCTTCGAAAGAGGACCTCCCACCTTTCTTGGACAGCCTGGAGGAGAATCCCTCAGTATGAACTATGAAGCCAAGGGTTTGTTGCAATTGGTTGCCATTGTAATGCAGATGTTCAGCCTACAACTGACCTGCAGTGGTTAAATGTCTGTGTGAGTATAATTTAAATATGGCAGCGGGAATTTTGTTCCCATGAGGTAACAACAGGGTGGATGAATCCCTGCACACCTCGCCAAGAGATTCAATGATCTCCAGGTTGACGCATAAGCAATGAGCTGAGAAAGCAGAAAATCGGGAGTGAAAATCCACCTTTTTGCCTGGCAGGAATCAGATCGACTTTTCTACCAGCTACTGTTCTTAGTCTCCAGAATGGAAAATTCTACCCATAGGAACACTGGAGCATGGGATTTAGGAGCAGCACTGGGCCCTTTGATAGAATCATGGCTTATCTGGTTGTGGTCTCAACTCTACCTTCCTGTCTTATTCCTGTATAATCAGCACCCATGCAAAGCCTTGGATATGTACATAGTGATGGGTTAACAATGAATGGTTTATTTTTAACCATACAAGCTTCCAGACTTCTCCAAGAAGCATCAAGCTCCTTTACAGCACTTGACTCCATTGTTTATCAAAAATCTAACTCAGCCTTGAATAATTTCAATGACCCAGCCTCCACTGCTTTGTGGGGTAGAGAATTCCACAAACAAGGAAAACTATAATCTCCATTTTGAAAGACCACTTATTCTTAAACTGTGTCCCCTTTCCCCAGTATTCACCCTATTTGTCCTCTCAGGATCTTATATATGATTCAATAAGATCTTCTAAACTCCAATAGGTATGGGACCGACCAGTTCAACCTTTCTTCATAAGATATATCCTTCATCCCAGGAATGAGTCATGTGAACCTTATCTGAATTGCTTCTTACACATTTGTATTACTTTCTCAATATGGAAGCCAAAGCTGTATACCGCATTCCAGATGCACTCTCACCAAGGCCCCATAGGGCTGCAATAAAACTCAGCTATTTCTATATTTCATTCCCCTTGCAATAAATTTGTCGTGCAGCCAAATGGATTTTCCAGGCGTTTTTGTAACACAAATAACATTTGCAAAGGGTGAAATATGCACTAAAATAATTGCAGCTTTGGTAATTGTTTCCGACGTTTTCACTTACTCATGTGACCAGTCACTACATCCTATTAAATTTACCTTCTACTCCTCACAAGCTATTCGTCACAGGAGGAAAAGCACTCAGAAACAGCCCTTTAAGAACTGCTGATCGGCAATTCTTATTCCTCCAGTGGACTTCAAAGTTGCAGCCCAGCAATGGTGATGAAGTCGCCCACTTTACGTAAATGAATGACCCCATAAGAACAGATGGGGCCAGCACACTACATTCATAGATTGCGGTGATTGCTTGGTCAGAGCCTCAGTTGACAGATTTATCCTATTGTGGACTACAGGTTCTACTATTCGGGTCATATAAGGTCAATTATGCTTTTTTTAAGTAACAATTAAATTATCCTTACAGTTACTTGAATATCTTACATCCTCAGAGCTCCTGCATTATTATAACTAACCCGCTGATGCTGTAAAGCCAGCCAATAAAAAAAAACAACATAAATTATTGGCACCTTTTTATAAGAGCACCACTCTCCTGTTTTGTCAAAAACATTATTACAGAATTTACTAATCATTGTATTTGGATATGATTCTGTACCTTTCGTGCAGCTTGCTGGAAGTGTTTGAGAGCTCGATGACGAACTTCCCAAGGATCAATAGAATAAGGGTCAAATACTGGTGTGCAGCTTGGAAACTGTAAGCCAGAAAACAAGAGGTCAGATAACGTATTGAGCCAGTTTAATTGCTGATGACTGTAGTCATTGTTGATTCTTTTGTGAAATTTAATTTATATACCTTAACCCTACTTGAGCATCGTTTCATAACCTTAGTATAATTAACATTGAAGGTGATGATTAAGATAATTCTCTGCAACTACATGGTTCACTTTTTGCAAAATATCTTCATAATATATAAGTAATTATTACACAGAAGTTCAATTAAATGAAGTTATTAAATAAAAATATTTGATAAATGAAACAAGTATACCATGTTTTTAAATGCACAATGAACACTATTTTCAACAGAACACAGAATGAGCACAGTTTATACTAAAGACTGGGGGACTTCAATGTCCACCATCAGACGTTGCACAGCAACATAATTACAAACCAAACTAACCAGAGGGCAGACAATGGCCTCGTGATATTATCATTAGACAATTAATCCAGAAACTCAGCTAATGTTCTGGGGACTCAGGTTTGAATCCCGCCGTGGCAGATGTGGAATTTGAATTCAATAAAAATAATATGGAATTAAGAGTCTATTGATGACCATGAAACCATTGTCAATTGTTGGAAAAACCCATCTGGTTCACTAATGTCCAATGGGAAGGAAATCTGCTGTCTTAGATGATTTCAGCTAGGCTAATGAAGTTGGCTTGCTGGAGTATGAATGACTAATTGATGGTTAAATCAGGGAGCTCCATGCTCCCTATTTAAAGCAGGTGTGCCAGACTCCCAGCCTGCATTCAGCAGGGACCAACTGGAGAGCTGGCTGTGTACAGATGTATGGTGTAAATAAATTAACTTGGTGACAGGACTTTCGCCTCCGTGGAGTTATTACACTGTCCTTACCAGAGCCACAGCAATGTGGTTGGATCTCAACTGCCCTCAGGCAACTAGGGATGGGCAAAAACTGCTGGCCAGCCAGTGACGCCCATGTCCCACCAATGAATTAAAAAAAAACAAATCCTGCAGTACACATCTGCCAGACTGGGCCTACAACAAGTGGTGAGAGAACTAACTACAAGGACAAAACTACTTGACCTCATCCTCACCAATTTGCCTGTCATAGGCATCTCTCCTTGACAGAATTGGTATCAGGGAGCACCACACAGCTCTCATTCATGGTTGTAATGTTCAGTGTTCATCAAATGTCATTTCCCTCAGTCTTCTGAGAATGCTTGAACCCACTTCCAGCAACAAGGCCCAATCCAGCGACTCCTTCTCCCAGCCACATCAGGGCAAATCCTACAGTGTCCTTGAATCTCTATAGGTTCAAAGAATCATAGAATCCTAAAGTGCAGAAGGTCGCCATTTGGTCCATTGAGTCTGCACTGATCACAATCCCACTCAGGCCCTATCCACATAACCCCATGCATTTTCCCTAGCTAGTTCCCCTGACAATAAGGGGCAACTTAACATGGCCAATCCACCTAACCCGCACATCTTTGGACTGTGGGAGGAATCTGGAGCACCCAGAGGAAACCCACACAGACACGGGGAGAACGCGCAAACTCCACACAGACAGTGACCCAAACCGGGAATCGAACACGGGTCCCTGGTGCTGTGAGGCAGCAGTGCTAACCACTGTGCCACTGTGTTGTCCCGATCTCTTCTATCAGAGAATTAGCTTCAACCAACATTTTTCTTGATGTTTAAAAGGAACAACCTTCCCTTTGTTGTGCGCAATAGCTGCTGTTTCTCTGTCTGTCTCTCCCTCTGCCCAAGACTCTCTCCATTTCTGTCCAGGGTCTCTGAGCCAGTTTGCATGAGGTCTTAGAGTTTCAAATCTCTGGGAAATTATAGTTCACTTTACTACTGGTGGCTTCCATTTCTGTTACCTGTTTCGGGAAATCACCTTTCTTATTTTGCATAGTTTGTACAGATTTTCCACATCTTTGGTTAGGAAATTGTATTCTTGGTTTGGATCTGGTTAACTTAATCAAAAGCAATATTACTGGGGCCTGTTATCAGAAATCAGCATATTTCTTAGGAAACACTCTAGGTGATAGCAGGACAATTGGAGGGGTTCCCATCATCCCTACTGTCTCTTTCCTATCTCACAGCCAATTGCCAACCCAAGGCAATCAGGCAGAGTCAACATGGTTTTATGAAGGAGAAATCATATTTAACCAATTTATTGGAGTTTTTTGAAGGAATAACATGCAGTGGATTGCTAGGAACCAGTGCTTAGATTTACAGAAGGTATTTCATAAGGCGCCACATCAAAGGTTATTGCGGAAAATAAAAGCTCAAGCTGTTGGGGTAACATGTTGACATGCTAACAGAAAACAGTTGGCATAAATGGTTGGCAGGATGTAATGAGTGGTGTGTCATATGGATCAGAGCTCAACTTTTTACAATGTATATAAATAACCTTGCATAAAGGGATTGAGGGTATGATTGTGAAATTTACTGACGACACAAAGAAAAGTAGGAAAGTAAATTGTGAAGCGGACATAAGGAGGCTACGAAGAGACATAGATAGGTTAAGTAGATGGGCAAAAACTGGAGTATAACGTGGGAAATTTTGAAATAGCCCAATTTGGCAGGTAGAATAAAAAGAAGCATATTATTTAAATGGTGAGAGATTGCAAAGCTCTGAGATTCTGAGGGATCTGGGTGCCCCCTTGCATGAATCACAAAAGATTGGTATACAAGTACAGCAAGTAATTAGGAAAGCTAATAGATTATTATTGTTTATTGTGAGGTGAATTGATCACAAAAGTAGGGAGGTTATGCTTCAGTTGTGCAGAGCATGGTGAAACCACAGCCAGAATTTTACTGCCACGCCTGCCCTGGAATTGAGGCGGGCGAGGCTCGCAGAACGGAATTCTCCATTGGCCTCGGGTGGGATTTTACGAGCCTAGCCCAAGCGAGGTCGTAAAATTCCAGCCCACATCTGGAGTAGTGTACTGCATTGGTCTCCTTATTTAGAGAAAGACGTAAATGCATTGGAAGCAGTTCAGAGAAGGGTTACTAGACTAATATCTGGAATGGGTGGGTTGTCTTATGTGGAAAGGTTGAGTAGGATAGGGTTGTATCTGCGGGAGTTTAAAGAGTAAGGGACAACTTGATTGAAACCTTGAAGATTCTGAGGGGTATTGACAGGGTGGAAGTGGAGAGGATGTTTTCTCGTGAGAAAATCTAGAATAAGGAGTCACTGTTTAAAAATAAGGAATTGCTCATTTAAGACAGAGATGAGGAGAATATTTTTCTCTCAGAGGGTCATGGCTCTTTGGAATTCTATTCTTCAAAAAGACAGGAGAAGCAGTCTTTGAATCATTTGAAGGCAGAGTTAGATAGATCCTTGATTAACAAGGTGGTGAAAGGTTGTCGGGGTAAGCAGAAATGTGCGGTTGAGGTGACAATCAGATCAGCCATGCTGGAATTGAATGGCAGATCAGACTCGAAGGGCCAAGTGGCCTACTCCTGCTCCTAATTAGTATGTTTGTATTTTCATAGATTATCCAATTAGATTAGCTAAACATGCTCCATTTCTACAAATACAAGAGGACTCTTATAGATATCGGGTGACATACTTGATGGGCAGCTTTCAATGGGGTACCAGAGTCTCGACACTGCATCCCCTCCTCATCTCTTTCTTAAAGTGTTACCCCTTATTTTTAAACAGTGACACCTCGATCTAGAATTTCCCACTAGAGGAACATCCTTTCCACATCAACCCTGTCGAGTCCCCTCAGGATCTTAGATGAATTGTAAATGGATACAAAATTGGCTTCATGACAGAATCATGACAGGGATCAGTGCTGGGTCCACTGTTATTTGTCATTTATATTAATGATTTGGAGGAGAATATAGGAAGCATGGTTAGTCAGTTTGCATTGGTGATTGCAAGATTGGTGGCATAGTAGACAGTGAAGAAAGTTATCCCCAATTGCAACAAGATCTTGATCAATTGGGCCAGTGGGCTGACGAATGGCAGGTGGAGTTTAATTTAGACAAATGCGAGGTGATGCATTTTGGTAGATTGAACCAGGGCAGGACTTACTCAGTTAATGGTTGGGCATTAGGGAGAGTTACAGAACAAAGAGATCTAGGGGTACATGTTCATAGCTCCTTGAAAGTGGAGTCACAGGTGGACAGAGTGGTGAAGAAGACATTCGGCATGCTTGGTTTCATCGGTCAGAACATTGAATACAGGAGTTGGAATGTCTTGTTGAAGTTGTACAAGGCATTGGTAAGGCCACACTTGGAATACTGTGTGCAATTCTGGTCACCCTATTATAGAAAGGATATTATTAAATTAGAAAGAGTGCAGAAACGATTTACTAGAATGCTACCGGGACTTAATGGATTGAGTTATGAGGAGAGGCTGGATAGACTAGGACTTTTTTCTCTGGAGCGTAGGAGGCTGAGGGGTGATCTTATAGAGGTCTATAAAATGATGAGGGGCACAGATCAGCTAGATAGTCAATATCTTTTCCCAAAGGTAGGGGAATCTAAAACTAGAGGGCATAGGTTTAAGGTGAGAGGGGAGAGATACAAAAGTGTCCAGGGGGGAAATTTTTTCACACAGAGGGTGGTGAGTATCTGGAACAAGGTGCCAGAGGTAGTAGTAGAGGCGGGTACAATTTTGTCTTTTAAAAAGCATTAAAATAATTACATGGGTACGATGGGTGTAGCGGGATATGGGCAAAATGTGGGCAATTGGGATTAGCTTCGGGGTTTTAAAAAAAAAAGGGCAGCATGGACAAGTTGGGCCGAAGGGCCTGCTTCCATGCTATGTTTCATTCAATCACCTCCTACTGCTCTAAATTTGAGCAAATACAAGCCTAGCTTGTCCAACCTTTCTTCATAAAACAACCTGCCCATCCCAGGTATTATCTAGTTGTATTAGTCACATTGTCTGTGGTCTTGTGGAGCACGTTTTTGGAGCACAGTGAAATATTTTCCAGTATTCATTTCCTCCCAAATTGGCCCAGGATTTTAAAAAAATCATTTTTTGTCTCTTCTGGGTGATTATTTGGCAGCTAGTGGGTGGGATTGTTTGGGTTGATAAAGCTTAACTGCAGGATTAATTAATTAACAAAAATGGTAAAAAGTCAATGCAAAGTGGCAGAATTTTGTTGATTTTGTCCCCTTTTGGGCCATTTTTAGGTTTGAAATCTGACTCCTCAATGTGTAGTCTTTGTGCTTGCTCCTTACCAGAGCCCACCTTCGAGTTCCCTGACCAATTGGGGAGGGATGTCAGGAAGGCATACTGACTCTGTCAAAGGGAGGACAGCATGCTTCAAAGATGCTCACCAGCACTTGGAATTTTCAGGCTGCAGCAACTGCAGGACATGGAGGAGGCCACCGCTGAGGAGAAGGCAGTTGGTGCTGTTGCTGGTGTTGCTCCTACTACAGCTGTTGGCCATGATCTGGTCTTGGCACATGTGGAGCTGCTTCCATACCATTATGAATGCTGGCAGCAGGGATTTGGAGCGCTAGACAGGTGTACTATCTTCCAATCTGTTATCAATCTGCTGTCAAGCATCTGAGAGAACGGCTTCGAACAGCAGTCTCAATGCCCCATGGCTGGAGTTACTCAGCTCAACTGATCAAAACCTTAACAGCTTGTCGGTTGTACTGAAGAAGCTCTTTCTATTAAGTACTCACCTCAGTGACTATAGCGTGCTGCTGACAGACTGGGAAATGTGTTTCATGACTGGGAAATTCAGGATTCAGTGTTGAAACAGCTAATAATTGGCTTATGAACAACCTCAATCACTTCTTAAATAAAAGCAAATTACTGCAGTTGCTGGAATCTGAAACCCAAAGAGAAAAAAACCCTTTGACAAAGGGTCGTCTGGACTCAAAACGTCAGCTCTTTACTCTCCTTACAGATGCTGCCAGACCTGCTGAGATTTTCCAGCATTTTCTCTTTTGGTCCATTCACTTCTTAAATATTTAGCTAACCGATCAAAGAGAGATTCTCTGCTCTCGCTCCCTCGATCCTGTCCTGGAGGAAACCAGCAGGGAGTTGGGATCATGTCAGGAGCCTTAGCTGGCTTGAATTTCTGGAACTTTCCAATACTGCTTGTCTCTAAATCCACTTCCAACAGCCTTGGAAATTTCTCCCATCAATTCTGTTTCCCTCCCACAGGTGCTTGCCAGTCTGGCTGAGTATTTCCAGCATTTTCTGTTTTATTTCAAATAAGTATTTGCTTTCCTGTAAGCTATCATAATTATTCTACGGCATCCATCTTGCCTGTTTTGTTTCAGCTAGAAAGCCAAGTGTCTACATGGATATACTTCCTCTGACAATAAATCCTACTATCTTTCAGTAAATTTTGGTTTTCTTACAACCTACCTCATTTTCAGAGTTATCAAAGAATCTGTCTATATATAGAGGTGGGGAGGGCTATAAACAAGCAGATAAGGGATGCGTGTAAAAACGGAACGGCAATAATCATGGGGGACTTCAACATGCACATTGACTGGCAGACTCAAGTCGGTAAGGGTGGAATGGAGGAAGAGTTCTTAGAATGCTGTCGGGATAGTTTCCTTGAACAGCATGTTACGGAACCGACGAGGGAACGAGCTATTTTGGATCTGGTATTGTGTAACGAGGTAGGTAGAATTAAGGATCTTATTGTGAAGGACCCTCTTGGGTCTAGTGACCACAATATGGTCGAATTTCTGATTCAGATGGAAGAGGAGAAAGTTTGGTCCCAAACCAGTGTCCTCTGTTTGAACAGAGGGAAATATGATAGGATGAGGGATGAATTGGCTAAGGTAGACTGGGAGAGCAGGCTGGCAGGTAGGATAGCTGAGGAACAGTGGAGGATTTTTAAGGAGATCCTTTTCAGTTCTCAGCAAAAATATATTCCAGCAAAAAACAAGGATTGTAAGAAAAGGGAGAACCAGCCGTGGATAACGAAGGAAATAAAGGAGAGTATTAAAATAAAAACAGCTGCGTACAGAGTGGCCAAAAATAGTGGAGAAACAAGTGATTGGGAAAAATTTAAGAAACAACAAAGAGAGACTAAGAAAGCGATAAAGAAAGGAAGGATAGACTATGAAGCTAGGCTAGCAATTAATATAAAAAATGATAGTAAAAGTTTTTATAAATATATAAAAAGGAATAGAGTGGCTAGAGTGAATGTTGGACCCTTGGAGGACGAGAGGGGGGAGTTAATAGTGGGAAATGAGGATATGGCTGAGTCTTTAAATAAGTTTTTTGTGTCGGTCTTCACGGTGGAGGACACAAATAGTTTGCCAAATATTAACGATAGAGGGTTGGCAGCAGGAGAAATACTTAATACAATTAATGTAACCAGAGAGGCAGTGCTGGGTAGACTAATGGGACTGAAGGTGGACAAGTCCCCGGGTCCGGATGGAATGCATCCCAGGGTATTGAAAGAAATGTCAGAGGTAATAGTGGATGCGTTAGTGATTATTTATCAAAACTCGTTGCATTCTGGGGTAGTGCCGGTTGATTGGAAAACGGCTAATGTTACGCCGCTGTTTAAAAAAGGAAGGAGACAAAAGGCGGGTAACTATAGGCCGGTCAGCTTAACGTCTGTAGTAGGGAAAATGCTGGAATCCATTATTAAAGAGGAGATAGCAGGGCATCTGGATAGAAATGGTTCGATCAATCAGACGCAGCATGGATTCATGAGGGGAAAGTCGTGCTTGACGAACATGTTGGATTTTTATGAAGATGTGACTAGGGCGGTTGATGGAGGAGAACCGGTGGATGCGGTGTTTTTGGATTTCCAAAAGGCGTTTGATAAGGTGCCCCATAAAAGGCTACTGAAGAAGATTAGGGCACACGGAGTTGGGGGTAGTGTGTTAAAGTGGATTGGGGACTGGCTATCCGACAGGAAGCAAAGAGTCGGAATAAATGGGTGTTTTTCCGGTTGGAGGAAGGTAACTAGTGGCGTGCCGCAGGGATCGGTACTCGGGCCGCAACTATTTACCATTTATATAGATGATCTGGAGGAGGGGACGGAGTGTAGGGTAACGAAGTTTGCAGACGACACAAAGATAAGTGGAAAAGTGAATCGTGTGGAGGACGGAGAAGATCTGCAGAGAGATTTGGACAGGCTGAGTGAGTGGGCGAGGATATGGCAAATGGAGTATAACGTTGATAAATGCAAGGTTATACACTTTGGAGGAAATAATAACAAATGGGATTACTATCTCAATGGAAACAAATTAAAACATGCTACCGTGCAAAGGGACCTGGGGGTCCTTGTGCATGAGACGCAAAAGCCCAGTCTGCAGGTACAACAGGTGATCAAGAAGGCAAATGGGATGTTGGCCTATATTGCGAAGGGGATAGAATATAAAAGCAGGGATGTCTTGATGCACCTGTACAGGGCATTGGTGAGGCCGCAGCTGGAATACTGTGTGCAGTATTGGTCCCCTTATATGAGGAAGGATATATTGGCATTGGAGGGAGTGCAGAGAAGGTTCACCAGGTTGATACCGGAGATGAGGGGTTTGGATTATGAGGAGAGGCTGAGGAGATTGGGTTTGTACTCGTTGGAGTTTAGAAGGATGAGGGGGGATCTTATGGAGACTTATAAGATAATGCGGGGGCTGGATAGGGTGGAGGCGGAGAGATTCTTTCCACTTAGTAAGGAAGTTAAAACTAGAGGACACAGCCTCAAAATAAAGGGGGGTCGGTTTAAGACAGAGTTGAGGAGGAACTTCTTCTCCCAGAGGGTGGTGAATCTCTGGAATTCTCTGCCCACTGAGGTGGTGGAGGCTACCTCGCTGAATATGTTTAAAGCGCGGATGGATGGATTCCTGATCGGTAAGGGAATTAAGGGTTATGGGGATCAGGCGGGTAAGTGGTACTGATCCACGTCAGATCAGCCATGATCTTATTGAATGGCGGGGCAGGCTCGAGGGGCTAGATGGCCTACTCCTGCTCCTATTTCTTATGTTCTTATGTTCTTATAGGACCAGGGATCTAATTTCCATCTTATTGTGATATTTAACTGTGAGAATTGTACTCTTTTATGATTGGTTTCTAATTTTTGTTTGATTTATTTAATGGAAACAATGGATAACTTCCTTTTTTTCCTCAAAGTTGATGAACAATCTGTCCAAAATGCACTTCTGCTTACCATAGAAACCATAGAATCCCTACCGTGCAGAAAGAGGCCATTCGGCCCATCGAGTCTGCACCGACCACAATCCCACCCAGGCCCTACCCCCATATTCCTACATATTTACCCGCTAATCCTTCTAACCTATGCATCCCGGGACACTAAGGGGCAATTTAGCTTGGCCAATCAACCTAACCCGCACATCTTTGGACTGTGGGAGGAAACCGGAGCACCCGGAGGAAACCCACGCAGACACGGGGAGAATGTGCAAACTCCACACAGACAGTGACCCAAGCCGGGAATCAAACCCAGGTCCCTGGAGCTGTGAAGCAGCAGTGCTACCCACTAACCAGTTGAGGCAAAAACAGATCAGATGTGTGTTGGAATATTTTGTATGATCTTAACTGAGAAAACAGAACTCACCTGTCCAATGGCTCTTAGAGTACGGCTAAGTGAAGCCATTGTTTTCTGTCTTTGGCATTCTTTTTCTAATATGGGCACATTTAGATGCACCTATAAAATAAAAACATTGATGAAATTATGTATGCTGGACATCCCAGGAGAAACACATTTCACATTAATTCTGAATGGAGCCACCACATGAATGCATAGTGAAAAAAAAATTCACCTCACTCAATTTTCTTTCGATTTGATAAAGCCCACTAAACCTTGCTTCTAATGGTTCACCTATCACTGGTAATAATATGAATACTTTACCCCCTCCAGCAAAACTGAATCTTTGATTTCTTATCCACTCCTTTTTCATCACATGCTGTGCCACTTTTAAATGCTGTCTAGCCAATTCACCGGCCCTAGTTATTCTCTCCCTAATGTTTGATACATAATCCAACAACCTAGTCTCAGAACACTGACTCACCAATTTCTTCTTGATCAATTTAAATTGTCCTCTTACCTCATAAACAAAAATATATTAAAAGGGACTGAATTTATTTGGTGCATCCCTAATTGCAAAAAGTACAAATGGAATTCCTCTATCACAATCCTCTGGTTAATCCTGACTATAGGCCCTCAACATAACTTTAAAATTTGATGCCACTGTTCCAACACTCCCTGTGATTCTGGATGGTATGCAATTGTTTCACTCCTCAGCTTCCTGAATAACTTCAACATAAAATGTGATCCTTGATCTGATTGGATTTCTGAGTGAAATTTGTATCTGGTAAAAAATGTAAGTAATTCCTCTACTGGACTAACCATCTAAATACTGTGGCTACAAGAGCAGGTCAGAGGCTAGAAATCGTGTGGTGCGTAACTCACCTCCTGACTCCCCAAAGTGTGCCCATCATCTACAAGACACAAGTCAGGAGTGTGATGGAAGACTTTGTGCTTTCCTGGATGAGTGCAGTTCCAACCACAGTCAAGAAGCTCAACACCATCCAGGACAAAGCAGCCCACCTAATTGGCACCCTATCCACTAACATTCACTCCCTCCTCCACCGATGCACAGTAGCAGGAGTATACCATCTACAAGATACACTGCAGGAACTTAGCAAGGCACCTTTGGCAGCATCTTATGATCCTATGACTGCCAACATCTAGAAGGACAAGGGCATGTATATGGAAACACCACCACCTGGATGTTTCCCTCCAAGTCATTTGCCATCCTGACGTAGAACCATATCACTCTTCCTTCACTTTTGTTGAGTCAAAATCTTGGAACGCCCTCCGTAACGGCGTTGTGGGTGTACCAACACCACATGGACTGGAGCAGTTCAAGAAGGCAACTCACCATCACCTTCTCAAGAGAAATTTGGGATAGACAATAGATGCTGACCTAGCCAGGGACACCCACATCCTGTAGATACATTTTCAAAATTTACATTATTACTACATTGTCACTATTACAACTGTCACTATTACTACATTAGCTCTATCCCACCTATCCCCCAACTCCTGCATGCCTTTGAATATGAAGGATCAAGGAGGCAAAACCTAATAAGCCTCCCATATCTCATTCGCAGTTCTGTGGTAGACTCTGTCATTGCTCCTTCTTCTTGTTTGTTTGGAGGTTAAGTTGGCAACTGAGTATGCTTTCATTTTTTTCTTCCATTCTTTCATGATGAACTGCACTTGGTTCGTTCAGCTCCTGTGTTGATTGATGGTTTGCTGCTACTCTAACATCTTTTGCAGGGTGGACAGAACATTGCGCTTCTCTCCTTGATGCTTCTTTCTCTTTTTTTGTCATGTGGGTCACCTTGATGTCCTCTGTGGCTGAGGAGGAGCATTCCTGTAGCATGAAGACTCACCTCTGCTTTTCATTGTCAGCCATCTCTTGTGGCTTTGGAAAGCTGGCTGGGTGTTGCAGCACATGCACTCCAGTTGCAGTGTTGAATTGTTGTTCAGTTGTTGGAGCCAGAGGTAGAGGTTGCTCAGACAGCTGATCACTGTCTTTCTCTTCTTCCACTGAAGGCATCGTGGTTATCTCATGGGTGGTTGACTAGTCTGACCATTGAAGGTTTTCCAGGATCTGTAACGAGAATTGATGAATCTGCTCTGCAAAGAGGGAAGACAGTTCAGGGCTGAAATCTCAGTCAAGCTACTCTGTTTTGTTTGAGTATTTGGGAATGTGCAGTTCTGTCTGGTTAATGACAGTGGTTGCCTTGACATCGCCTACCATTTGAGGAGCTCTGAGGCTATGCAGCCTTCCTGCCTCGGAGAAAAAAAGGCTTGTTACTGATGATGTACATCAGCTTGAATATCTGTTTTCTTCTACAATTCAGTAGTTCTCGGGTTATATCAATGACGGGTAGTTGGATCCCTCCAGGCCTGTAAAGCAGTGTGTCTGTTGCTTGAAGCGAGAGGTCTTTTAGCAACAGTTCTCTGTCTGACAGGATGATTCCTTTGGCTTGTGCATCTAATTAAAACATTTTTGATTGCCATTGACAAAAATGTTGGTAGTCCAAAATGGGAAATTTGACCTAACCCAAGAAGCATGGCTGTGCATCTTCTTGGTTCGCAGTCTCAACCTCTTTAGGCCTTCTATGTGTTTCAGTGAATTTGCCTTGCACAGTTTGCCATAGCATATAAATCTGTTGCAGTGGAAGCACTGGACTGTACTCACAGGACATCGATCTCACCTATCATAATGCTTCTCTCCACAGCGCAGGCATGGTCGATCTGCTGGCTGGTTTGGGAATTGCTTTCCCTGACTTTTGCTTCCCTGACTCTCACCAACTTTTACAGATGCACCATAGAAAATATTCCTTCTGGTTGTATCACAGCTTGGTATGGCTCCTGCTCTGCCCAAGACCGCAAGAAACTACAAAAGATCGTGAACGTAGCCCAATCCATCATGCAAACCAGCCTCCCATCCATTGACTCTGTCTATACTTCCCACTGCCTCGGCAAAACAGCCAGCATAATTAAGGACCCCATGCTCCCCGGACATTCTCTCTTCCACCTTCTCCCATCGGGAAATAGATACAAAAGTCCGAGGTCACATACCAACCGACATAAGAACAGCTTCTTCCCTGCTGCCACCAGACTTTTGAATGGACCTACCTTGCATTAAGTTGATCTTTCTCTACACCCTAGCTATGACTGTAACACTACTTTCTGCACTCTCTCATTTCCTTCTCTATGAACAGTATGCTTTGTCTGTATAGTGCGCAAGAAACAATACTGTCAACTGTATGCTAATACATGTGACAATAATAAATCAAATCTTGGCACCTTTGTATCTTTGTGCCTAACAAGCTGGACTGAGGGTTGGCCTTTGTGCCTTGTTTTATTCTCTTTCCCTTCAGATTGTATTGTGCTACTCAATGAGTTCTCCCTGTCTATCTGTGTTGCCTTTTCCAGTGTTTAATCTTCCTTTGCTTGCAGGAGGTCAGAGAGCACATCTCTATTACTCCGACCACTATTCTGTCTCTGAAGAGTTCAGATTTTAAACCTCGGCATTCACAAACTTCTGCCATCCTGTACAGGTCATTGATTAATGAATTAACAGATTCTTCTGGCAGTTGAACTCTCTTATTGAATTTAACTCTTCTGAGTATTTTGTTGCTTCTTGGATTAAAATAAATGTCAAATGATTTTAGGACCATCTGAATTTTGCCGATGATTCATTAATTCCGTCTTACAACGATGTAATCTGCAATCGGGCCGATGGAGTAAACTAACATTTTCACCTGCTCTTCAAAAGGATTCCCCGCGCTAGCTGGTTTTGGCACGAACTGTACAATGGTGATGGCACTCTTGAATTTTTTAAAAATTCATCCGTAGGATGGCTGGGCCAACATCTATCACTAACTGCCCTTAAGCTGAGTGGCTTGCTAGGCCATTATAGAGGGCATTTAAGAGTCAAACATATTGTTGTGGATCTGAAGCCACATGTTGACCAGGCTGGGTAAGGATGGCAAATTTCTTTCCCTAAAGGACATTAGTGAACCAGATAGGTTTCTACAACAATCAACAATGGTGATAATTAGATCTTTAATTCCAGGGTTTTATTGAATTCAAATTTTACCATCAGCCGTGGTTGGTTTCAAACCTGAAAATCAGAACATATATCTTTCGCAAGCTCTCGATGAACTCTTTAAAATGTTAATTGCTGTTTATAATGGATTAGGTGGAATCATGAGCAGTCCTCTCCCCGCCCTGGCGAAAGTCACTGGCTCTGGGAATGGTATCAGGGAACACGCCAGCTGCAACTTTCCTGCCTCTGTTCCCCTCCAGCCTGACTCACAAAAATCAGCCTTTTACCTCTTTCAATATCCAGGAGCTCTGGCTTTGTTTGTCTTAACTTTCCCCTTTGTGAGACTGCATTTCAACGGTACCCTAACCAACCTCTTTGAAAAGTAGTCCATTGTTCCATTACAGTTTGCCTGCCAATCTTTCATTCTAATGTACCAGTGATAGGTTGATTTTCAACACACTGATAATGCCCCTTCCCCAATTAAGTATTTTCACTCTAGATTGTTCCTTTCCTTTTTCTGTAGCTATTTTAAGCCTTATGGTATTATGATCACTGTTACCTAAATATTTCTTCATTAATTTTGCCTCCCTGATTTCGTAGACCAAGATCTAGAAATGCTTATTTCCTTGTTGGGCTAGGAACATACTGTTTGAGAAAGTTCTCCTGAATATATTTCAGAAACTCTTCCTGCTCTCTGCCCTTTATACTATTAGCATCCCCATGCAAATTAGAATAACTTAAGTCCCCTATTGTTATTGCTCAATGGTTCTTGCAGCATTAAATTTCAAGTATGTTCGAATACACCCAATAGTGTGATGGAATCTTGATTGTTTCTTAACTCTAATCAAATGATTCTGTCCTTGACCAATCTAGTACGTCCTCTCCTTCCAGTATCTTAATATTCTCCTTAATCAATACTCCCACCCCATATCCTTTCTTTTCTTCTCTAGTAGTAATGAACACTATCCAGGAATATTTTGTACCCAGTCCTGCTTTATTAGTGATGCTGATCAAGATATAACTATTAGCTAGGGCACTGGGGTTAAGTCCATTATTCTTCAAAATAGTGTCATGGGATCTTTTAAGTCCACTTAAGAGCGCATGTAGATAGGAGACAGAGCGGTTCAATTTCTCTTCAGAAAGATTACACTCCAAAGAGTGCACTTAACACTGTAACATCTCCAGTCTGGAAATTTATTGTTCAGAAGTATCTGAGAAGACCCAAGCAACGTACAGCATAATTTTAATACAGTAATTCAGAAGCGGAAAGATAGAAAATACAGTATTTAGATAATTAAAACAATTTTTTACTGCTTTACATTGTTTTATCACTGTTTCATGTTTCAGGTAAATATTTATATCGACAATGTTTTTAGGTTTGCACAATTGTGGTTACACATTTCAAAGTCATTCTCCAATTCAGAAAAATTTAAAATCCAGAAATGACTTTGTTCCAAGCATTCTGACTGGAAAGGTTACAGTGAACTGTTAGCTTAGACCTATGCAATGTTAGGCCAGTGCCTTACATATAGCTTGAAGCAGTACGTAAAGAACTGAATAGATTCAAAAGAACAAGGGTAGTTAAGAAGGTGAAGAAGAGTGATGGGCCACGTTCTTTGTGTTCATTCAAAAAGCAGACAAATCCATTCAGATTTGTGGAAATTATAAAAGCAAACAGCTTTTTCAAGAATGAAACTCACCCACTGTCTGCTGTGGAGAATTGTTTTCTAATTTAGCCAATGGAAAGGTGCTCCGTAACATAGATTTGTCAAATGCATATTTCCAATTAGATTTTAGTGACAAGAGCAAGGAACTGCCTACTATTCAAGCACGCAAAGTGTTGTACCAGTATGGATGTTTACTGTTCCCACAAAGTCCCAGAGTTTCATGGGTCAGGTATTACTAAATGGGATGAAAGGAAAGTACTGCTTCTGAGATGATATTCTAATTAGCAGTACAACAGAGAAAGAGCACATTGTAAGGATGGCGGAAGCCCTCGATCAACCTCAAGAGCATGGTTTCAAAGTAAAAGTGTTGCTTCATGATGTCACATGAAATCTGTGTCACCAAATAGATGGTGAAGGTATCCACCCAATGCAAGGGAAGATCGAGGGGATTTTGAAAGTAGTAGTAAGAAGCTATTTTTGGTATCTAAAGGTAGATGGAGATATTGAAGAATTGGTGGAAACTTGCAAAGTGTGTCTCAGAATGAGAAATTACGCAATCAAAGTTTCTTCCATTCCATGGTCAAACACAAGAAAACTGTGGGAATGAGCTTGTATCAATGTCTTTGAAACAGAAGAGAAAGAAAACTTGGCTTTGCTCAATAGCTTGAGCAAGTGAATAAATGCTGAGTCTATGCCCAATTGTGCGTGCCAAAACTTTTGAGATTTTGAGAAGTTTCTTTGTAATTTATTGGTTGGCAGAGATTTAGGTTAATGGCCCACAGTTTATGTCAGAAGAGTTTGAAATATTCCTTTGTAAGAATTGAGCCAAACACACTCTAATACCAGCACTTCATTCAGCATCCAAAGGTGCTGCAGAAGATGTGTACAGATTGCGAAGAACTCTTTGCAGGAGTATTTGCCAGGTGACAAGATAGGCAGCAATTTCCATGATTCTCTTTGACACCGACTAGACAATTTTCTGTTCTCTTGCAGAATAACTCCACAGTCTATGACAGATTGCTCACTTCATGAGTTAGTGTAGACACACGCTGCTCGGACAAAGTTTAGTTTGCTTAAGCCTAATGTCAATAGCGAAGTAAGAGAAAAGCAAGACAAAATGAAGATCAGTCATGATGCATGAGGCATGAAACTTAGAGAGTTCAGTGCTGGTCAAAAGGTCATAGTGAAAAATCACCAAGGTGATAAGGAAACATTAGTGCTTCTGGCAGATAAAAAGTGAACCAATGTGAAAAGGCATGTTATATTATGTGGAAGTAAGAGTTCCACCAAGAGGAATGACATTATTAAGTACATTTTTAAAGACATGTATTTAACAAAGAAATTGAGATTCATGTTATGCAAAGTATTCTAAGATGATTATGGGTAGGGATATGTTCGGCGCAACTTGTGGGACCGAAGGGCCTGTTTGTACTGTAGTTTTTCTATGTTTCTATGATTCTGTCACCGCCTTTTGGATTATATCTTTGAACATTTGTTTATTATTATTTATTAGTTTCACAAGTTGGCTTACATTAACACTGCAATGAAGTTATTGTGAAAATCCCCTAGGGAGGGATTTGTAGGGACATTTTGAGTTGAAATAATATATTTCTAGGTATAGGAAAAATGTTTTCAAATAATTTGTGATATCTGACACTGATTCCATCACCCTTATTGACCTGCATAATTTCAGAACAACAAGAATATTTTTAAACGAGCACAAATGTACTCTGAACCACGTATTCTCATGTGGTTCATGCACATGTGAATAATCGGTGATGTGCATGTCACATTTCATTTCAAAGAAAATGATTAATTTATCATATTTAATACAATAATTACCCTTTTAAACTTGTATACGTCTCAGACGGGTTTCTGTACACTGACAATTTCCAGCTCTGTAAATAGGGTCAATCTGACTTTTATGGCAACTGGCACAATTAAACTAGTTGTACATTATCCAAATTAGATAAATCAGAGCTTTTATATAACCCTTTATTTATGTCCCTTCCTCTTGCCTGGAATCCTCCCTGAAGGAATTAAGCAACTTCCATCGAAAGGAATTGAACTTTTATGGTTGATCTTCTGGGCTTCCCAAAATGAGACACAGTGGGATTGATGATAAAATACATTCCCATTCCTAGTACACAGTCTCAACACCAAGCAGCCTGACATCAAATACAAAATGTACTAAAATAAACAGTAAAGCTCTCTGTACTGTTTCCCAACAGTATGCCCTAGCCCTGATTTCAGAACAGTATCCTTACAACACATATCTCAAATATTCTGTTTTGTCTGAGTGTATCTGCCAAATAATGCCTATCTTTTGGCATTAAATTCTATTTTCCAAAATATGAAATAAGAATTTCTAAAGCAGGGGCCAAATAAAGAGTAAATTTCTTCTACTTTGAATCAACAAGATGTCTTTGCTCAAATTCAAACTCTTTTGCAATTTCCATTCAACAACAACAACAGCTTATATTTATATCGAGCCTTTAATGTAATGCAATGTTCCAAGACGTTTCACAGGAGCATTTATTTTTATTTGTTCACAGTATGTGAGCATCGCTGACTAGGCCAGCATTTATTGCTGCTCCCGAATTGCCCCTGAGAAGTGAGCTACCTTCTTGAATTATGTGGTCATGCAGTGTAAGCACATCTTCACAGTGCTGTTAGGAAAGGGAGTTCCAGGATTTTGACCCTGAGAGCAGCAATGGTGTTTCAAGTCAGGATGGTGTGTGGCTTGGAGGGGAGCTTGCAGGCGGTGGTGTTCCCATGTGTTATGTACTGTTAAGCAAGGCCTCTCTGTGTGATTAGTCACATGACATGCAGTGACGTCACGAGAAGCATTCGCAGCTTTTTATCTCTCTTCCAGGTTGGACATCAATCTGGCAATAGTTCTTAAATAAATCTCTGTTGAGTTGGTTTGAAACACACACTGTGACACCTCTTCATCTTTTGTCTATTGCTAATACCGGTCAACATATTTAATATATAACAAGGTAAAACTGGTGATGAACACCCTCATTCCCTGACTAACTCCGATTCCCATGAGCCCAGCCCCTTATGCTCCCGACCACCACCACCACCCTCCATCCCACCTCATCCATTTACCTTTGCTCCTGTTCAAGTAGCCGGGACCTTTAAACTTACCAGTTTACAACTAGTGCTGTAAAAAGGGGACAAGGTTTCACTTCCCCTGCTCACTTGACGGAAGGCCTCCAGGAGCAGCAATGTTGCACATTTCTCAGTAGGCCTGGGTCTTACATCTGGGCAAGAAAAGGGCAGTTCCATATAGAGTGGAGTGACAATCTGATGGTGATTGCCATTCTACAGAAGAATCGGCCCCATGTTGAATTTCTCCCTATGTTTTATCTATGTTCGTTCTTTGCTACCGTCATCTAAAAATCCCACTGTCCTGTCCTTTTCCCATAATTATGCAACTTCAAATATTTGTAAACATTCGATTTGATTTGATTTATTATTGTCACATGTATTAGTATACATTGAAAAGTATTGTTTCTTGCACACTATACAGACAAAGCATACTGTACATAGAGAAGGAAAGGAGAGGGTGCAGAATGTAGTGTTACAGTCATAGCTAGGGTGTGGAGAAAGATCAACTTAATGCGAGGTAGGTCCATTCAAAAGCCTGATGGCAGCAGGGAAGAAACTGTTTTTGAGTCGGTTGGTACATGATCTCAGACCTTTGTATCTTTTTCCCAATGGAAGATGGTGCAAGAGGATATGTCCATGGGGTCCTTAATTATGCTGGCTGCTTTCTGAGGCAGCAGGAAGTGTAGACAGTGTCAATGGATGGGAGGCTGGTTTGAGTGATGGACTGGGCTTCATTCATGACCCTTGGTAGTTTCTTGCAGACTTGGACAGAGCAGGAGCCATATCAAGCTGTGATACAACCAGATAGAATGCTTTCTATGGTGCATCTGTAGAGTTTGGTGAGAGTTGTAGCAGACATGCCAAATTTCCTTAGTCTCCTGAGAATGTAGAGGCGTTGGTGGGTGTACTTAACTATAGTGTCTGCATGGAGGGACCAGGACAGGTTGTTGGCGATCTGGACACCCAAAAACTTGAAGCTCTTGACTATTTCTACTTCGTCCCCATTGGAATAGTTTCCATCCTAGTGACACTGTGACAAAGTATTTCATGCTGGGACAACTTTCTGTATCAAAACAAGTTGCCTTAAATATCTTTCTTCACTTTGTCATAATTTTAAATTGGCAATTCTTATCATTGATTTCCCAACCAAAGAAAACGTGTGTTTCTTACTCACTTGTCAAAATGTTTCAGAATTTTAAAATGCTCCATTTATTCTCGGAATAGTTTACTATTTCTGACATAATTTGATAAAGCCAAGCTGTATGTTGTCTATGACATTAATGTCTTTCGTATAATGTGTTGTCCAAAACCGCAAATGATACTATATAATGCCACCATTGCTTTCTACAGGTTTGTCTGAATCTCCACTTTTCAACTCAGTGCCACTGGTAATATATATATATCGGTACTTTCAAGAAATTTGAATTCCTAAGTTCCTTTGTTTGTGAAAATCCTTTCACGTTCTACTGAATACATCCTTGCAATCCTTGTTTTCCTTCACAAAATATATTACCTCACGCTTACATTGTAGATCTGAACAAAAACTGCTCCCAAGCACTGGTGGCACAGTGGCATATTAGGCACAGAGAGCACAGAAAAACAGGGCAGTGACTCTATCCATTTTGCCCGAGCTGCAGGTTTTTTGAAGGGCTCAGGTTGGAGCCAAGGAAATGTTTGCACTGCTGAAATGACCAGTGTTCAATTTACATATATATTAAATTCTGTCAAACCTTGTATTCTTCATCTGCTAACTGCCTTTTTTCCAGAACCAACTGTTTAGCTTCATCAGACATTGGATCTCTACCAAGCTGTGTCTGCCTGAAGAATAATAGAGAAATAGGTTTAGTGCGATGTCCAAACAAACTATAAAACAGAATACTTACCTGGAGACCCTCAGCGAATAGAAGTCGGCTTATTAAAGCAGAATACATCCAGATGGTACTTTAGTCCCATTAAAAACATCAAAATTACAGCACTTAATATTCCAAAAAGTAAAAAAACAAAAATGCACCGTTGCGACTTTGGGCCCGATTTTACCATCAAGTTGCGCCCGTTTTCGGGCACAAAAACTTGGTAAAGTCGGGCTTGAGGCAAGTAGCGCGATCCGCATCCGCCTCCGTGCTCTTTCTCCCTTTCCTAATTGCCGAAAAAGACCGCTGACTGGACCGTGCCCAAACGGACTCAATGGGCTGGACGCCCAAACTTACCGCCATTTCTCCCCTTACCACCGCATTCACCCGTCCAGATTCCATGCAAAACAGCCATGATCCGCAAAGGTCTGATTCGGGTGCTCCAGATTCTGAGGTGGTACTTTCAGAGGTTCTGGCGGCTCTCTGACTCAGATCTGTTGGGTAGCGAGGGGGTGGAGGGATAAGGGGGACAGATGGCTCTCTGGTAGCGGAGGGGGGAGGGAGGCAGGTCAGATCGCTCTCTAGTGGTGGGGGAGGACGGAGGCGGGTCAGATCATGCTCTGGTCGGGGGGGGGAGGGAGGCAGATCAAATGGCTCTCTGGTGGGGGGGAGGGAGGCGGGTCAGATCACTGTCTGATGGGGGGGGGGTGGAGGGAGACGGATCAGATGGTTTTCTGTTGGGGGGGTCCGCTGCCACTCTGAGTGCGATCGGTGGGGGGAGAGGGAGGTCCGCTGCCACTCTATGTTCGATCGGTTGGGGTGAAGGTGGGCAGGGGGCTGCAATCAGTCTGGGGTAGCGAGGGGGTGGATGGATAAGGGGAACAGTTATGTTGTGGGGGTGGGGGAATCTCTGTGGGGGCTGGGGGGAGGCATTATTTGGCCCATGAGTGATGTGGCAGGAGAGCGTTTTTCTATTTTTTTTTAGCTACGTATGCGCAGTTGAAGGCTCCGATTCAGCAGCAGCGTTTCGGGCGCGATAAGCCCCACCCACAGACTTCTGCAGCGCAATTCAGAATCGCTGATTTTTTTTCAGGCAGAGTGCGTATGGGGGCGCCTGAGAACGGGTCTAAAAGTCGGATCCGAAACACTCCCAGATTCAGCACTTAGAATCGAAATTGTAAAATCGGGCTCTTTATCTTTTGCTTACCATCGTAGTTGGTTAGTCCGTTCCAACATAACATTTTTATTGACGTTTTGATTAAACACTGCTTCCTTTGCCTGTTTGCTTGTTGATGCTCCTTGGGCATTGGTCAAAGCTTAAAAAAAAAAGTAAAAGGTTAAGGTGATAATATTTGGAAAAGAAATCACGCTTACTATGCCATTTTTAATTAGACGTTAATGCTCGAGACTGGACATTTGTGCATTTATAAGTGTGCTTATTAACATTATTTACCGGTGAATCAAGCAAGAAGATGCACCAACAAATGTAGAAGCTTCATTATCATACCATATCATCAGCAATTAGGTATTAATAAAGCGTGTCTCAATTTTCAAATGATGAGACTTATTTGGTAAACCTAACAGCACAGATTTACAAAATACAAAAATATTTTTTCACAGAGTTAACAAGAAAATAATAAAAGTTCTTGAAGTTTAAAGTTGAGCCGAAGTTGTGGGTCAGTGAGGACTGTGATGATAGGCTAGCAGGATTTGGTGCTGGATAGGATATTGGCAGCAGGATTTTGGATAAGCTGCAGTTTACTGAAGAATTATTAAGAACCCACAATTGACTAAATGAGCATGACTGAAAGATTCTCAGAACAACCGCCACTTCAAATCCACAGCAGCTCCTTATGTCTATTCAGTCGATAGAAGACTTAGGTATACTCCTCGCGACAGAATAAATGTTTTTATTTGTACTTAAAGAAGTAAATATTAGATCTAATAATGTTTCTGATTGCATTACCCTCTCGCAAATCTTTAATTCGTAGTTTTCCGGGTTGCTGATTTAACACAACGGCTACAGCATGTGGATTGAATAATTTGGCTGGAATTTTCATGCTCTGGTAAAGGAAGAAATAACTTGCATTTAATATTTTTCACAATCTAACAATATCAGCATAATGCATTAAGTGCTTTTGAGAGACATTATTATGTAAAGAGATGTAGCAGGCCAATTAATACATGAGGTTAGAATTTTCTTGCAGGCCTCAGAACTGCACCAAAAGGCTCAAATGGAGATTAGAAGCCTGCATCTTTTTTGGGAAACAAAGTGGTCAGTTAGGGCAGTGGGCAAATTCTCGAAGCTGGTGAACCAATCAGAGGCCCTCTAGCTTGAACTCAGCAGCAAGATGCAACGGAAAGCATTGAGGGAAAGTGACGTTCAAAATGGAATTGCCCTCTCTTCGAAGTTTTAAATGTTTAAGTAAAAAATAGCTTTTGCAACTGCGCCACAAAAGTTGGGCAGAAGCAGCTGGAGGCAAAACCCTCCACAGAATGATCGGCAGACGCGACGGCACCCTGGCAGGCAGAGGGGGACCCTACACCTGGCTCAAGTGTTGCTCTCCTAGTCTGCAGCCAGGAGACTGTCACCATATAGTCAAACTGGCCCTTCCTAGAACCTGAAGATCAACTAGAAAATCCCATTCAGCCACGCCAAATTGGCCTTGGATTGGTTACCCTCTGAGTGCAGGCAGGTAGAACAGCTGTTGCACCATCCTTCCTCCACAAAAATAGTCCAAGGGGTAGGATGGAAGTAGGGAACTGTTATGTCAGTTAGCAGTAATATTGTTAGTGCCCACTCATATCAGCTCTCAGACCTGACCCGACTAAAATCAATCCCATGACCCCAGCAACAGCACTGAAACAAACAACAGATTCATTGGATTTTACTGGTTGTGGGCTAAAGACTGGGCAAGGCGCATGTGTTCTTTAAATAGCATCATGGGATATTTTACATTCAGCTGGGAGGGCAAATGGGACCTGGATTGAACTTCACATTCATTTTCAATGGTGCCTAATTTCTTCAGTACTGCACTGCAGTGTCATAGAGTCATAGAGTAAAAGGTTTACAGCATGGAAACAGGCCCTTCAGCCCAACTTGTCCATGTTGCCCTCTTTTTTTAACCACTAAGCTAGTCCCAATTGCCCGCGTTTGGTCCATATCGCTCTATACCCATCTTACCGATGTAACTGTCTAAATGCTTTTTAAAAGACAAAATTGTACCCACATCTACTACTACCTCTGACAGCTTGTTCCAGACACTCACCATCCTCTGTGTTAAAAAATTGCCTCTCTGGACCCTTTTGAATCTCTCCCCTCTCACCTTAAACCTATGCCCTCTAGTTTTAGACTCCCCTACCTTTGGGAAAAGATATTGACTACCTTTATCTATGCCCCTCATTATTTTATAGACCTCTGTAAGATCACCCCTCAGCCTCCTACGCTCCAGAGAAAAAAGTCCCAGTCTATCCAGCCTCTCCTTATAACTCAAACCATCAAGTCCCGGTAGCATCCTAGTAAATCTTTTCTGCACTCTTTCTAGTTTAATAATATCCTTTCTATAATAGGGTAACCAGAACTGTACACAGTATTCCAAGTGTGCCCTTACCAATCTCTTGTACAACTTCAACAAGAAGTCCCAACTCCTGTATTCAATGTCCGAACCAATGAAACCAAGCATGCCGAATACCTTCTTCACCACTCTGTCCACCTGTGATCCACATTCAAGGAGCTGTGAACCTGTACCCCTAGATCTCTTTGTTCTATAACTCTCCCCAATGTCCTACCATTAACTGAGTAAGTCCTGCCCTGGTTCAATCCACCAAAATGCATCACCTCGCATTTATCTAAATTTAAACTGCATTTGCCATTCATCAGCCCACAGGCCTAATTGATCATGATCCCGTAGCAATCCTAGATAACTTTCTTCACTGTCCACTATGCCACCAATCTTGGTGTCATCTGCAAACTTACTACCCATGCCTCCTATATTCTCATCCAAATCATTGTCAAATGGGACTATCTGCTCAAGTCTTTGTTAAGTTGGGTTTGAGTTCATAAGTAGGATACACAAATTCTCTGAATTCCAATAAACAGTGAGGGTGATGAGAGGAATTAAATACACACTTCAGAAATGATAGATGATCTTACTTTGTGAAGAATGTGACCTGCTTTTTACTGCTCAGCTTACCACATTTGTCAATGTTGCTGGACCACTGACTTATAAAATGGAACCATTCACATGGCAAGGAAAACTAGCATAGGTAATGAAACTAATAATAAAGAATTTAGACAGAGTTATATTGTGAGATCTATCTATGTAAAGTCTGAGTAGGAGTAACAGGTTTTCATCAACATTCCTTCTACTTCTTTTGGAATGTATGGGTGATTTATTTAAGTGCATGGTCCCTTTTTTTCCCATGGTCATACAAGTGGAATAACTAACTAATAACTTGTGTACAAAGTATACAGGAACTTTTGGGTTGCTATCTGGCTGTGCTGGGAACACTGGTCTTTGAATTACAGAATAAATACTAACTCTAAAGAAATATCTAAAATGAAATTGGATTCCTTGATACAGCAAAAAATTAAGAAGAAAATGGTTTGGGGACAAGTAAACAATGCAAAAAAATGTTAGCTTTGAGCTTGAACAAGGATCTAATTGGTGGCAAACTGGATGGGAGGAACAGACTTTATTTTACAGCTTTCTGTCAGTGGGATAATTCACGTGTTATTGGGGCTGAGATTAAGAGCATAGGCAATGAATAATTAACTTAACAAAAGGAGAAAATATAAGGAGCTCTACTTGTTAAACATATTGAAAAAATAATATAATGAATAGGAAGTTGGTCATCATAAAGGAAATCATAGAATCATACAATGGTTACACCATAGGAGGAGGCTATTTGGCCCATTGTGTCCATGCTAACTCTCAGCAAGAGCAACACACCTAAGCCTATTTTCCCACCTTTTCCCGGTAGTCCTGCAAACTTCAGATAATTATCTAATTTTCTTTGGAAGGCTTCAGTTGAATCTGCCTCCACCAAGTTCCCAGGCAGTGCATTCCAGATCCTAATCACTGATTGTGAAGAAAAGCATTTCTTCATGTCACCGTTGCTTCATTTGCTAATCATTGTCCTCATGTTCTTGATCCTTCCATCAACAGATGTTCTCCTTATCTGCTCTGTCCAGACCATCAATTTTGAATACCTTTATCAAATCTCCTCTTAATCTTCTCCCCTGGTTAGGTTGATTGGCCATGATAAAATTGCCCCTTAGTGTCTTGAGATGCATAGGTTAGAGGGATTAGCGGGTAAATATATAGGGATATGGGGGTAGGGCCTGGGTGGGATTGTGGTCGGTGCAGACTCGATGGGCCAGATGGCCTCTTTCTGCACTGTAGGGTTTCTATGATTCTCTCCAAGGAGAACTGCCCCAGTTGTTTCCAGCTATCTGTGTAACTGAGGTTTCCCATTCCTGAAACCATTCTTGTGAATCTTCTCTGTACCCCCTCTAATGCTTTCACATCCTTCCCAATATCCTTTTCCAACTAAGGCCAAACCAGTGTTTTATACAAGTTTATCATAACTTTCTTAATTTTATGTTCTGTGCCCCTCTTAAAAAGCCCATGATCCACTATGCTTTATTAAGCATTTTCTCACCTGTGCACATATACCCCCAGGTCTCTCTGCTTCAGCACTTTCTTTAGAATTGTATTCTGTATTTTATATTGTCTCTTCTCATTCTATCAACCAAAATGATTATCAAGGTTCTCTGTGTTCAATTTTATCTCCCACTTGCTTTTGCCCATTCCAACAGCTTCTCTCTGCTCTTTAACATTATCTTCCTATTATGTCACAACACGTCCAAGTTTCGTGCCATCCTAAAATTTTGAAATTGTGTCCAGCGCACCCAAGTCTAGATCATTAACATATATCCCAAAAAACAGGGTCTTAATTCTGATACCTTGGGAAGCCCATTTTACACCTTTCTCCAGTCTGAGAAATTAATATTCACTACTGCCACTCAGCCAATATCATATCCTTGTTGCTACTGTTCCTTTTATTCTATGGGTGATGCATTTTGGAAGTCCCTGTACACCACACCAAGCACATTACCCTCATTAACTCTCTCTGTTGCCTCAAAGAGTTCAAGCAAGATAATTAAACATGATTTGCACTAAACAAATCTGTGCTGGTTTTCCTTAATTAATCCACTTATGCTTAAGTGACTGTTCATTTTATCATTAGTTATCATTTCTAAAAGCTTTCCAAACACTGAGGTTGGCCTTTGGTTGCTGGGCTTAATCTTACAACTGTCTTGGAACAAATATATAACAATTGCAATTCTTTAGTCCTCTGACATCAGCCCTGTATCTATGAAAACTTATGACCAGTACCTCTAAGTTCTGTCCTTAATTCTGTCAATATCCTTGGATGTATCTCATCCAGCCTGGTGACTTATCGGCTTTAAGTGAAAACAGCTTATCCAATATTCCCGCTTTACCATTTTTTAGCCCATCTGGTATCTCAACTACCTCCTCTTTCACTCCGAAATGGGCAGCATATTCTTCCTTTGGGTAAGACAGAGGCAAAATACATTTAGTAACTCAACCGTACCCTGTCTCTATATGTAAATTCCCTCTTGATCCTTAGTCAGCCCCACTTCTCCTTTTATCACCCTTTTACTACAACTTGCCTCTGGGAGACTTATATTCCTTTTTATGTTTGGTGCCAGTTAATTTAGATGGCAGGATGATAATGTAGGTGAGACGGGCTGAATGCGAAGTTCAGAGAGGAAGTGAGAAAATAAATAAAAGGCCGAAGTAAAAGGTCTGAGAAGGCTGGCCATTAATATAAAAGGAAATGCAAAAGTCTTTTATAGTACAAGTGTATAGATAGTAAAATGGTAGTAAGAGGAGGGTTGGGGTTGATGAGGGATTATAAATGATACCTACACCTGGAGATAGAGGGCATCGCTGAGGTATTGCATTTGTCTTTACCAAGGAAAAAGGAAAAAGGTGCTGTCAAAATCATAGTGAAAGAGGAGATAGTTGAGGTACTGTACGGGCTAAAAATTGATAAACAGGAGGTACGAGAAAGATTGACTGTACTTGAAGTTGATAAATTACCAGAGCTGGATCAGCTGCATTTGAAGTTGCTGAGAGAAATAGGGGTGGAAACTGCAGAGATACTGATCATAATCTGTGGCGTAGAGAGCCACAGTAAGAAGCTTAACAACACCAGGTTAAAGTCCAACAGGTTCACAGCAAGAAGTTTAACAACACCAGGTTAAAGTCCAACAGGTTCTCTCCACTCACAATGTTTGTATCTTAAAGACTTGATTAGCTGTAAGTATTCGCATTCCAACCATTATTCTGTAAATTGAGTTTATGTCTTTATATGCCCTGTTTGTGAACAGAATTCCCACTCACCTGAAGAAGGGGCTTAATGCTCCGAAAGCTTGTGTGGCTTTTGCTACCAAATAAACCTATTGGACTTTAACCTGGTGTTGTTAAACTTCTTACTGTGTTTACCTACTTATATAGCCCAGGATCATATATACCTTTTTAACTTCTCTCTCAACCTGCCCTATCACTTTCAATAATTTGTGTACACATACCCGTATATCAATCTGTTCTTATACCCCTTTTAGTATTGTACTCTTTATTTAATACTGTCCTACCAAAATGTATCACATCGTATTTCACTGCATTAAATTTCATCTGCCATACGTCTGCCCATTCCACTAACCCAACTGCATCCTCTTGAAATCTCTCACTAACTTTTCACAGTTCACAATACGTCCAAGTTTTGTGTCATCTGCAAATTGTGCCATGTGCAACCAATCTACAAATCTTGTCGTGCAGTGGGTAACATCTCTGTCTCTGAGCCAAAAAAACTCCAGGTTTGACTTCCACCACATAACTCGATGGCCAAGGAAGGTACCCAACAGATTGACTTTCAACCTGCAAATCTTTCCAATACACACCAATGGAAGGCAGTTAGAGCAGGAGATATTCCTGGTCAGCCATTTGATGAAATTAATTTTGGAGCCTCTAACATTGCTATTTATAGTTCCAGACTACAGCATTGTCACCGTTGCAAAACTTGGAAGTGAGAAAGCATTTACAAACAATAATATGGGACAAAATCACAAGTCATTTGGACATTTGTGAATGTTTTAGAGAAGGTGCGAGAAAGATTTATGAGAATGGTTGTTCTCCTTAGTAATGAGAAGGTTGAGAAAAGATTTCAAAATCATATGTGGTCTAGATATAGTAAACAGAGAAAAATTGCTCACTTTAATAGAAGGATCGAGAACCAGAGCTCACGAATTTAAGATGATTGGCAAAGAAAAAAGGACAACATGCGGAAAGCTTTGTAGGCAGCTATTTGTCTGAAATGCACTGCCTGGAAGGGTGGTGGAGGAAGATTCAACTGTGGTGTTTGAAAGAGAACTGGACAGGATCCATGGGTCAAGCAAATTGACAACATATTTGATAACAATTTACCTTCGATATCCCAGTGTTTTGATCCAATAAAATTTTCTGACGTCGCTTTTGTCTTGAAATTTGCATTGGTGAGAGGCTCTGAGGATCCAGCAATGTCTTTGTGAAGGTATCTTCAGTTTTTTCATCTTTACCTTGGGACCTGAGATATATTAAGTACATGAAGAACCTATGCTTTTAACATATGGAGCACTATAATTGAAAATTGGAGACTGAGAATAATGCTTCTTTGCTGGGGGAAGGTAGCATAGTGGTAATATTGCCGGTCTAGTTGTCCAGAGCTCTGGAGACATGAGTTCAAACCCACAAAGAAAGCCGAGGGAATTTAAATTCAATTAATTCACCAACTGGACCAAAGTGCTAGTCATGTTAATAATGACCGTGAAACCAACAGATTGTCATAAAACCCATCTGGTTTACAAATGACCTTTGGGGAGGAAATCTGCCATCCTTACCCAGTCTAGCCTATATGTGTCACCATACACTTAGCAACAAAGGGATTTTACATATGGCCAGTTTTGGCAGACTCTGCGACAACAGCGATCATGCCCAGCTTGAAGAAAAATCTCAACAATGGCTCCTTGGATTGACTGCCCGCAGAGTTCCCTTGCTCACTTGAAGTCACAAATCTGTCAAGTTCTGGCTTTTGCTTTTTCTCAGCTGAATTTAGAAGTCACGATTTTCCCGGATTATTCAATTAACTATTTTTCTCCATTTTGGAGTAAGCTCTGACTCGGGGATTGAAGTTTACTTAAAGGTTTTTTTTTCCAATCTACACTTCTGACTTGTTGTAGCCTGGAATTTTAAAAGATTTAGCACTCCCCACATAGGTCTGCGGACTTTGCATTCTGGGCTTAAAACTGGACTTCTAAAGGAGATTCAATGGAGTCTTCTGCTGCAGTAAGAAATTTTAAATTTCTGCTATCAGCTTCCAAGTCTTTCCTTGGAGCTTTTTGCTGACAATTTTCCCTTGGCCACTCTGCTTCTGGAGCTTCTTTTCAGGTCAAACTGCTTTGCTGAATTCCTTCTCAGTCTTTCAGCATTTTCATTTTTCTCTGCATTTTCTGCGAGCTCTTGGGGTTTTTCAGAAGCTGCCACCATGTTGTAGGATCTTGGTTACAGTTCAGGAGGTCTGAAGAGGTCTGCGTAGACATACATGTGCTAACTGTAAGTCTTTACTTACTTACCCTTAGAATTATTTTGCATTAAAGATTACAAGTTGGGAGCTGTCTCCATGCTTGCTGCCATGCTTGACTCAGTCCAACACCAGACTGATAATGGGTCTGAGTCAAGTGCTCACCTACTTCACTTGTGAGTGGTACACTATTCAGTCCCATTAACCCTAACGGTGCCAGACTCTTATACTACATGGATGACAGCCTTCAGCTCTTATCTAAGTATTGAGACTCCAGAGATGTTTCTCGGGTGATTGATTGCAGTCTCGGTGGTGGTCACCGCCTTTGATGTTTCATGCTGGAACTGGATAGCTGCTGGCCATATGATTGGCTGGTAGGACTTTCCTTTAGGACTAAGACACTCCCCCAGAAGAGGGACTTCCCCAGATGACGTGGAAAGCCATCAAGTGACTCAATTAACAGTCTGGTGGTTTTAAAATCAAGTGGGGGTTTTCTGGCCCGGCATATATATGGCCTGGTTTGTGACTTTTCAGCTGGGGGAGCTGGCCATTTCCTCCACAAAGATTTCTGGCTGCTGGCTACATTGGTTGGCCTGCTGGACAGTTTCCTGTCAGTGTCAAGTAGGATAGAGGAATCTTGTTGCAAGTTGTCACAGGGCATCACAGAGAGCTCTCCTCTCTGCAGCTTCCACACCATTTTCTCTTTTTGTCTCAGACACAGCGGTACTGCCACTGGAACCATCATACCTGCGGCAACCTTTGTGTGGCCAGACCACCTACTCCTCTGCTCTCCCTGTGAATATACAGCAACAGCACCTTCTGCATGCAGCAAATTGCCGCAACACTTTCAAAAACTCTCCAGAGCACAATGAGACACTTTGCAATGTTAGAATTAAAGACGTCTTCTCTGCAAAGATGGGTGCATGATCCACCTACCACACTACTCAGCTGCCACCATACCCACTTGCTACCCTACCCACTTACCTCACCTATTGTTTTCCATAAGTCATACAGTGTTGTAGCAGGATTTCTAACAGAGTTAGGCATGCCCATGCATGCTTAGATTTTTAAATGTTTTTTGTGGCATGTTGAAAATGCAAGCAGAAAGAATAGTCAATTTTCAATGGCATGTTGATCGGCAGTAATTAACACTTACTGTGGGATGACCAAAACTTTTTTGTGGTGAGTTTAATTTATATCTACCACACAAGCACAGCAACCTCACATCATTCAATGCATTTCAGTGGTGAGTCATTGAGATGCTGTTCACAACAAACTAATTGCAGAACAGCACAATTCAAGCAGCGGCTTTTGGATATTTGAGTTTAACCCACCTATATTTCACTTGAAATTTATGTCCCATTTTTACATTAATAATAATCTCACTTTTATTTTGACCGAAAAAATCTGGGTCATTATGTCTCCCCTGAACATTTTTAGTGATTTTGGAATATTATAATCTTATTGAAGATCCTTGTCTTATTGATTAGCTTGGATTGAAAAAGAATTATTACTCCTTAAGGAATTGTGTTGTAAAATATTGCATATAATGAACTTAAAAGAATCAAATATCTTTCTCATCTAGATTTAGATCTAATTACTTTCAAATAGGATGGATATTGGAAATCTATATTTGCAAAGTATGATACCTAGTTTTGGTTTCTAATTAGAAGTATAACTGAACACCTAATGCCATTTATCACAGAATTTATGTATACTGCAGTATTCTGAAACACTGGTCAACTGTTCAAGTCTTGTTCTATTTCATCAAGCAACATTGACCAGCCGATGCTGGATGCTTTAGAGTGGAAATGATGTGGAAAAGGGAGATAAGCAGACTTTCACTGAGGTTGACTTGGTTTGAAGATGACAGGCCCGGTAAAGGGAGATTGCAAATAAATGTATTCAATACGGCAGACACAGCTACAGAATATCTGAGGCATGCAGATTCACATATAATATTCCAGGATGCAGCTGCTGATTGCCCAGTCACCTGACCAATAATGAGACCTGAAGAGGTCAATTTGTCATTGAAAGCTGAGGAAATGTCCACTTGGCTCCAGTTAATCGTGTAAGGCAATGGATGGATTAACCCTAGCTGGACAAATTGGAGGAAGTTACCAATATTCTGCATTGCTGAATTGCAGCATTAGACATATACTGGGTTTCATTAAGCCTTAACTCGACAATCAGTACTCATATATTTTAAATTAAGATAAATGGTGTGTATTCCTATGGGAAGAAACTGCATATTCCATTTCAGGCAAATAAAAACCCAACCTGTGGATTTCCCAGCTGTTTGAAGTTGAAACAGTTAAATACATAGGTTTTTATAAAATCAAAAAAATCAAGCAACCATGGATAAACATTGGATGATTCAGACTATAGCAGGAAAAGCCTAATCAATTTTATTGGTTTAACCTTTTGGTTGGGTGCCTATTATGTGGTTGCTAATTTCCCAATAACAACATGGGGCATGGTGGCACAATGCTTAGCACTGCTGCCTCACAGCACCAGGGACCCAGGTTTAATTCCGACCTTGGGTGACTGTCTGTGTGGAGCTTGCACGTTCTTCCCGTGTCTGTGTGGGTTTCCTTTGGGTGCTCCAGTTGCCTCCCACACTCAACAATGTGTGCGTTAGGTTGATTGGCCATGCAACATTGCCCCTTAGTGTCAGGGTCAATATACGGTGATAATGCCTGGGTGGGATTGTTATCGGTGCAGGCTGGATGGGATGAATGACCTCCTTCTGCACTGTAGGGATTCTAACATATTCCAACATCAACAATGAACAATGAATGTTTTTGATAGTTTTTTGTCTGTCACAGTACAGTTGTCAAATGCATATTTACGAACAGAACTTCTGGCATTTGCTCAGAAAAATTCAAATTATTTGTTACAACAGGCCCCCCTAGATGAGGTTCCCCCAATTTGTTAGCCCAGATAAGATCCCAAAATTTGTTAACTTCTGGAGGGGATACACTTGCAATTGTTATGCCCCAGGTGAGAAGGGATGAACTGGCCCCCTTACTTTATTCAACACCCTCGGTTGACTAGGGTAGCCAACAAGGTTAAACTAAAATGGGTCCCTCCCTTTGTAGATACCTTTACCCACTTACCTCACCCTATTGCTTTCTGTAAGTCATACAGTTGTTGTAGCAGGATATCTAATAGAGTTAGGCATCCCCATGCATGTTTAGATTTTTAAAACTTTTGTGTGGCATGTTGCTGAAAATGCATGCGGAAAGAATAGTCAACTTTCAATGGCATGTTGATTGGCAGTAGTTAACATTTATTGTGGGATTACCAAAACCTTTTGTGGTGAGTTTAATTCATATCTACCACACAAGCACAGCAATATTTATGTTTTAAAAGGAACCAATTTAACCAGGCGTTCTTGAGTTAAAGAGTGAGCTTATTAGCTATTAAACGTGAGGGAAATTATAAAGTACTTGTATATACATTCATACAGATGAAAACTGAGTCCAAAGGTAAGTGAAAAATATATGAATCAGTCTTCGAATTGTCCGTGAGGAGAAGATGGTGGAACGCTGTAGCCTTTGCAATTCATGATTCCAGTAACACTAACTTCAGCAGGTGACAGTCAGTTTTGAGATTCCAGTGTTCTGCGGTTTAGCTGAGAATCTGACCTGTTTCCTTTTCAGTCGTGGTTTTGTTGACTTGGCTTGCTTCATCAATCAGAGAGAGAATTATCTACAAAGTTTTGCAGGGGTCTGCTGCCGTCTTTCTTCCTGTATTACATAGTGACACAACCAGCACTAGTCAGCACTGACCAAGTTTTGCACCTGGCTTTTAGCCCAGTCTTTGTCTATTCCTGGAAGGTGAAATTCCACAAACTGGCCTGGGACATTGCTCACAGCATATTATTTCTGCTGAGATGATAATTATCTCCCATTATCTTCACAGAGGATGGCAGTTAGTTTCTGTATGTTTTTTGGGCTTTTGCTGTATTCCTGTCTGGAAACTGCAGCCACTCCATCTCCATCAATGTCTCTCTCTCTTTGTGTAACCCAGCAGCAATTCCGCTAGTGACTGAATTTATCTCCTCAGTTATCTTTGGCCTTCTATGTCCACTTTAAAATCACATGTCTCATTCAGTACGTCTGTACATATTTCAGGGTTTTTCTGGAACGATGTATTACCCTCCTTCTCGTGTAGCTGTTTTTACCTCTTGTCAGTTCCTTCAAGGCCGCAGCGTACAACTGCTGCAAATAGGCCCAAAGAAAGGAAAACCAATGTTGGTGGACGATCTACGTACTTACAATTTTGTCAAACTTAACTCACAAATGAAACCACTCTCAAGATTAAAATGCTGAATTAGTTGCAAAAGTGCTAAACTTATTAACAAATTCAATAGCTACACAGCTATCTGAAAATAAATGCCATACTGTGATTATACCCTTTTTGGTTTAGAATGATAATGCAAATCAGCATTAATCGCACATGAAATCATGATGAGCTTATAACAATCATTACGTGTTACAAAATATTTTATAGTATCGATTTAAGAAATTTGTTCACTACTAGATGTAATTTTCATGTTTCATTAGACAATTCTCATGATGTAAATGATGTATAAATTAGTTGGGCTTAAATCGATTTAACGTTTTTCTTTGAACGCTGCATTACCTTTAATGTACATTAGCCTGCATTGCATAGTGTGCTAAAATATACAATTTATTTTCAACTCCTCCTATTAACTAAATATCACTCCACGCATGAATTCTGGCATACAATAATACTCCTACTCAGAGAGTCAAGACAAGCTGAGCTAAATTACCACCTTCTGTGCTGTAATATCCTGATTTCACAAAAACGCAGGCAAGAATAAGTGAGTAGAAAAAGAATACAATCTCAGTTGAGGAAAAAGTAAAATTCAAGAACAAACTAAGACGAGCACAGGGAGAAATGAAAGACAAATAAAATGAAAAGCAGTCACAAATAACTTGTTTTCGTAATTTACTATATAAACTGGGTGCACTGAATGGGTGATGTCTATTATTTACACCAGTTAACATCTTACAAACGGTGATAAAGTGGTCCCCTCTTGAATCGCTGCTTAGGTTTCTGCTGCCTCATTAAAAGACTCAAAGTGCAGAATTTTTCGGCAGTGGCAAGATCGTGCTGTGACTGGGAGTGAGTGACAGTTCCACTCATAGGCAGGATGGCTATCGGTAACTGCAATACTATATTCTGCATCCTCTCCTTTCTTTCTCCCCCATGTACTCTACGGACAGTATGTTTTGTCTGTAACAGCTCGCAAGAAACAATGCTTTTCAACACTAAATCGATTTAAGCCCAACTAATTTCTACATCATTTACATCATGAGAATTGTCTAATGAAACATGAAAATTACATCTAGTAGTGAACAGATTTCTTAAATTGATAAATAATAAATCGATTCAATTCAATAATCTTTTCAAATGCTTGTACAGTTTAGATTATCATTGTTCTTTAACTGACATGCACACACAAGACTAATCCCAAATAAAAACTAAAAAAGGAAGATGATCTAGGTTGGACTGATCTGTAGTATCTTTGACATGCAAAATACCATTTGCATTTGGTCACCAGATACCTAACTAGTTATCTACATTTCAAAATATATTACTTCTCCCCAGCATAATTTAATCAAAAATTGAACTTGAATTGATATTTAAAAATGTCTAAACTTATCAGCAGATTTCCACTTCTGCCAAGTACACTGAACGCAGAAGACGTAATGAGCTTAAACAGTTCATCATTATGGATGTACTGTCTTTCTATAGTAACAAATGTGCTTAAAAATGTTATTAGCTCATTAAATTTTAATCCCTTGTAATGGTGCATACATCCCAAGGGTCACACAGTCACATTAATATAAAATGTATATGTTACATAAGTTTCAAATTTGTTGTAATTGTTGTTAGAGAAACAGAAGAACGAAATATGAAGTTAGTTTGGCAATAAGATAACAGCTTAATGATTTGGCTCATTTTCAACAACATACACTTAGATAACACCTTCAGCAGACTAAAAGATCCCAAGGTATTTGTTTCACAAACGCAGAAAATAATGGGAGATCACAGAAATTAAAGAAGATGGATCAGAGAAGATGACAGAAAGCAAGATTGGCGGGCTAGCTGCTGACTACCTGAATGTATTACTTAGATAAGATTAGTATCAGAAGTATGCAATGGTAAACACACACGTTCTAAGTGTAGATCATAGAATAGAATCATAGAATTCCTACAATGCAGAATGAAGCTATTGGGACCATCGTGTCTGCACCGACAACAATCCCACCCAGGCCCTATCCCCTTAACCCCATGTATTTACCCTGCTAATCTCCCTGACACCAAAGGGCAATTTAGAATGGTCAATCAATCCAACCTGCACATCTTTGGACTATGGAAGGATACTGGAGCACCCAGAGGAAACCCACACAGACACGGGGAGAATGTGTAAACTCCACACAGACAGTTACCAGAGGCTGGAATTGAACCCGGGACTCTAGTGCTGTAAGGCAGCAGTGCTAACGACTGTGTCACCATGCCACCCAGGTGTAAGAAAATTTGGAGTGGAAATCATTGGGGAGGGAGGTGGGTAGTTCGTGTACCTTTCATGTTAATGACACTGGATAAGCTGGGGTCTGTCACGATGGTATTAGGTATTCCCAGTTCACCACTTAAATGGCAGTTACCATTGACACACTTAAAGAAGGAAGCATATATTGGACACCATGATTAAATCCTGGCTGAAATTGGTCCTAATGCTTTTCCATTTTTTTTTCTGTAACAAGCATTTCCAGAATGGTCAATGGACAACATTTTAGATTTAAATTTGGAGTCTTTGGTTATTATTTATACTTGTGGTATATTGTGGTAAGGTGTTAGTGATTGTTTCCCACCCTGCCGGTCCAGCCAGGATGGGTGCATTGTTGTGCCAAAGTGGCATGGGTATTTGTTCAAAATATCAAAATTCACCCATACCAGGATTTCTGATGGGGTAAATATCAGAAACAGACAGACAGAGGTCCAAGGAACTGCCTGGAATCTCAGGGTTCAAACCTATGATAGTACCAAATAAGTTGAATACCATGCAGTTATTTGAATTAATTTGTACTAATATTTGTACTAGCTTGAAATTGCTTAATTCAAAATAACTTTGCCCTAGTTTTATTGTGGCAATAAATGGACTAATTGATAATCTTCACAAAACAGCAAATGATTCAATGTTTCATTTCTTCATCCACCACTTACCTAACATTCAGTCCTGGAGGAGAAGCCCCAGTAATAGTACAAACACAAGGCTTTGAGTTAAACTGTGAGATGAGGAGTTGCACCCTAATTTGAGCCGTAGCACGATCAGCAGGTGTGTATGTAACAACAATATCAACTTGTCCATTAGCTGGTATTATTCCTGTGTGATAAATGAAAGACAAATACATTTACATTTATAAAAATGCTACATTTCTTATAATATGCACAATCTTTCTTATTGTTTGAACACAAACACTGGGAATTTTATGGGGCACCCTCCCAATTGGCCTGCGTAACTTTGGATAGTGGGTAAACCTTAATTCCAGTGCCTCCTCCATTGTTGCTGGCTACAGTATCATCAATGGCCACTGCTCCTGGTGGCACTGCTGGTGGCCTGCCAATTAGTCGGCAGCTCTTTCAGCTCTTAAAGGGTTGAAAGCCCCGACGCCAGGCAGTTAATTGCCTGAAATGCATTGCGTTGATTCTTGAGAAATGCTGATGGGGTTGCCCATGGTTTTCTGGTCTACCTTTGGGGCCACCATCATTAAATTCAGCCCAGTATCTCTGTTGAACTCGCTGCCAAAGTTACTGTAGCCAATTTAGAGACGTCCACAGGAAATTTCACAGAATTTGCCAGTGCAAAGGGGGCAATTCAGCCCATAATGTCAGCACCAGCTGTCTGAATGAGAAATTTTCTTCGTGCCACCCCCCCTCCCTCCCCCCCACACACCCACTCTTCCCAATAACTTCGCAGATTCTTCCTTTTCAAAAAATAGTCTAATTCCCTTTTAAACGCCTTGATTGAAGCTGCCTCCACCACTCTCCCTGGCAGTGCACTCCAGACTTCAATCACTCACTGTGTGAGAAAGACCCCCCACCACCACCATCCCATATCGCCTTTGCTCCCCCTGCAAACCAACCCAAATCTGTGCCCTTTTGTGCCCGATCCCTTTATGAATGGGAACAGTTTCTTCCTATCACTCTAACCACACCCTTCATGATTCTGAACACCCCCAACAAATCCCCTCCCAACCCTCCTTTTTCCAAGGAAAACAGTCTCAACCTCTCCAATTCATCCTCACTTCTGAAGTTTCTGATCCCTGGAATAATATTCACAAATTTCTTCCTCACCCTTTCCAAAGCCTTCATATCCTATATTGCCATTGTGTTACAGAAGGAGCTCAGCAGCTGCACTAAGTTTTCAAAACATCTGTGCTCTAAGCCGTCAGATGATCCATCATGACTTTGGCACCTATCATGGAGGAACACTAAAACATAATAGGAAATGATAAAGGAAACTCCAAACTGAAAAAGATTACAAAAATATGCAAGAGGCAAACCATGGGTGAGTTTTGTCCCTGCAAACAGAAAACTACTTTAAAAATGTTAGAAAAACTATGGGGATGCTTTTCTGGGGCCACTAGTCGGAATTCCCAATGGTTCGTTGAATCGGGCGTGAGGACTGGGCTTCAGTACATTGATGATTTTTAAAATTCCTTTAACATTTAAATATGAATTATTAAATTAACGAAGAAATTCGTAGAGGTGTTTGCGGTAGCTACCATTAGCAATGAAATGATATGATACCTGGTCTGGCCCATGTGACTCCAGACCCACAGCAAAGTGGTCGACTCTTAATTGTGCTCTGATATGGCCTAGCAAGCCACTCAGTTCAAGGACCAATTAGGGATGGGCAACAAATGCTGGCCCAGCCAGTGAAGCCCAAATTCCATGAAAGAATAAAAAGAAAGGTACTGAAAGTCTGTTGAAAGGGAAGGAGATTTGGATTATTAACTGCACAAATGTCTAAAAGTCCACAACCAGTAAGTACCAAGAAGCCCAATCAAAAGTTATGAAGAGTATTAGGAATAATACTTTAAACAATTCAATTTAAAATAAAAAGCAATATGGCGTTCTTGGACAAGATTTATTTAATCCCATTGAGAATATTTTGTTCAGATCATATTGCCTCATATATTTAGATAATGTGCGCAGGAAAAGGTTTCAAGCAGGTTGATGGCTAATTCAAAAACCGTTAGGCATTACAATAGGCTCAAGGATCTGCATCTTCAGTCTGTAAAAGCATAAAGCCTTGATCAAAGTATTTAAAATAATGATCAGACTGCATGCACATGGTTAGATTATTTTAATTAGATAGGAAGAATAAGGAGGCCGGTTATGTGAGAATGGAATCATGTTCATTGTCGGGAGGTTTTATATTTCCAATGGGTCACTGACCTCTGGAATAGGTTGCCGACTTCTGGAGTGGAGGCACATTTGCAATAAACTTTCAAATGGGAGCTGATGGAAAACCTAGAGGAGATTGATATGAATGCATACTATGTTTGACAGGATGTATGGAAATGCAATGCAATCTCCTGCAACTGATTTTTGTTTGTCTTCAGGGACCGGAGAATAATTTTCCTTAATTCCAATTTCCCCCGTATTGCCCTGATATTTCATTTTCAGGGTTTGTTTGTCTCCCGTAGAACATTACCTGGATGTTGCTAGGTGAGGAGTATTGAGGCCATGTTGCCTGACCACAACAGAGCAGACTGGGACAGACTTGATGGATAAGAGGGTATTTTCTGTCCATTATTTGTATGTTTGCTTGAAATAAAAGATCACTTGCTGAAATTGCAAATCTATTTCCCTGCATTGTATACACAGTATTTCTTACAGCTGAAATTAAATGAAGTAAGCAACTCTGAAACCTAAAAGTAGCCTAAAAATATTTCAAATATGTATTCTTTTATGTAAAAAAAATGTATGAATCCTTAAGATGATTCTGTTCATTTCTTCAAATACATATATTGAGAATTAATCAACAAGCAATTAGAATGTGTTAAAAGGTGTAATTTTCTTTGCTCTTTAGGTAATTTTCTTTGTTCTTTAGAGGATTATGGCCCCCGGAGGATAGGGGGTTTTAGTTCAGTCTCGCAGCATGGTCGGTACAGGCTTGGAGGGCCGAAGGGCCTGTTCCTGTGCTGTAATTGTCTTTGTTCTTTGTGCGTAATTGACTATAATATCAAATAGTATATTAGGTCAACCTTTTGCATGGTTAGTTTAGTTCTCCAGCAATGAACTGTTGACTCTATTGGTTATTTGCAAGCTTACTTTCTTAGTTCCTGTACATTTGTTGAAAGAATGCTGAACATATTCAGGGACAGTAAGGAATCATTTTTATTATTTTTTAAACTTAAGAAGAACTCAAAGTCTAGAGTTGCAGCAAAAGTTTTAACTCAAATTTCCAGCCAATACAAAAAAACAAGTTTACTTAGTTTGGTGTTAATGTATTGTGTACAGGGTGTGGGTTTGGATTGACACAGTTCAACAATAATTACCAGTCTGAAATATTAATACAATATTAGAAGTTCTCTCACACCTGCTGTTGGGTGAATTGTGAATGCATGATGAGTTTGAAGAAAATCTAACTGGAACTCAAAATCAACTGGACAGCTGCAGCGCAAAGGGATGGTGATTTCTTTGCTGCAAAATTTGGAAAAATAATACCATTAACATCTGTAGTAAAATACGTAGATTGTGTTATACAAGAAAAGACAAACAAATAGGTCAATCGCTATAGCCACCTGATGCAAAAATTATTCAAAACTATAAAATATGTTAAAATGCAAGTAGATTCAGCTATCTAGCAGTAACGTAGGGTCCTTCAAATGTGTTACACATATTATAAACAATGTGCTACTTTGTAAATTGTTATATATTAAGTGGTTGTATGATTGCTTTCAAAGCTGATCACATGATTTGATGGTGATGTCATTAGGGTGTTTCACAGGCTGCTGTTTGCTTTCATTTTCAACCCTGAACAGGCAAGAGCTCCTAGAATAAACCTTGTTGTAGTTTGAATCTAGGAGTGCAAACTGCAACTTTTTCTTTTTGCTTCATACCTACAATCCCTAAAATAGTTAGGACATTGCATAAATAAATCATTGAATTTTATAAAAAGAAAGGCTGGGATGTACTTTCATTCACTAAATTCTGAAAGTTATTGAAATATCATCCTCAGTATGGAATAGTTAAATTTCAGTATTGAGTTTTATGCAGGACAAAATATCCGGTAGATAAAATCAAAAGAGAAGAACAGTTGAGAAAAATCAAGAGAAATAATTTTATGGAAGAGTTAATAGAAGGGGTTCCACATCAGGATATTTTCAGAAACTAAATGTCGGTTATTAAGAATTATAATAAAGGTTTCTTTTTGATTCTTTCATCCCCCAACATTACTCAGAGTAGTGGTTTAAAGTAGTCTAAATTTTTGCTTGGGTCTGTCTAATTTGCATGTGTAAATTAACAGACCTAACCCAAAAGTTGAGTGAACTTCTGAGACTTTGGACTTTGGTCCTTTTGCCAGTCTCATGTCGTTTCAGATAGCTGCATGTAGCATTTCCCCATGTTGGGCAGTTCCACGGAAATGAAGTGAAACTTATGCCATGCTCTCATGCAATTCCATTTCATTTGAGCCTAGTAAAACAGGTACTAGGATCCTTCAAATGTGTTACACGTATTATTTACAATGTGCTACTTTGATTTGGTTTCTTTTTGATTCTTTCATCCCCCAACATTACTAAGAGCAGTGGGAGGCAGTTCCATAATTTTGACCCAGCAGCAGTGAAGGAATGGTGATGTATTTCGAAGTCAGGATGGTGCGTGGCTTGGAGAGGCACTTTCAGGTGGTGGTGTTCCCACGCTGCCCATGCCCTTCTAGATGGCAGTAGTTGTGAGTGTGAAAGGTGCTGTCTAAGGAAACTTGGAGGGTTCCTGTAGATGGTACACACTGCTGCCACTGTGTGTCAGTGGTTGACAGAGTGAATGTTTGTGCGAAAGGGGTGCCAATTAAATTATCTTCTTTGTCTTGGATGATATCAAGCTTTTTGAGTGTTGTCAGAGTTGCACTCATGCAGGCAAGTGGAGAGTATTCCATCACATTCCTGATTTGTGCCTTGTAAATAATGGATAATTTTGGGAAGACAGGATGCGACTTACTCATCGCAGGATTCCTAGTCTTTGACCTGTGCTTGTAGCTACAGTATTTATATGGATAGTCCAGTTGTATTTCTGTTCAATGTTGATTGTTTGGGATTCAGCAATGGTAATGCCATTGGAAGTTATGCGGCAATAGTTAGATTCTCTCTTGTTGGATATGGTCATGGCCTGGCACTTGTGTAACATGAATGTTACTCATCAGCCGAAGCCTGGATGTTGTCCAGGTCTTGTGGCATTTGGACATGGACTGCTTCAGTATCTGAGGAGTTGGGAATGGTGTTGAACATTGTGCAATCATCAGTGAACATCCCCACTTCTGACTGTTTGATGGAATGAAGATCATTGATGAAGTACCTGAAGATGATTGGGTCTAGGATACTACCCTGAGGAACTCCTGCAGTGATGTCTTGGAACTAAGATAATTGACCTCCAACCACCACAACCATCTTCCTTTATGCTGGAAATCATTCCAACCTGCAGGGAGCTTTCCCATACCTTCCAATTGATTCCAACTTTACTCCCTGATGCAAGATTCAGTCAAATGTTGCCTTGGTGTCAAGGGCAGTCAGTGTCACTTCACCTCTGGAGTTCAGCTCTTGTGTTCATGTTTGGACTAGGGCTGTAATGAGGTCAGGAGCTCAATGACTCTGGCAGAACACAGACTGAGGGGGAATTTTCCTGTCCTGTCTGCCACAGGAACCGTAGCAGGTGAAGGGGGAGGGATAGACCATGCAAAGGTCCATTGACCTTGTGTGGGATCCCGAAAATCTCACCCTGAGCATCTACGAGCATGTTATCGCTACGCAAGTGTTGTTTGATAGCACTTTTGATGATCCCTTCCACCATTTTACTGATGATCGAGAGTAGATTCATGGGCCAGTAATTGGACAGGTTGAACTTTTCCAGCTTTTTGAGTGCAGCGGCTGGGCAATTTTCTGCATTGCTGGGTAGATGCCAGTGTTGTAGCTACAGTTTGGCTAAGGGCATGGCAAGCTTTGGAACACAAGTCTTCAGTACTATTGCCTGAATATTGTCAGTGCCCGTAGCCTTTGCAGTTTCTTGATATCACGTGGAGTGAACTGAATTGGCTGAAGACTGGAATCTGTATTAGTGGGAACTGCAGGGGAGGCCGAGATGGATCATCTACTTGGCACTTCTGGCTGAAAATTGTTGTAAGCGTTTTGGCCTTGCCTTTTGCACTGATGTGCTGGCCTCCTCCATCATTGAGGATGGGATATTTGTAGAGCCTCCTCCTCCAGTGAGCTGTTTAACTGTCCACCACCATTCATGACTGGATGTGGCAGAATCTGATTCATTAGTTGTGGATCCACTTAGCTCTGTTTATCATTCGCTGCTTATGCTATTTGGTTTGCAAGTAGTCCTGTATTATAGGCATCTCCACCTTATAGGTTTACCAGGTTTACACTCATTTTTAGGTATGCCTGGTGCTGCTCTGTCATGCTGCCCTGCAGTCTTCATTGAACCAGCGTTGATCCTGAGGCTTAGTGGTAATGGTAGAATGGGGGATATTCTGGATCATGAGGTTACAGATTGTGGTTGAATACAATTCTGCTGCTGTTGATGGCCCACAGTGCCTCATGATTGCCCCAGTCTTCAGTTGTTAGGTCTGTTCAAAATCTATCCCATTTAGCATAGTGATGGTGCCACAAAACATGACGAAGGGCATCTTCAATGTGAAAATGGGACTTTGTCTCCACAAGAACTGTGTGGTGTTCACTCCCGTTACTGTCATGGATAGATGCATCTGCAGCTGGCAGGTTGGTGAGGATAAGGTCAAATATATTTTTCCCTCTTGTTGATTCACTTACTACCTGTCACAGGCCCAGTCCAGCAGCCATGTTCTTTAGGATTTGGCCAGTGCAGTCAGTAATCGTGCTACAGAGCCACTCTTGGTGGTGGACATTGAATTCCCCACCCAGATTATATTGTGCACCCTCGCCACCCTCAGTGCTTCCTCCTTCCTTCGGTACTGATTCATCAGTAAGAGATTAGTAACATAAAATTGGAGGGAGTTATGTGACTTAAATTGGTAATTAGTTGAAAGGTTCAAGACAGAGAAGTGTTAAGGAATTTGTTTTCCGATTGGCAGGATGAAATAAGTAGTGATTCCTAGGGATCTGCAAATCAGCTTTTCACCATATATATTAATGGTTTAGATGCAAATTGCATTCTTTATCTATGTTTTCAGATGGTACTAAGAAAAGGGACACAATGGGAGGAATTTTCCTGTCCCACTCACCACGGGAATCATTGGGAGGGGGATGGTGGCAAACCATGCAAACATCCATTGACCTCGGGCGGGATTTTCTGGTTTTGGAGTGAGCACAGCCAGAAAATCCCGCCCAATAAGTTTTTTCTGAGTAGATCTTTATTATTTGCAGTAATGTTATATGCATATTAAAATCTGCTGAGTATTAACTATTTACTGGTGTCATGAGAAGTTTTTGATCTTTTGTTCAAGAATAATAGCATCATTGAATAAATGATTAATGTTGAGTTTGCTGAAATATGCACAAATCACCTTTCGGAAAAACATTCCAAACCAAACATTACATCAAGATAATAATAGAGAAACTATAATTTGCATATTAAATTTCTCTACAGGGCTAATAATCCTATAAAATAAACTTATTTTATAAAGAGTCTTTAATTAAATTAATTTCTAAATTATCTTCTTGCTCTATATGAATTGTTTGATATTTTTATCCACCACTCTTTAATACAAACACATAATTTTCCAGAGACATCTGTATAGCAAAGAATTGTTGGAAAACTATGTTTTGAAAAAGCACATACTTGCCTAACACTGTAAAGTGAATTGCTCATGTAAGTGAAAGCAAAACTAGCACTGATATTGCACTTTTTTTAAATGAAGCAGTAACAAAAGCCGTAGGTTCAACAACACTGATCTCTTACGATCAGAGGTTATCTTTATGGCCAACAATCTAGTCATACATTCGCATGATCCATGGGCCGTAACATTTAAAATCCCATATTGTATGTATTTGATGTTGTAATTTTAAGCATGCCTCCTTGTGCATTCATCAACCTTTCCAAATGCTGACAGATCCATGTATTAGCTAAATGAATCTGAATGTAAATCAACAAAGTGGTTTGTGTTATAATGCGAGTTCACAGAATAACATTTAAAATAATTCTTGTTTCACTTTGACTCCTCATAGGATCAAACATAACAAAATAATTCACATTTTCCCTGTTCACAGACTAAATTAACTTTCTGAGTAATGTTTCTGCTGGAACTAGTTGGCTGTATTAAGAAAACTCTGAGCCTGTCTCTCTTGGCAATCTTTCTGGAACTGCTTCTATACCCTTTGCTCCAAATTTACCAGGTCATTGTCACTATCAGTTCCTCAAAACAAGGATGATATCACCCAGGCTTCATGATTTCTGTGTCCTCAGTTGACTCAACAGGCCAATCCTGGAGTCTTCGGATAGAGAGGATAAAAGTTCCCTGAGGAAGGAGATTTCTCGAGCCAGCGTCCTGCTCTCTCTCCTTCCATTTTCCTTGTTTCTCCGCAGCAAAGTTTATGCCTTCAATTTCCAACTGTGTTGCGGCTTTTGGATGAGGTGTCTTCACATGGCATGGTTTGCTTGAGCCACTTGTTGTCCTAAGGGTAGGGTGCTAAATTGGGGGAAGGCTAACTATAGCCAGATTAGGCAGGAATTGGTGGCCGTTGATTGGGAGAGGCTGTTCGGGGGTAAGTCCACGTCTGGCATGTGGGAGTCTTTTAAGGAACAGTTGATAAGGCTGCAGGACAGGCATGTGCCTGTAAAAAGGAAGGATAGGAAAGGTAGGATTCGAGAGCCGTGGATAACCAAGGAAATTGAGGATCTGATCAAAAAGAAAAGAGAGGTGTATGTTAGGTCCAGGCAACTGAAAACAGATGCAGCTCTGGAGGAATACAGAGAGAGTAGGAAAGAACTCAAATGGGGAGTTAGAAGGGCAAAAAGAGGTCACAAAATGTTCTTGGCAGATAGGATTAAGGAGAATCCTAAGGCATTTTATTCATATGTTAGGAACAAAAAAGTTGTCAGGGAAAAAGTCGGACCTCTCAGGGACAAAGGAGGGGAATTATGCTTAGAACCCAAGGGAATAGGGGAGATCCTAAATGAATACTTTGCATCGGTATTCACAAAGGAGAGGGACTTGTTGACTGGGAGTGTCTCAGAGGGAGGTGTTGACCCGTTAGTGAGAATCTCCAATACAAGGGAGGAAGTGTTAGGTTTTTTAGGTAACATTAAAACTGACAAATCCCCAGGGCCTGATGGCATCTATCCTCGACTGCTCAGGGAGACAAGAGATGTAATTGCTGGACCTCTGACAGAAATCTTTGTCTCTTCATTGGACACAGGTGAGGTCCCTGAGGATTGGAGGATAGCGAATGTGGTACCGTTATTTAAGAAGGGTAGCAGGGATAACCCCCCGGGTAATTATAGGCCAGTGAGCTTGACGTCCGTGGTAGGGAAGTTGTTGGAGAGGATTCTTAGAGACAGGATGTATGCGCATTTAGAACGGAACAATCTCATTAGTGACCGGCAGCATGGTTTTGTAACAGGGAGGTCGTGCCTCACGAATTTGGTGGAGTTTTTTGAGGAAGTGACAAAAATGGTTGACGAAGGAAGGGCCGTGGATGTCGTCTATATGGATTTCAGTAAGGCATTTGACAAAGTCCCTCATGGCAGGTTGGTTAAGAAGGTTAAGGCTCATGGGATACAAGGAGAGGTGGCTAGATGGGTAGAAAACTGGCTTGGCCACAGGAGACAGAAGGTAACAGTCGAAGGGTCTTTTTCCGGCTGGAGGTCTGTGACCAGTGGTGTTCCGCAGGGCTCTGTACTGGGACCTCTGCTATTTGTGATATATATAAATGATTTGGAAGAAGGTGTAACTGGTGTTATCAGCAAGTTTGCGGATGACACGAAGATGGCTGGACTTGCGGATAGCGATGAACATTGTCGGACAATACAGCAGGATATAGATAGGCTGGAAAATTGGGCGGAGAAATGGCAGATGGAATTTACTCCAGATAAATGCGAAGTGATGCATTTTGGAAGAACTAATGTAGGGGGGAGTTATACAATAAATGGCAGAGCCATCAAGAGTATAGAAACACAGAGGGACTTAGGTGTGCAAGTCCACAAATCCTTGAAGGTGGCAACACAGGTGGAGAAGGTGGTGAAGAAGGCATATGGTATGCTTGCCTTTATAGGATGGGGTATAGAGTATAAAAGCTGGAGTCTGATGATGCAGCTGTATAGAACGCTGGTAAGGCCACATTTGGAGTACTGCGTCCAGTTCTGGTCGCCGCACTACCCGAAGGACGTGGAGGCTTTAGAGAGAGTGCAGAGAAGGTTTACCAGGATGTTGCCTGGTATGGAGGGTCTTAGCTAAGAGGAGAGATTGGGTAAACTGGGCTTGTTCTCCCTGGAAAGACGGAGAATGAGAAGAGACCTAAGAGAGGTATACAAAATTATGAAGGGTATAGATAGGGTGAACAGTGGGAAGCTTTTTCCCAGGTCGGAGGTGACGATCACGAGGGGTCACGGGCTCAAGGTGAGAGGGGCGAAGTATAACTCAGATATCAGAGGGGTGTTTTTTACACAGAGAGTGGTGGGGGCCTGGAATGCGCTGCCAAGTAGGGTGGTGGAGGCAGACACGCTGGCATCGTTTAAGACTCACCTGAGCAGTCTGGGAATGGAGGGATACAAACGAAGGGTCTAGTTGGACCAATGAGCGGCACAGGCTTGGAGGGCCAAAGGGCCTGTTTCCTGTGCTGTACTGTTCTTTGTTCTTTGTTCACTTGTTAATGCCTGAACAGGTAATCAGTAGCTTGTTCTTTAATCCTCTCCACGTCAAGGGGTTGGCAAATAGGACTGCCACTTAAACTGGCTGTTGCCCCTCTGGCAGTGGGACCCAGTTGGACAACCTAATGCTGTGTCAGTATGAATTCAGTCTCTCCTATCATATTCATGTCTGAATGTCTAGAGTACTTATTAAAATTTAATAATGACTTATCTCTGTTGCACACACAGCTTCAAAGGCCGGCTCATTAACTGAGGGATGCTTTTCTGGATTCTGCATCACAGAGAGGGACGACCTCTGTTTTTCCTTTGTTGTCAGCAACTGCTTGGTTTTCATTAAAGATATTGCCTGTGGTGTTTGGCTCGTCAGAAACAGCAGGGCACAACCTTGCAGAATGGCTGGAGAGGGCAAGAGGAACTATGAGCTCTCTTCTCACTGTCACAATTCATGGGCTGGGATTTTCCAGCCCTGTTGTGGCGGCACCCACTGCAGGAGATTTGGCAGCCCAGCTGAAAGTCCATTGACTTCCTGTAGGAGCAGACAATCCTGGCAGCAGATGGCATTGGAAAAATTCCACCCATTGTCTCTCTGGTCTGTCCCCTATCCGTGGAAAAGCTTTCTTTAAGCTCAAAGGAAAACTTTGCTCAACACGTGTACTCCATTCCCAACCTGGCTAGTTACCAATATAGTCACAGCAAGTTGGGAAACCCTCATCCCAAGTCCCTTGTGTAAAGTGATTAGATTATATGGCCAGTGTAGTTCCCTTCTCAGGGGGCACAGGTAGGCAAGTTGAGACAGTGAGGGGGGGAAATGATGGGATGGGAGTCAATTGTTGTGCTCAGTTCAGTTACACTGGCCAACCACTGAGTTAGACCAGGTATTGACCAGCATAACATTTTCAGGGTAATAATGCAGGTAAGTCTGACCCATGTTTCTGACACTGAGTACAGTGCTGGAGACATTTGTGGAGGGTGCCAGGCAACACAAATCAACCCATCAAAGTTTGAACTTCCCAGGCAATTTCAGAATGTGTGTATGTCAGGACTGCCACTGGGCCCTGACACACATTTCCCAGCTTACACCCAATCTCCAGTGATTGGAATACTGGAAGAATTAGGCCATTCTGTCTATGTTCCTTTGCAACTTTTCATCCTATCTGCACTCCTATTGCTTCTCCCACCTAATCTGCAAACCTGGATGTGCAACTTCCTATTCCTTCATTCACCTCATTAATAAACCTGGGTAACTGTTGCTCACTCTAATGCCTAAATCTTCTTGTTCTACCGTGGGAATTGTCGCTGGCGGGATGGACAAATTGATGGACAAGCCAAAGGTCTGTTGACTTGGGTGGGAATTTCTGGTCCTGGGGCGGGCGGGATCCAAACATTTCATCCTCAGCCTACAAATTCCTCCAAAGTTCCATAGGTTTTGTCCTCTGATTTTGTCCTCCTTTACATTAGCCTTTTTCTTCTTTTACGCTGTAAGCCACAAAGTCTTCCCCATATATTTTTGAGCAAGCTTTCAGTCATTGCTACTAAATCTTCTGACTCAGTTGGTAGCACTCTCTTCTTGAAGATAAAGGGTCTGGGTTCAAGCCTACTCCAGGAAAGACTAAATTGAGACTCCAGTTCATCACGGAGGAAGTGCTTCACGAACAGAAGGGTTGTGTTTCAGATGAGATATTAATCCAAAACTCTGTAGCCTGTTCAGTTTAAGTGCCCTTTGTTGAAGGAACTGTTTGTATGTTGCAGTGGTACAGATGACCACAGGAGATCTCCTGATACAATTCAAAGAAGAACAGCGAGCTCTCTTTGTGTCTTGGCCATCATTACAATCTCAGCTTCCATGTCATTATAGCTACTGTTTCTGCTGTGTGGAAATTGATTTCCATGTTTGCCTTAAGCTAAAAAAGTTACTATTTGATGTACTTGACAATTCAAAGACATGTCTCTTTGGTTAGAATTAAGGAACAATAATGGTGCCTCGCTACTAGGTGTACACTATAGGAGAGTAAATAGGTGGACAGATAAATGAGCAAATTTGGGGGCAAATTGCATGAGGGGGCTAAGGTATTCAGAGGAATAGCAATAGAGGACTTCAATTATCCTAATATTGACTTGGAAAATAACATTGTGAAGGACAAAGAGGCGAAAGATTCCTGAAATAAGAACAGAAAAAGCTGGAGAAACTCAGCAGGTCAGACAGCATCTGTGGAGAGAAGGAGAGTTAATGTTTCAGTTTGATAAACTTTCATCAGAATCAAAATGTGTACAAGAGAACTATCTTAATCAGCATGTTTCCAGCCTAATGAGGAAGGAAGCAGTGTTGAATCTAGATTTCAGCAATGAACTGAGGCAAGTGGAGCACATATCTTTGATAGAGCATTTGGGAACCAGGGATCACAACATCATTAGATTTAGAATAGCTATGGAAAAAGGCAAGGGGAAAAATCAAATCTGAAAATATTAAACTAGCGGAGGGCTAATTTTAGTGAATTAAATGGGGAATAAGTCCAAAAAAGATTGGAGAGAAAGACTGGCAGGCGCAACAGTAATTGATCAATGAGAGACAATCAAAGATTAGAAGATTCTCATACAAATTAGAAGATTCACACGAGGGGAAAGGAAGGGCAGCCAAAGCTAGAGATTGCTGAATGACTGATGATACAGGGGTTAAAATGAAACAGGAAATCGAACACTACAACAAATGTCAGGCTTTTAATTCAATAGAGAACGAAGCTGGACAGAAAAAAAACTGAAGCAGGAAATAAGACGAACAAAGAGAGTGTAGGAGAATAGGTTAGTGGATTACATAAAAGGAAAGCCAGAAGTCTTTCATAAACATATACACAGTAAAAGGAAGGACCTCGACAATAACAATCTTCCTGTGGAGCAAAGGTTCTGGTTGCAGAATTAAATGAGTATTTTCCATGTCTTCCTGAGGCTGCCAATGCCATGGTAAAGAGGAAGCAGCAGTGAAATTGGATGGGATACAACTAGGCAAAGTGTTCTTGAGGGGTGGCAGCACTTAGGAAGGTCATTCCGTCAGGATTGATGCACTCAAGGTTGCTGGTAAAAGTGAAGGTGAAAATTGCTGAGGCTCTGGCCACAATCGTGTGATCCTCGTTAAATATGGAGTGGTACGAGAGGACTGGAGAATAGCTAATGTTAATAGAAATACCAGGAACTAATGCACAGAAGTCTTTGAAAGTGACAGGGCAAGTTGAGAAGACTTTTATAAAGGCATACCTCAGCCTTATAAACAGGAGAATGGGGAACAAAAGCAAGGAAGTTACACTTACAAAGGGCAATTATCCAGACAGGAAATTCTCCTTTCACCAATATTTCTTGCAGTACTTTCCATTAGCAGGCTCCAGGAGCTATACGGTCTATCCCTGCTCCTATTTCTTATGTTCACTTGTTAGCAACACACAATGTAAACAATCTTATCCTCTGTATCATCGTTCTTTTGGTAATTATCTCAAAATGTTGCCCACAAGTTGCCAATTCACAGGATGATGGAGATACTTTTCCCTATTTACCTCATCAAAATCATTCATAATTTTGAACATGTGGAGAATACATCATAGGAGATGAAAACAGAACAAATTTGATGATGTCCATCATTGTGATGACTTCCATTCAATATATAAGTGGGCCACAATGGAAATCAAACATTTTGCATAGGAATGTACAGTAAATGAGATCATTATGTGATTCTTTCATCCTTTGTCAGATCTGCTTGCAACATTTGAATATGAACATGAGATATGCGAATGTGAGATATCAGCTACAAAAACACAACTTTGTATAGCCTGTTGATATCAGAACACCAGTTGAAACAAAGCAATCAAGACGACATACACCATCATTCAGCCAATAATAACAGGAAAATTTGATAATGAAGGGATACGGTGTAAGCCAGCCACTGTATACGCAATGACACATAACTATTCACCAAGAAGAGATGCCACTTCTAATTTACTGAGGGAGCAGCCAGTCATTGGATCATATTCAAGTAATATCCAACTCAAAAAGCAGAAAGTTTAGTTCAACTGTGAAGATTTTCAGTAACTAAAAGTAATATTATAAACTTACCTTTGCCCAAGAGGAACATCATTTATAGTTAAGAAAGTGGGAAACTCCACTATATTTGCAACCGGATAAGCATGCACAGGAACAAGTAGAGTTTCATCTTCCTGCAAAATATTACAGTAATTACAGTGTTAAAATGAGGAAACTCAAAAGATGTTGCAGTCCCCCAAAAATTTGCAACCTAACGAACCTTAACATAGAGTTATAACATGTGAAAACAAGTAGCTACAATGAGAGTGCCTGTTATCGTTTAAGCTAGAGGCATGCTAACATTCATTCACTTGCTTTGCAGCTGAAAAAACCTACAGCAAGTCTCAAATTGTAGTAGTCAATATGATTATCATTGCATTAATCATATATGTATCCTTTGTTTTTTTGCTTCAATTTGCCACAGAGAAAGAAGAAAAATGAATCAGGAATAGAGTTACTTTGAGATAACTACATTTTTATTACGGGCTCTCAGAATGGTCCTCATATCCACTCCTGGGCCCAAGGATTTCCGCCAGTTCCTCAAATAATATTATGTGCAAAGACAATGGAACTCTGACCATCTATGTTATCACACATGCATAGCTTTGTCACTCTGTTAACATTAACAATTAAGTTCAATTAATTACTAAGCAGTCCAATGGGTGCAACTATCTCTTCAACTTGACTTTCTACTGCACATGCTGTGAAACCCAAGTGCATAAGACTACCTTAGTGCTCACACATCTTTTGTCATGATCTAGTCAGATTAATGACTTGATTCTTGATCATATCATGGTCTTTGCATCCATGTGCTCCTAATACCATTCTATGCTAAAACAAACAGGCAGTGTCACTGACCTATAATGGATGGCTTTTGGTGAGCAGCACAGACTGAAAAATGGGTTCAGTTGCAAGAGGTCAGCGAGATGTCAGGCTAAAGATAGAGGAGGCAGGTAAGAATAAAAAGACCACATAGCCACAGAAAGGTTTTCGTTTCTTCAAATTCTCCTTCCGGTTTACAATCTGTTTTATATTGCATCATATAAACTTTGGCAACTGCCTTATTCTAGCAAGCATCATGTAAATGATCAAGGCATGTCTATTCTCAATTTATTGTCCATAGACAAAGATAGACAAATAAATACATGGGCATTATTGTACTGAGTCCTCGTACGGTTCTCAAGCATAACTCCGGTAAAAGTGAAAGCAAGGTTAGACCAACATTACCGTCAGGGATGTGGACCAAAACAAAACTTATCTTGTACAATAGACAACAGTGAAAAATAATTTACCGACTCACCTTACAATGAATGCGAATGCTGTCATAGTAATATCGCCATTCATCTGGACAGAAATCAACAGTAACTTTAAATGACATTCCAGGGACCAGATGATTCTGTGAGATAAATTACAAGACACGCAAAAATCTAAAATAAGTTGGTAATATAAAAGAGCTTTATTGTTCAATGCAATTCTTAGTTAATGCTCAACTTAAACATTGAAAATCAGACGGTACTATATTTCACAATATACAGTTCTTTCATTATTATGATCAGATTTGAAATCAGGGCAGACCAAATAAAGTCTCCTCTCTAATATCTGTGCATCTACTTTTCAGGATAACGTTTCAGATTCCCTCACCATGACTCCTATTTGGCTTCTTTTCCTAAAGCACATCCCACCTTAGCCACCACGTTGCAACATCGCACCCATCACCAAATCCAACCTCAGTCTTTTCATCCATTCCTCAAACTCCTCCACCACATTCAAAATTCAACCCATCTCCGTGCCTCCCAGTTTTCTTCAAGGACTTATACAACTATTCATCTCAGATCTGTTTCCTCATCTAATGATTCTAATGTCAAATTCTTTTCACTTGTGTTCCTTTTCAATCTCTGCCATATTTTCAGTGATTCTGCAGCTGAATCTACACTGCTCCATTAGTCAATTTCCTTGTCTTCTTTTTTTTTAAAGTTCACTCTAAATTTATTTCCCTGCATCACCATCTTTCTGTGGAATGTATCCCTACTCCTAATCTCCACATTGCTGTCTATCCCTGTCTCAAATTCCCACATGATACCATGTTCCTACTACCTGCCCCAGAAAAAGTTGCCCTCCACTCTGGATAATGTTAACACTTCTGTTGATATCCATATCAACTTTCTATCTTTCTCATATATAATGCCCTTGCCTTTATCCAATTCCAGATAGTTGTGAATCCCCACCACCCCCAGCAGCCCTTTCTGGCGCCTTGATTCCATTAGCTGCAGGCTGCAGTAGAACTGGCAAATAAGTGGACAATCTATTCTATTGACTTGATTATTTCAAGGATGACAATTGTTTCTTTTCAAGGATAGATAGGTTTTTTCATTACAGGATAGATAATAACAAAAATAGATTATACAAATTTATTAAGATAATAAAGATAAAGTTGCACTATGTACCTCAAAGAGACTATACAGGAGTTCAGTGGAAGGAAGAAAATTAATCTTTTCTCCAAAACGTCCCTGCATAATCACAGAAGAGGTACACTGCAAACATACAATCTAATAAAACTAAAAATGAAAAAGAATACTTACCTTTTTGGTATATTTGATTTGGAAATACTTTGTTTGTGGTGGCAGAATGTGAACATTTGTCATTGTTGGAGAAATGTTGATTAGTTTCTGTAAAGAAACATTTATTTAAGAATGTTTGCATTTAAAATTTTTATAATAATTTTCAATGCACAGTACAATATCCATGTTATTACTTATTAAATATGCATACAGTAATTGATTTCTATTTCAGTAAAAACATTTGATTTGATTTGTCACATGTATTAGAATACAGTGAAAAGTATTGCTTCTTGCACGTTATAGGCAAAGCATACCATACATAGGGAAGGAAAGGAGAGAGTGTAGAATGAAGTGTTACAGTCATAGCTAGGGTGTAGAGAAAGACCAACTTAATACAAGGTAGGTCCGTTCAAAAGTCTGACGGCAGAATGGATTAAGCTGTTTTTGAGTCGGTTGGTACGTGTCCTCAGACTTTTGTATCTTTTTCCTGATGGAAGAAGGTAGAAGAGAGTATGTCCAGGGTGTGTGGGGTCCTTGATTATGCTGGCTGCTTTTCTGAGGAAGCGGGCAGTGTAGACAGAGCCATGGATTGGAGGCTCGTTTGAGTGATGGACTGGGCTTCATTCATGATCCTTTGTACTCTATTGAGGTCTTGGACAGAGCAGGAGCCATACCAAGCTGTGATACAACCGGAAAGAATGCTTTCTGCGGCGCATCTGTAGAGGTTGGTGAGAGTTGAAGCGGACATGCCAAATTTCCTTAGTCTCCTGAGAAAGTGGAGGCGTTGGTGGGCTTTGGTGGGACCAGGACAGGTTGTTGGTGATCTGGACACCTAAAAACTTGAAGCTCTTGACTATTTCTACTTTGTCCCCATTGATGTAGACAGGGGCATGCCCTCCACTAGGCTTCCTGAAGTCGATGACTATCTCCTTTGTTTTGTTGACATTGGGAGAGAGATTATTGTCATCGCACCAGTTCACCAGATTCTCAGATACATACATTTAAAATCACTTATTTAATACTGACAGTGGAGTTTGCAAACAGTGGAAACCAATTTTTACCACAGCTCAATTGTTCATAATTAGTATTTACATTGCAGCGAATGTTTTGTTACAATTTACCTTAAACAATTTGCTTTGCATTTTTTCAAAACAAGACTAATTAGCTCAATAAAGGCTGTGGAATCATATTTTCTTAACATGTTTGTTTATTCAGTTTCCAATTATATATAGTGTTGGGAATAGCAAAATATTGTAATTAGTATGGGAGTGATTCTACCAAAAAAATTCTAAGTGTCGAATTCACCTACAAACTGGAGTAAAAAGCTGGCTTTTTCAGCGGACGTTTCACAATGAATCTCCCACCCTCTATGTACTGCAGAGTGCACGCGTGTAAATCACTCCAAAAATTGTGGGTGGGGCCTTTTCCCGCTGGAGAGGCCAGAAGCATAGCACTGAATGGGTCACTGCGCATGCGCCGATCTGTCAGCGCTGGGATTGCGCATGTCCAGTAGCCCTGCATTGCCGGCCTCCCGATTGCTGGCAGCTCAATCACTGGCCAGCCCTGTAACACTGCCCTTCCGTGCCCCCCATGGCCCAATCGCTGGCCCAGCGAACATCGGCCAGCATTGATCCTCCCATTCCCCCACCCTGCCTCGATCTCCCCCCACCCCAGCAACCCTGATCTCCTGATCCTCCCCCACCCCCACAATGGCAGCCCCAACACCCCCCATCCCCAACCTCCCCCCAGCAGGCCAATTACCGCCCCCATCCCGATGGCCAGCCCCGATTGCTGGCCTCCCTCCCTCTGTCATCCAGCCCAATTGTAGAATGGCAGCAGGATCCTCCATTCCCACCGATCTCCCCTCAAAGGCCCTGCCCCATTAGGCCTTGCCCCCTTGCCTGATGCCCGGTGGGCAGTGTCAAGGTGCCCCCTGGACATTGACACTTTGCCCCTTAGGCAGTGCCAGGGGGCCCAGGCTGGCACTGCCAAGATGGCAATGCCTGGGGGTAACCCCCAACCCCTGACCTCTGGGGTCCTCAATGGCCTCCCCTTCACTTCAGTGGGGTCGGCTGCTAACTCCCCGCAATTGGGGAGCCACAGTAAACCCCGCTGGTGTGAACCACTTCTGGTGGGGTGGGGGGACGCTAGCGAGACCGGAGACTTCAGTCCTGGGCCTGCTAATGATATGTTAAAAAGATTTAAATGTTGATTTAAATAAATTATGCAGCTCCGTGCCGATTTCTGGTGCAGAACTGACGGCGCTGGAAATCTGGTGCTCGGAGTCTCACGAAGGCTGTGGCACCTAGCGCTACCAAAGCAGCACAGCCGGCTGGGAGAATCACCCCCTATATCTTTAGTGAGGATATGATCAATACAGTACATCTAAACAGTAGTAGACAGCAGATATTGAAAAGGGTGTGTTAATGAGTTTTAATGAGATTAGTTTTTGAACTTACATACTTCATTGTTCAAAATAATACCAGAGCTTTAACTTATAACTCCATTTTAGAGCTATTATGAATTTCAGTGAGTAATTTATTATTCTGCAATAATATTCAGTAACCATATAGTCTTCATGGACGGTTGCTTCAGTAGTTCATTTAATTCTCAGAAGCATTGCTTAAATATAAAAGTTGATCTCCTTTTATTGTGCACCTTGCAAGTCACCTCACTTCTGTCTTTACTCTCTCCCCTCTTTGATTCTTTCTACATCCTCTTCTACCTCTTCTTTCATTTAATTTTTCTCTTTTAAAGGTGCATTCTGTTGTAGGGAGCTTGTTATCATTTTGTATGTCTTAATGAAGTCTTCGTAGTCTTAAGTAGGTTATCTGTGTATGTATTAACTAGAAGGATTATGTAGATATACAATAAAGGGAACAAGCTGAGAGCTGTTTCCATGCTTGCTTGTATGCATGGCTCTATGCAATACTAGAATGCCCCCAAGGTAGGGCTATGTGTTCTTTCATTAACCCTCTATGTTCCAGACACTTATACTACATGTTCTGAATTAAATTTGTCGTTGTTATAGAAGGAAAAGGGACTGAAGAGATTTGGAAATTGGGTAGGTATCTGTGTTTAGAATCTTTTGCATGGAGAGCGAATAATAACATGGATTGATTGGGCTGAATGGCCTGTTCCCACGTTGTAATTTCTAATATTTTCCTAAAAGACCTCAGCCCATCTCAAAAACCTGAGCCAGGATGTGATGAACCAGAAATGCGAAGTGCAGTGTCTGTTGTTTAATGCCATTCAGCTTCTTAAGATTCAAATATGACAGGCTGCAAGCTCGTACACATTTCTTACCAGAAGTGCGCCACCTGCCACCATACTAAATAAGATGGATAAGTGTCAATGTAAAAGCAATTGCATGCTTTGGCAATTACATTGTTAAGCTAATTGCATTGTCAAAGATAGGTGATGATCATTGGCTTAACTTCCCAAAGAAGGTAAGTATGCACAGTGAGACTGTTGGGATTGGGGGAACTATAAGGAGTTTGTAACTCTACTGAGCCTTATGAAGAATAAACTTGCTGAAAGTAAAAAACCAGCTGCTATATTCTTCCTCCACCATATATTATGATTGGTCTTAACAGTATGTTGACATTAGAAGTGGAACTTGGGAATACTTAAAAGGTTTAATATTTTTTTCAAATTTTCCAATGACCTAGTCATTCATTTGCCATATGTTAAACTTGGTACAATGTGATGCCGTATTAATCAGTAAGAGAGCCACCTCATCAACGCTATTTAAAAGGCAGTGAAAACATCTGGAGCTTAAAGTATTTTTGGAATGAAATATGTCAGAAGGGAAGAGGATTAGGTATATGAAAACACACATGATCTCTCCTCCAGTGCTGCCAGTCACCACAGCCTTGACTCTGCTCCTGCCCCAAATGCCAAAAACCCTTTATTTGAGAGGGTGGCGGAAGAGGCGGCAGGCTCTTCCATCTCCAGTATAAGCCTGCTGTCTTAAGTTGTGTGTGACCTCCTCCTGCAAGAAGTAGGGGAATAGATTTATGAGAGTCTTATGAGGTTTGTGGAGAACATTATGATTGAATAGTTAATAGTCGATGTATAAGATGTCAGTTTCAAATAAGTGGGGGTTACAATATCAAGTCATAGGCAGAACCTGGACTTTGTTTTCTTTCTTTCACCTGTATTATTAGTTTAAAAAACATGATCAAGAGCTTGAACAAAAGGATATTGATAGGCCTGAACAGAAGTGGAGTTCTTGCCCTTTTCCAGTTTCTCTGCTTTTAAATCTTTCTTCTCCATCCAGAGATTTGTTCCCTGCCCCAATACTCTCTCTCTCCCCCATCTTGCATAAACGTAGGCATATCCCTTATTTTATTATTTTAGTTCATGATTCCTTTCCCACTCCACAGGTTTTGATTTTGTGAATATTTTGGTATCTTTGTTGTGCGATCGATTTTATTTTCAATGATATATTGTCACTTATTCAGGGAATGTGTCACCGGATAATGATTGGGAAAGTTTTTTTAGGGAAAGAATGTGGCTGGAGAGGAAATTTAAATTGAGGAGAAATGTTTTTGCAGAAATTGACTGATTAACAAAAGAAGTACAACAAACTAAACGATAAAAAAAACTTGTAAACAATAAAAAAAGAAGAAAAAATGAAGATGATTGAAGCAGATAACAGACAAAAAATTTCACAGGTACAACTGAGATAGCATAGTCAGTTCACACATGAAGCATAGTCAGTTCACACATGAAGCATAGTCAGTTCACGCATGAAGCATAGTCAGTTCATGCATGAAGCATAGTCAGTTCACGCATGAAGCATAGTCAGTTCACGCATGAAGCATAGTCAGTTCACGCATGAAGCATAGTCAGTTCACGCATGAAGCATAGTCAGTTCACGCATGAAGCATAGTCAGTTCACACATGAAGCATAGTCAGCTCACACATGAAGCATAGTCAGCTCACACATGAAGTAGTGCTGGAAAGATATATTGTACAGTTGCACATTATCTTCTACATATTGATAAAGGAGTGAAAAGCATAGAGTTCATTTGGCATGTCATTAGAAAGTGTCTTGCTTTTATTTTCAGCTTACCAGAATCTGTTGGTGATGTTTTCCAATCTTATAACCTCCAAAATGCAACATTGCTGGGAGAGCCTGAATCACATTGTTTCTCTGCAATGTGGCAAAAATCTCTGCAATGAAGTGTGAAAAAATATAAAGTAAGAGTTGTCAGAAGAATAAATCCTTTACTTCTAGAAATAGGCAAGATCACGCCAAAAATATTTGCAAGCTACAACCCTTGTAAATGATACTCAGGATACATAAATGCCACCTATGCAATCTATCTTTCAGCAAATAGCACTGGATTTTTGTAGAATCCAGCTGACTCAGACCTTTAAAAATAGCGGACGGCACCCAGATGTGGAAATCCAATCCCTATTTCCAGCAGATCCCATTTTTGATGGCAAGTGAATCACACAGGCAGGAAACATGAACTCGGAAAGGTCGTTTGGCAATAATACTGAATTCAAAGAGATCCCATTTTGCCACATATTGATGGAAGACATGTAAACAATCTTGAGGGGCAACAAAGGCCACGGTCTGAAGTTACTTAATTTTCCAGACTCTTAAACATGAAAAACAAGCTGTCAATTACGGCTAACCAAACAAACATGCACTACTGGAATGCATTGATTGACAGGCTATCTGGTCTGGTTCGGGAAAAGGAACCATTAGCATCTGTTCCTACTGTTTTCAACAGACTTAATTGTTAATATTTTCTGAATGTTATTATAATAGCTGAACCCATTATGAATGCTTAGCTGAGTTTCAAAAGTTCTAAAACACTGAACTCGGCAAGGGGCTGAGTTCACATTCTGATTTATAGTTGTAAGAGGCTATTAACAGATTAGTGTATTTGATGTTCGAATAGAAGTTCATTTGTTCTTCTTATAACAGATTGACCATTTGAAGGAATTTAAAATGTTTGAAAGGATTTCATAAATTAGATTTGTGTATGCTTCAAGTGTCTTTGACTGAGTTCTCTCTTAGATTGTCAGAGGATTTTACTTCATCTTCACATGGCTCCTTAGGTCTACCCATAATGGATACTGAGTGAGTGATGTTATGTGGTGGCATGGAAGTGGCATAGGATACGAGATGACAAGGCAGGTATATGTAATGGAGGAATGAAGGGGCATAGTGGATGGGCAGGAGGTACGAGGGGATATGGGAAGCAGGCAGGCTATTTTCGGTCTTAGCCTGCTCCCTCCTGTTGTGCATGTTCATGTCCTGAAGAAAGACAAGATAGTTGACTTATATCCCAATGGGTTTATAGAAAGTTTAGGAGCAGGCATGCCGTTGCCAGTTCCTGAGCCCTCCCCAGTAAGTGATTACTAAGCAACTGATAGAACACTGAGAGCATGACGTGGCTGGCTCACATTCAGTGCACAGGTTCCATCTCCTGTCTGACATCTCTGTGCACTTGCACACTTACATTGCTTGATGGACTAGGGAGGGACATTTTGCAGTGAGTAGATAGTGCCACTTACCTTGGTTGAGCACAGCAGATTGTTCATTCTTTTCCTACATTGCTGAGCACTAACCTTGGCTATAGCCACTGCCCAGACTAGCATGGTCAGATGGGAAAGCTGCCTGTTGTCATTCCAGGGAAACAATAGTTCTCAATTTTGGATGGCCTGGAGAGAAATTGCCAGGGAGACTTCACTGAACCATGGTGCCATACTGTCTGTGATGTGGAAAGTCTGGAACTCCTGGCTTTCAATGAGTGTCCTTTAAATATGATGCCTGCAAATTCAACTCCAAAAGATAATGGTGGGGTCGGTGATCCTGCCATCCCCAATATGAGAATCGACAAGTTCCTTACGGATGCATATGTAATGAGCTGAACAGCACAAATCGTGCGTGGACCTTGCTCCTCCTGGACAGCTAAACCCCCACCTCGGTCCCACTGGAAATCCCTCTCACCTCTGTGCCTGCCACCAAACTTAGACTCCAGAACAGAAGATTCCAGCTAATCTGAACATTGATTCTGCTGTGTCATAAAATAAGCTATTGGTTAATATCTGCAATGTACTTGGTATCATTCAAAACCACTTAATCCAAATGAACTGATAATTCAAAGTTTTAAAAGTAATTCTCCTCCACCCTGGAAGGTGTTCACTAACTACAAACTGATTCAATTTATTCAATAGTACGAAATGTTTTTAGTATAAAAAACATCAGAATAACTAAGAACTGAGTATATATACAAAAAGGCATTCTGACAGATTATGCACTTCACCCAAATTGTTAGTCACAATTAAAACAGAGAAATTATATTTGTGAGTTGCATTAGAATGTTACATATATAGAACATAGAACAGTACAGCACAGTACAGGCCCTTCGGCCCACAATGTTGTGCCGAACCTTTTCCAAAACCAAGATCAAGCTATCCCACTCCCTATCATTCTAGTGTGCTCCATGTGCCTATCCAATAACTGCTTGAAAGTTCTTAAAGTGTCCGACTCCACTATCACAGCAGGCAGTCCATTCCACACCCCAACCACTCTCTGAGTAAAGAACCTACCTCGTACATCCCTCCTATAGGTAAGAGAAGGGACGGGGATTTAAAGCAGGAATTTCTGGAGCTGGGCTGGAAGCTGAGAGCCAAGACGAAACATGTGGTCATCTCTGGTACGTTGCCGGTACCACGTGATAGCGAGTTGAGGAACAGGGAGAGAGTGCAGTTAAATATGTGGTTGCAGGGATGGTGTAGGAGGAGGGTTTCAGATACGTGGATAATTGGAACACGTTCTGGGGAAGGTGGGACCTGTACAAACAGGACGGGGTGCACCTGAACCAGAGGGGCACCAATATCCTCGGAGGGAAATTTGTTACAGCTCTTCAGGGGGGTTTAAACTAATTTGTCAGGGGAGTGGGAAAGGGAGTTGTAGTCCAGAAGTCAGTGAGGGTGGTGAGGTATTGGGGAAGGTATCAGGGTCAAGGGTGGGTACTGGTAGACAGGAAGGTGGGTTGAAGTGTGTCTACTTCAATGCAAGGAGCATCCGGAACAAGGTAGATGAACTTGGGGCGTGGATTGGTACTTGGGACTACGATGTTGTGGCCATTACGGAGACGTGGGTAGAACAAGGACAGGAATGGTTGGTGGACGTTCCGGGGTATAGATGTTTCACTAAGTGTAGGGAAGCTGGTAAAAGAGGTGGAGGAGTGGCATTGTTCATCAAGGATAGTTTAACGGCTGCGGAAAGGCACTTCGTGGGGGATCTGCACACTGAGGTAATATGGGCTGAAGTTAGAAATAGGAAAGGAGCGGTCACGTTGCTAGGAGTTTACTATAGGCCCCCAAATAGTAATAGAGATGTGGAGGAAGAAATTGCTAAGCAGATTATGGATATGTGTGGGGGTCACAGGGTAGTTGTCATGGGGGACTTTAACTTTCCAAATATTGATTGGAACCTTTGTAGGTCAAATAGTTTGGATGGGGCAGTTTTTGTGCAGTGTGTGCGGGAGGGTTTCCTGACACAATATGTGGATGGGCCGACAAGAGGTGAGGCCACATTGGATTTGGTACTGGGAAATGAACCGGGCCAAGTGTTAGATTTGGTTGTGGGAGAGCAATTTGGAGATAGTGACCACAATTCGGTGTCTTTTGTTATTGCAATGGAGAGGGATAGGGCCGTACGGCAGGGCAAGGTTTACAATTGGGGGAGGGGTAATTATGATGCGATTAGGCAAGAATTAGGGGGCATAAGTTGGGAACAGAAACTGTCAGAGAAAGGAACTAATGAAAAGTGGAACTTTTTCAAGGAACAAATACTGGATGTCCTTGATAGGTATGTTCCTGTCAGGCAGGGAGGAAATGGCCGAGTGAGGGAACCATGGTTCACGAAAGAGGTGGAATGTCTTGTGAAAAGGAAGAGGGAAGCTTATGTAGGGATGAGGAAACAAGGTTCAGATGGCTCGATTGAGGGTTACAAGTTAGCAAGGAATGAGCTGAAAAAGGGGCTTAGGAGAGCTAGGAGGGGACATGAGAAGTCCTTGGCGGGTCGGATCAAGGAAAACCCCAAGGCTTTTTACTCTTATGTGAGGAATAAAAGAATGACCAGGGTGAGGTTAGGGCCGGTCAAGGACAGTAGTGGGAACTTGTGTATGGAGGCAGTAGAGATAGGCGAGGTGATGAATGAATACTTTTCTTCAGTGTTCACCAAGGAGAGGGGCCATGTTTTTGAGGAAGAGAAGGTGTTACAGGCTAATAGGCTGGAGGAAATAGATGTTCGGAGGGAGGATGTCTTGGCAGTTTTGAATAAACTGAAGGTCGATAAGTCCCCTGGGCCTGATGAAATGTATCCTAGGATTCTGTGGGAGGCAAGGGATGAGATTGCAGAGCCTTTGGCGTTGATCTTTGGGTCCTCGCTGTCCACGGGGATGGTGCCAGAGGACTGGAGAATGACGAATGTTGTTCCTCTGTTTAAGAAAGGGAATAGAAATGACCCTGGTAATTATAGACCGGTTAGTCTTACTTCGGTGGTTGGTAAATTGATGGAAAGGGTCCTTAGGGATGGGATTTACGACCATTTAGAAAGATGCGGATTAATCCGAGATAGTCAGCACGGATTCGTGAAGGGCAAGTCGTGCCTCACAAATTTGATAGAATTTTTTGAGGAGGTAACTAAGTGTGTTGATGAAGGTAGGGCAGTTGATGTCATATACATGGATTTTAGTAAGGTGTTTGATAAGGTCCCCCATGGTCGGCTTATGATGAAAGTGAGGAGGTGTGGGATAGAGGGAAAGTTGGCCGATTGGATAGGTAACTGGCTGTCTGACCGAAGACAGAGGGTGGTGGTCGATGGAAAATTTTCGGATTGGAGGCAGGTTGCTAGCGGTGTGCCGCAGGGATCAGTGCTTGGTCCTCTGCTCTTTGTGATTTTTATTAATGACTTAGAGGAGGGGGCTGAAGGGTGGATCAGTAAATTTGCTGATGACACCAAGATTGGTGGAGTAGTGGATGAGGTGGAGGGCTGTTGTAGGCTGCAAAGAGACATAGATAGGATGCAAAGCTGGGCTGAAAAATGGCAAATGGAGTTTAACCCTGTTAAATGTGAGGTGATTCATTTTGGTAGGACAAATTTAAATGTGGATTACAGGGTCAAAGGTAGGGTTCTGAAGACTGTGGAGGAACAGAGAGATCTTGGGGTCCATATCCACAGATCTCTAAAGGTTGCCACTCAAGTGGATAGAGCTGTGAAGAAGGCCTATAGTGTGTTAGCTTTTATTAACAGGGGGTTGGAGTTTAAGAGCCGTGGGGTTATGCTGCAACTGTACAGGACCTTGGTGAGACCACATTTGGAATATTGTGTGCAGTTCTGGTCACCTCACTATAAGAAGGATGTGGAAGCGCTGGAAAGAGTGCAGAGGAGATTTACCAGGATGCTGCCTGGTTTGGAGGGTAGGTCATATGAGGAAAGGTTGTGGGAGCTAGGGCTGTTCTCTCTGGAGCGGAGGAGGCTGAGGGGAGACTTAATAGAGGTGTATAAAATGATGAAGGGGATAGATAGAGTGAACGTTCAAAGACTATTTCCTCGGGTGGATGGAGCTGTTACAAGGGGGCATAACTATAGGGTTCGTGGTGGGAGATACAGGACGGATATCAGAGGTAGGTTCTTTACGCAGAGAGTGGTTGGGGTGTGGAATGGACTGCCTGCAGTGATAGTGGAGTCAGACACTTTAGGAACATTTAAGCGGTTATTGGATAGGCACATGGAGCACACCAGGATGATAGGGAGTGGGATAGCTTGATCTTGGTTTCAGATAAAGCTCGGCACAACATCGTGGGCCGAAGGGCCTGTTCTGTGCTGTACTGTTCTATGTTCTATATCTTCCACCACGAACCTTATAGTTATGCCCCTAGTAACAGCTACATCCACCCGAGGAAATAGTCTCTGAACGTCCACTCTATCTATCCCCCCGCATCATCTTATAAACCTCTATTAAGTCGCCTCTCAACCTCCTCTGCTCTAAAGAGAAAAGCCCTAGCTCCCTCAACCTTTCCTCATAAGATCTACCCTCCAAACCAGGCAGCAACCTGGTAAATCTCCTTTGCACTCTTTCCAGTGCTTCCACATCCTTCTTATAGTGAGGTGACGAGAAGTTGCATCTGCTATTTTATCAAGGTTGGGACCGTACTTAACCTTTAATTTCACAGTAACTTCATTGCAGCATTAATGTGAGCCTTACTTGTGACTAATGAATAAACTTTCACTTTAATTCTATTAGCTGCTTCTATTATTTGCCACAGTAATCTTACTTGTTTCCAGTAAATGATTTGGCACATTTCCACGTTTGGGTTCTTCCACCAGTCTGTCTTGAGGAAGAATTGTCCGCATGTTAAAGGTAAGGCCGGGGTCGCTGAACTGCGAAGAAGCATGTTTCTCCACCTCCATAATAATACTTTATTCAAATTACCTGCATCGATCCACAGAATGGAAACATGCAAAAGAAAATAGTTCCTTCTGAGAACTTGAGGCAACACAATAAAAATTATAAAAATACATTTTAGCTGACGTGATGTACGATAACTTTAAAAACAATCTGAAACAAATGGGAAGTTATGTGCAATGTAATTTTCTGCATGAGTCAAGGAAGATTGATTGCCACATGTACTGCAGGCTGTCTGTATCTGAAAGTGAAGGCGACTGGCCCTGATTTTGTGATCAGCAGTGAAATGATGGCACTCACCACTGCTCTTAAAGGAAGCTTCCCACAAAGATTCAGTGAGCTCTGTGGCATAGAGTTCGTCTTTTCCGATGTCAATTTTATCCTGGTACCAACTACAGGGGGACTCTGGCCACCATGATGTCATGAAGCAAGCTAAGCAATCAATCACAGACAGAAAAGCCAGGAAGGAACAAACAAGTTTTATTAAAATAAAAGCGAAATGCTCAAAATCCAAAATAAAATAAAATGCTGGCAAAACACAGCAGAACTGGCAGCATCTGTTCATGTTTCAAATCCATATGACTCTTCTTCAGAGTTATGAAGAGAAGTCACACAGAATTGAAATGTTGACTCTGTTTCTCTCTTCACAGATGCTGCCAGACCTGCTGGGTTTTTCTGGCATTGTGTGTTTTAATTCTAAACATATTTTATCATTCTTTTCTTTATAATGTTACTGTAAACAAAATAACAATTAAAGCAAACACAATGGGCTAAAGTAGTAGCTGATATCACAAACAAACTTTAAATATATATATATTATTTTTAATATCTATGGATTTTTAAAATCATGGACTAGGGAAGTTCAGTATTTCCCCAGATAAAAAAATACTTTTTTCAGGACCACAGAGGTTGTTCAGCAATAATTATAAATGAGTAATCATCAAAATCCCAATTATACCTCATTCATCAAGTATAGCTTTTTCAAGAGTTTTTACAATGAAAATAATAGTGTAATAAATGAAAATTTGTATCAATTTAACGGTTGCTAATTGATTTTAGGCACAAGAGCTTCAACTGCTGACCCTATGGGAATGTGGGAATCACTGACAGGAGCTTCTGAATTTCTGAGTTTAATATACGCAGAAACTAAAGGTTGCTGTCAGTTTTATAGGGTAACAAGTGGAGGATCCATGGCAGAGCGCATACCTCCACCATGCTGTGTTAATTCAACGTTATGCAACTCTTCCTTGAGGCATTTCCCTGTGTGGTTGGTGATCTGTAGCTACCAAGGGAAAAAAATTTTTTTTATTCAGAAGCTTCTCTCTGGCTGAAGATAATTAAAGCCAACCCACATTTAATAACCTGCTCTGAAAACTCTGATCACATTTTGACAGCTGTGACAAAATCCACCACAACAGCTGAGCTGTGCTATTCACCCTTTCAATTGGGCTCAATCACAACATTCCCCATTAACAAGCTCTTAATGAGCTCTTCACCAGCTTAATTATGGAATGGGTGGGATTACAGGGCTGCCCTCCCTCTGGCCTGGTGAAAATGGCTAGTGTAGGGAACAGCCTGGGGAAGTCTGCACAATGGCTAATATGGGTATTTTTGTCACCAGCCTGTCTCTGTTCCGGATGGGGCCCAAATATTTAGTCAGTTGTTTAACCACCCTTGTCAGTTAAGTAGTCTGGGTTACTGGCAGGAATGAAGAAATTATAAATTAATAATGAAAGCTAACATGCAGCTATTTGGGGGGGGGGATTTTCCAAACCTCCCCACCCCCCGGTTTCCAAACCCCCCTCCGCAGCTTGTTTCTCGGATGTGGGGAGGCGGCCTACCATTGACTGGCAGCAGGACCTTCTGATCCCACCACCACCAATGGGATTTCCCATTGAATCCACACCCACTGCCCGGAAGCTTGCAGCGCCAATTCACCGACAATGGGACCAGAAGATCCTGCTGGCGGGAAGAGCCAGAAAATTCCGTCTACTATCTCTCATTTTAATTCTTGCGGGCTTTGCAAAAGACCTTTCCCAGAGCTCTCTTCACCTACTTTAATTTACTTGATTTATTAAATAATTTTAATTCATCCCATCAATTAATTGAAAATGAAATATTGAAAGAAAAACTTTTGAGATAGCAAGACACATATTTGAATTTTAAAGTCAATGAAGTATTGTATTGTTCTACTACCATTCCTGAAATTGACTGTTAAACAGTACAACGTTCTCAGATCAAAAACAATTCTCCAAATATATTGACTCAATTTTCGAAGCACTTAAGTGTAGTTTCGTTAATAAATAGTTTGCTTCCTGCAACCATCTGTTAAATATTTATTACAGTTATAAACCCAAAGCTGTTTTTTTATGTCAAGTTTCCACAAATCTGCATGTAAAAAAAAATTCTACAAATTTTGTGTTCTAATATTATAGACTGAAATTAAGGCAACGTATAGCAAGACATCATGGAAAATGATTTTAAGAAGTTGTTCAATTTGTTTCCGAAATTCTACCTACTTAAATCCATATATTTAGAAATCATTAGAATGCATTTTACAGTAATCAAGATTAAATATATATCTATATTCTAAATATCATAATCTAGCTCAGAAGGCAGATAATTAACATGTATCCAGATCCAGGCCACTGGAAACATTTCTCTTTCTGGAAACATGATGTAATTGTCTTGTCTTGTCCTCTTTTGCAATGAATTTGTGTGAGAAATACTCTTATTGATGTCAATGAGTTCTGACTTAGGAAATAATTTTCACCATCTATCGATTAACCATCAAACTGATATAGTATTACATTCCGGATAATCTGGTTCTAAACTTCCTCTGTGATACAAGTTGACTAATTGCCCAGACCTAATCAATTGACAGGATAAGCATATGCTTGACATATTTATTGAGTTTACCAGATTGCACAGGTCCTCGCCTGTCGCCCGGATACACCTTGGCGGGCCTTGTTGCCGCCGGGCGACAGAGGTCCCCAGTGGAGGTCCTTCTATGGAGGGATCTCCCCCAATTATCTCGGGGACCTGGGGTGGAGGGTGCCGTACAACCGTAGGTTTTTCCTGTACACGGGCTCCCGAGACTGCCCTTTCTGTGGCCTTGTGGAGTCCGTGGACCATGTCTACATTCTGTGTTTTAGGCTGCACACCCTTTTTGGTTTCCTCAAACACCTCTTATTGATGTTTTGTTTGCACTTCAGTCTCACGCTCCTGATCTATGGGCACCTGGTGCGGAGAGGGGCGGGTCGGGATGCCGACCTCCTCGTGAACCTGCTCCTGGGCCTGGCGAGACGCGCCATCAATAGGTCCAGGCAGCGGGCGATCGACGGGGCCGTCCATCCCGACTGTCTGCCACTCTACCGCGGCTACACTCGCGGCCAGGTGTCTCTGGAGAGGGAGCATGCGGTGTCCACGGGCGCGGTTGACGCCTTCCGCGACCGCTGGGCGCCGCAGGGGCTGGGGTGTATTATCGACCCCGATAATCACCTTTTGGTTTGACGTTTTAAGTTTCCTTTCGACTTTGTTTTTGGTTCGGGCTGTTCCCCCTTCCTTTTGGGGAGCTGCCCCTTTTAATTTGTCCCTAAGTTAATTTGAGTTCGTTTACTTGATTGGTATCAAAAGAAATACCAGATTGCACAGGTTTTTCTTTACAAAAAGGAACACAATTGAATTGTTAAAGCATACAATACAGGCTGGGATTTTACCGACGGGAGGTAAGTCCCAAGGTCGGGGCACCCATTGTGGGTCCAGAACTCAAGGGGGAGGACAGTGGGATTGCAGCAGCAATCTTTCTGATAGCAGTCAATCAAGGACAGTGAGTTGATTCTCCATGCTGCTGTTCCAGTCAGAGGATTGGCATATTTGCAGCCTTGGCATTATCACCGACAGGTGCAGCTACTGCTCAGGCTGCAAGGAAAGAAAAGAGGGTGTCTCCATATTGAAAGGAAGATAGGCAATTGTTTTGTTATACCAGTGCAAGGCAAGCAAGCCCGATGATCAGTGATGGTGGTGTCAGGGGCAGAACTCGGCCACTCGCAATAGGGATCTCAGCCCTATCACTTCACCTAATCCTGGAATTCACACAGTGCCACGAACTCTGAATTAGCTTCAGCTCATCCATTCAAAACTCTCCTCTTGTATTTTTTAGACACCAGAAGACTGGGAAATTCTGTGGGGGTCCCAATACATGGTTTATGATGACGGAATTTCCCATTCTAATAGTCTCCATCTCCCGTCAGTGACATAGCAGGAACCTCAACCTTGAATGTTGGGATCCCCATTTGAATAAACTTAAATATAACTATCAGGCCTTTACCCCCCTCCCCCGATAGATTGCCCATGATGATCATAAACCACGACAGGTCTCCCACTTCATGCATCTGGCGAGCTGAACCCCGTTGCATTTTGGGAATTGTCTCATCATTTGCAAAAAGGTTTATTTTTAAGGCTTCCAGCTGGTCTCTGCCCGTCTGCCGCCATAAGTTGGTTTGCTTTGGTATTGTCTTCAGTGTCTTCGCTTCACAGTCTTTCAGTCAGGTGAGCTCTTCTAATTTTACAGCTTTTAAATTTCTGCTCCAGCTTCTCTGAGGTTCTGGCTTCTTCCATTGAGCTGTGCTGCCACAATGTTGTAGGTTCCATATTCAGTGGGTGTCTCACAAAGAGATTCTGAGTCTTATATGGTTAAACATTAAAGTGTTTATTGAAAACACATAACTACGTGCACATAACATAAAAACAGGTTATAGTCCAAGCTAAAAGCTAACTCCACGTTTGCTTTTACACAAGTCTCCATCCAGTCCACAACACTCGCTAGGCTCAGGTCATGTGTCTTTTTATATCATCCTGGGGTGGTACTTAACCAATCCCACATTAATCCTTGCCATGCCACGTACCTAATACTACAGAATCTGCAGTAAAAGACTAATTCCATTCAAATTTTTGCAAATAGTCGATATACCTAGGATGAGAATATCCTACAGGCACAGGTCAGTTTCTCGTCAATGGTAGTCCCCAGCATGTTGATAGTGGGGATTCAACCATGGTAATGCCATTGAATGTCAAGGGACAATGGTTAGAATCTCTCTTGTTGGAGATGATCATTGCCTGGTTTACATACCAATGAATATGGGAAAGTCTTTTTGGGCGCTGGGTAGCAGCCCTACCTCTGAGCCAGCAGCTCCAGGCACATGACCCACTTCAGGCCTTGATGGCCATGGAAGATACATTCATAACGTGGTCAGGGTCTGTCACATACGGGGTTAACGTGGGATCGAGTACAGCACTGCCCACACAATGAAGTGAGAAGGCACATGACCCAGACCCAGGGGTCAATGAAATGTTTAGCGGAGACATGAAAAGATTTAAACACGGAGACAGCTCCTAGCCTGTACCCTCTACTATGCATGTGTAATTAGTTCTACTTGTTCATAAAACTGCAAAGACTTCTTTATGAGACACTGTTCTGTAATCAACAGCCTCCCAACATGGTGGCAGCTGTGGATCAAAAATCCTCAACCTCACTAATATGCTGAAACAAGCCAAGATGCTGGAAGACTAAGAAAACAATTCAACACAAATTCTGACCTGACAGAAGCTCCCAACAGAAACTAAAGATGCTGAGAAAATTTACCAGAAAAGCTCCAGAGAAAAGGCTTGGAAACTGAAGGCAGAGATTTTTACTGCAACAGGAGACCCCATTGAATCTCACTTAGAAGTCCAGCTTCAGAGCTATAGAGTCCACAGAACCTGCAAGAATGAGCTAGATCTTTTAAAGTTCCAGGCTGTAGCTAGTCCTGAGAACACGTTCCCTAATTCAACGCCAAAGGCACCATTGAAGGCAAGCCCATCACTAAAACCCAATTCCCAGTCGGAGCCCCAACATGTGGTCTCTGAATGCGTAAGATAAGACTAAACAATTAAGTATTTAAATCTCTCGGGAACATAGTAACTGTGCAGCTCGGAAAATGATAACCATAACTTTAAATTTGGCACCTCATTACTTGGCATAGCAATCCACGGAACTAAGGAAATCAGCATGCAGCCAATCCAACAAGCCATTGCTCAGTCTTCTTCAACGAGCCATTGCTAAGTCCTCCTCAATGAGCCATCGATAAGTCGTCTTTAGAAAGCCCCTTGCTGCCATTTCGCAAAATGGCAACAAGACAGCCAAAACTGTAAAGCGTGGGAAATTCCTTTGTCTCAGAGTCAACAGCGAAACCATCTTGACAGCTTGCTGCAAGTACAATTTAATTTTTTGCTTGCTGCAAGTACAATTTAATTTTTTGCTTGCTGCAAGTACAATTTAATTTTTTTTAAAACAGGAAACTCAATGTTTTCAATGCAATTTGGACTAAACTAAGGCCCAGACCAGTCACAGAATTGTGGACTTTGTTTGAAAAGCTTCTTGACAGACAGTATTGCTTCAAACTTAAACATAGTCTGCATACCTACCAGTTAAAGGTCTAACCCTGGACAAGGCAATCCAGATAGTTGTGGACTGTCCAAACTCAGTGGACAGCACAGGACAATCTTAAAGGAAGAGAATAAAACATGGAGCAGAAGCCAGCCCTCAGTCCAGCTTATCAGGCCATAGAGGTACAAGGACAATCTAAATCAGAGAAAGCAATTCCTGAACCAGCCAGCAGAGTGAACTTACCAACACTGCAATGAGGAGAGATCAGTGTCTTATGGGTACAGCCCTATGCTTCCACTGTAACATAGTGGGACACTATGTCGAGTTGTGCAAGTCAAAAGCCCCGGAAACACACAAAAGGCCCAAAGTATTCCACAAAGTTGAGACCGAAAGCACAGAAGACACACAGTCATGCTTCTTGGGTGAGGTCAAGGGTTGTGGTTTCTCATTCAAGGGTTGTGGTTTCTCATTCTCATTCGATTGACATCTTTGTCAATAGCCATCTAACAAATTTTTAATTAGATTCAGACACCAGCACAATAGTCATACAAGAAATCATGCCTCAAAGACATCTGGCTTTGAATAATACACATTCCACTTCACAGGGCATGGGGAATCTGACTCCTGGGGCCTGATTCTCCCATTGCGACGCTCTAGTTTTTTTGGCGCGTCGGGTTGGGAGATGCGCATGTCGACCATTTCGCGGGATTCGCGCATGTGTTCCCGACGCATGCGTGTCTCCCACCGCCGGAGAGCAGACGCAGTCGAGACCACGCTGGAAACTGGCAGGAAGACAGGGTAAGTGATTTTAATCTGTTTTTAATGTAATTTAAATGTCATTATCGGGCCCGGGACTGAATTCTCTGGGCCCGATAGCATCTCCCACCCCGCCAGGAGTATTTCAGTGAAGGGGGGGGGGCAACTGGGGCCCCCCAGGTGTTGGGCGGCGGGGGGTGGTGCCCCCTGGGCATGGGCACCCTGGCACTGCCCAAGGGGCAAAGTGTCTATACACAGGGGGCACCTTGGCACTGCCCACAGGGCATTGGGCAGTGCCAAGGGGGCAGGGCCTATAGTGGGCGGGTCTTAGGAGTAATTGATGGGGCGGAGGTCCCACTCGCACTCTATATTTGGATCCAGTCAGGGCTGGAGGGAGGCCAGCGATCGGGGCGAGGTGGGGTGGGGGGGGGGGGGGGGGGGGGGGGGGGGGGGATGCGGGGGAGGTGGTTGGCATAGGGGAGTCTACCTCCTGGGAAGGAGGGTCTGCCCCAGTGGGCGGGGAGGAGGTGCTGCTGGGATGGGGGACAGTGGGGTGGATCGTCACTGCTGGGGGGGCGGGCTGGAGATCAGGGCGCTCCCGGATGGGGGGTGGGAGAGGTCGGGGCTAGCCTGTGAATGGTCGGGGGGGCCTCAATCGGGCTGTGGGAGGGTTGGATGGCCAGCATTGCGAGGGTCCTGGGTTGGCCAGCGATCGGGCTGGCCAGCAAACGGGAGGCTGACAGATCGGGGCCCACTGCACATGAACAGAGGCCTGGAACTGTCAGACTCCGGCGTGAATAGGCCCCGCCACCTGAGCTTTTAATGGATTCACCATTGTGACCTCTGCATTGCACAGAGTGAGAGATTCGAGTCTGAACTCCCATTGAAGAAACAATCGTGAATTACACCATTTTTCCCACCAATTCAGCACTTGGAAATTTTTTTGGAAGAATCGGGCCCCTGGTCGTCGATATGATCTGGAACCACAGAGGTATGGTGGCAAACATGTCTTTGAGCTGATGTACGTCATCTGTAACCAGCCTTTCTCTCTTGAGCAGGGATGACTACATAGCCTCCAGATGGCAGAGGACATCAAGACAACCACTTTTGTTAGCCAACCAGAACTGCACAGTCCCAAATACTCAAACGCTAACGAGTATTCAGACTCAGATTTCAGCTCTTGGGGAACAGATTTATCCATTCTCATTGCAGATCTCAGAAAACCCCCAGTGGTCAGATCGGCCTACTGTCCACGAGAATATCATGACACCTCCCACTGAAATGGTACAAGCGAGTGATCAGCAGTCCAAGAAGCCTCTGCCTCCAACTATGACGATAGCACAGCTGGTCAACACAGCAACCACCATGCACACCTGCTTCCAACCAGCAGTCATGATGTGGAGATGCCGGCGTTGGACTGGGGTAAACACAGTAAGAAGTTTAACAACACCAGGTTAAAGTCCAACAGGTTTATTTGGTAGCAAAAGCCACACAAGCTTTCGAAGCTCTAAGCCCCTTCTTCAGGTGAGTGGGAATTCTGTTCACAAACAGAGCTTATAAAGACACAGACTCAATTTACATGAATAATGGTTGGAATGCGAATACTTACGACTAATCAAGTCTTTAAGAAACAAAACAATGGGAGTGGAGAGAGCATCAAGACAGGCTAAAAAGATGTGTATTGTCTCCAGACAAGACAGCCAGTGAAACTCTGCAGGTCCACGCAACTGTGGGAGTTACAAATAGTGTGACATGGTGTAGAGTGCCGAGACATCCATTGTGACGAGGAGCGCTCCTGGTTCAACTGCTCCATGTGTACCGAGTTTCTGTAGGAAGTCCGTCGTGTCGCAACAAAAGCTGGGGGTTCTTTGTACAATGGGTTTCAGGATGCCCTCGACATAGCCGGAGAGGTTCTCGCACAGGGTCCCATTGCCCGATACGATGGGACGGCCGGGTGTGTTTGCCTTGTGTATCTTCGGGAGGCAGTAGACACAATGGATGTCTCGGCACTCTACACCAGCATCCCCCATGACGATGGCATTGCTGCAACGGCCTCAGTGCTCAGCGCCAACAACTGCCAGTTTCCAGATGCAATTTTACATCTCATCCGCTTCATCCTGGACCACAATATCTTCACCTTCAACAACCAGTTCTTCATCCAGACACACGGAACAGCCATGGGGACCAAATTTGCACCTCAATATGCCAACATCTTCATGCACAGGTTCGAACAAGACTTCTTCACCGCACGGGACCTTCAACCGATGCTATACACTAGATACATCCATGACATTTTCTTCCTTTGGACTCATGGTGAACAATCACTGAAACAACTCTATGATGACATCAACAAGTTCCATCCCACCATCAGGCTCACCATAGACTACTCTCCGGAATCGGTTGCATTCTTGGACACGCGCATCTCCATTAAGGACGGTCACCTCAGCACCTCACTGTACCGCAAGCCCACGGATAACCTCACGATGCTCCACTTCTCCAGCTTCCACCCTAAACACGTTAAAGAAGCCATCCCCTACGGACAAGCCCTCCGTATACACAGGATCTGCTCGGATGAGGAGGATCGCAACAGACACCTCCAGACGCTGAAAGATGCCCTCATAAGAACAGGATATGGCGCTAGACTCATTGATCAGCAGTTCCAACGCGCCACAGCGAAAAACCGCACCGACCTCCTCAGAAGACAAACACGGGACACAGTGGACAGAGTACCCTTCGTTGTCCAGTACTTCCCCGGAGCGGAGAAGCTACGGCATCTCCTCCGGAGCCTTCAACATGTCATTGATGAAGACGAACATCTCACCAAGGCCATCCCCACACCCCCACTTCTTGCCTTCAAACAACCGCACAACCTCAAACAGACCATTGTCCGCAGCAAACTACCCAGCCTTCAGGAGAACAGTGACCAAGACACCACACAACCCTGCCACAGCAACCTCTGCAAGACGTGCCGGATCATCGACACAGATGCCATCATCTCACGTGAGAACACCATCCACCAGGTACACGGTACATACTCTTGCAACTCGGCCAACGTTGTCTACCTGATACGCTGCAAGAAAGGATGTCCCGAGGCATGGTACATTGGGGAAACTATGCAGACGCTGCAACAACGGATGAATGAACACCGCTCGACAATCACCAGGCAAGACTGTTCTCTTCCTGTTGGGGAGCACTTCAGCGGTCACGGGCATTCGGCCTCTGATATTCGGGTAAGCGTTCTCCAAGGCGGCCTTCGCGACACACGACAGCGCAGAGTCGCTGAGCAGAAACTGATAGCCAAGTTCCGCACACACGAAGACGGCCTCAACCGGGATATTGGGTTCATGTCACACTATTTGTAACTCCCACAGTTGCGTGGACCTGCAGAGTTTCACTGGCTGTCTTGTCTGGAGACAATACACATCTTTTTAGCCTGTCTTGATGCTCTCTCCACTCCCATTGTTTTGTTTCTTAAAGACTTGATTAGTTGTAAGTATTCGCATTCCAACCATTATTCATGTAAATTGAGTCTGTGTCTTTATAAGCTCTGTTTGTGAACAGAATTCCCACTCACCTGAAGAAGGGGCTTAGAGCTTCGAAAGCTTGTGTGGCTTTTGCTACCAAATAAACCTGTTGGACTTTAACCTGGTGTTGTTAAACTTCTTACTGTGTCCAACCAGCAGGCCAGGACTACAGAGGACGCTGGAACCTGGTAGCAGTGTCCCACCATCGTCAACAAAGTGCAGAGGTGAGCATGCCACTAAATCTTTTTCTCGCCACAGGAACACTCTTCCTCAGCCACATAGGGCATTGAGACAACCTGCATGTAGTAAGAAGGAAGCGATATAGATACGTACACAATGTTCCTGCATCGAGCAAGAAATAACTCACAGCAGCAATCACTGACCAACGCAACAGCCGAACTGGCTAAGAGGGGTTCAATATGAAGGAACGGAAGAAAAGAATGACAGCATAATCAAATGTCAGTCCAACCTCCAACCGAGCAGGAAGAACCAGAAACAACAGAGCCTACCACTTCTCCCACAGAACAGCAAACAAGAATGGGAGGGTTATAAGACCACCTGAACCTGTAAATTCACAGGGGGCACCTTGAAGGGGGGAGATGGGATAGTAAGAATATTGTAATAATACTAATAAAATAATAGCAATAATGTGGCAACAACAATGTAAATGCATGAGACCGATAACAATGTAACACATGAAGTAAACTAGTGTAACTCATATATTGAGTAAAACCTTGAGGGGAGGTGTAGTATAAGGGTCTGGTGCATACTGGGTTAATGTGGGACTAAATAAGACCATAAGATTAGGAGCAGAATTAGGCCATTCGGCCCATCAAGTCTTCCCTGCCATTCAATCATGGCTGATAAGTTTCTCAACCCCATTTTCTTGACTTCTCCCCCTAACCTTTGATCCCCTTACCAATCAAGAACCTATCTTAAATATATTCAATGACCTGGCCTCCACAGCCTTCTGTGGCAATGAATTCCACAGATTCACTACCCTCTGGCTGAAGAAATTCTTCCTCACCTCGGTTCTAAAGGGTCATTCCTCTACTCTGAGGCTGTGCCGTTGGACCCTGGTCTCTCCTACTATCTTCCCCATATTCACTCTATCCAGCCCTTTCAGTATTCTGTAAATTTCAATGAGATCCCACTGCTACAGTACAGTACTGCTCACACAGTGATGTAAGAAGGCACATGACTCAGACTTAGGGGTCAATGTGGCATATGAAAAGACCTGTACATGTGTAAATAATTCTATTTGTTTATAATGCTTTATAGTTAATCTTCTGAAGACTACGAAGACTTATTTAAGACTGTTCTGTAATCAATACCCTCCCAACAGAACATGACCAAACAGGTTGATTATCAGCCTGTAGATCCTTCCAATATGCCTGATGGTAAGTGCGTAAGATGGTAAGGTGGTAAGAGCGGGAAGGTTTCCTGGTCAACCATATTGCAGAAAGCAACGGCAAACCGCTGAATTGCTTTGCAAAGAATAACCATGGACTAATCTAGTGGAAGTCTATGGTCACCAATGTCCTCTGAGGGCATGGTACCTCAAGGGGCAGCATCGATGAACACATTTGCAGCATCGGATATGAAAGTGTTATTTTCTCACATCCCTTCTGACATTCTGGAATTCTACTTATGATGATCAATTGGAACACAGTTTGTTCATTGAGTGATCTTATTCATCCCACCCACCATAAAGATGTCTTTTTTTCCATTTTTTTTAAAAGTTGAGATCAGAAACATATTCCTGGATCATGATAAATTGAAAGTCATTTGCCAATGTACCCATGGAGGAGTTTACAAATTTCTTTGATTTGATTTATTATTGTCACATGTATTAGTACACAGTGAAAAGTATTGTTTCTTGTGTGCTATACAGACAAAACATACCATTCGTAGAGAAGAAAAGGAGAGGGCTCAAAATGTAATGTTACAGTCATAGCTAGGATGTAGAGAGATCAACTTAATACGAGGTAGGTCCATTCAAAAGTCTGATGGCAGCAGGGAAGAAACTGTTCTTGAGTCAGTTGGTACGTGACCTCAGACTTTTGGATCTTTTTCCCGACGGGAGAAGGTGGAAGAGAGTATGTCCAGGGTGCGTGGAGATACAAATCACCCTTGATTTACTGGATGCTTTTCTGAGGCAGAGCCAATGGATGGGAGGCTGATTTGTGTGATGGACTGAGCTTCATTCACAACCCTTTGTAGTTTCTTGCGGTCTCAGATAGAGCAGGAGCCATACCAAGGCTGTGATACATCCAGAAAGAATGCTTTCTATGGTTCATCTGTAAAAGTTGATGAGAGTCATAGCAGACATGCCAAATTTCCTTAGCCTCCTGAAAAAGTAGAGGCATAGGTGGGCTTTCTTAACTATAGTGCCGGCGTGGAGGGATCAGGACAGACTGTTGGTGATCTGGACACTCAACCATTTTCACTTTATCCCCATTGATGTAGACAGGGGCACGTCACATGTATTAGTACACAGTGAAAAGTATTGTTTCTTGTGTGCTATACAGACAAAACATACCATTCGTAGAGAAGAAAAGGAGAGGGCTCAAAATGTAATGTTACAGTCATAGCTAGGGTGTAGAGAGATCAACTTAATTTCCCTCCAACTCAATTTTCAAGTTTGTTGATGACACCACTGTAGTGGATTGGATCTCAAACAATGATGAGATGGAGTACAGGAAAGAGAGAATCTGGTGAACTGGTGCGATGACAATAATCTCTCCCTCAACGTCAACAAAACGAAGGAGATAGTAATCAGCTTCAGGAAGCATCGTGGAGGACGTGCCCCTGTCTACATCAATGGGGATAAAGTGAAAATGGTTGAGTGTCCAGATCACCAACAGTCTGTCCTGATCCCTCCACGCCGGCACTATAGTTAAGAAAGCCCACCTATGCCTCTACTTTTTCAGGAGGCTAAGGAAATTTGGCATGTCTGCTATGACTCTCATCAACTTTTACAGATGAACCATAGAAAGCATTCTTTCTGGATGTATCACAGCCTTGGTATGGCTCCTGCTCTATCTGAGACCGCAAGAAACTACAAAGGGTTGTGAATGAAGCTCAGTCCATCACACAAATCAGCCTCCCATCCATTGGCTCTGCCTCAGAAAAGCATCCAGTAAATCAAGGGTGATTTGTATCTCCACGCACCCTGGACATACTCTCTTCCACCTTCTCCCGTCGGGAAAAAGATCCAAAAGTCTGAGGTCACGTACCAACTGACTCAAGAACAGCTTCTTCCCTGCTGCCATCAGACTTTTGAATGGACCTACCTCGTTTTAAGTTGATCTCTCTACACCCTAGCTATGACTGTAACATTACATTTTGAGCCCTCTCCTTTTCTTCTCTACGAATGGTATGTTTTGTCTGTATAGCACACAAGAAACAATACTTTTCACTGTGTACTAATACATGTGACAATAACCTTGCCAAGACCAGTCATAGGCGTATAATGAGTATAGTAAGGAGCTGAGGACACAGCCTTATGGGGCACTGGTGTTGAGAATGATCCTGGAGGACATGTTGTTGCCTATCCTTACTGATTGCGTTCTGTGGGTTAGGAAGTCTAGGATCCAGTCACAGAGGGAGGAGCCCAGCCCCAGGCCACGGAGTTTGGAGTTGGATTTTGTAGGAATATTGGTGTTGAAGGCTGAGCTGTAGTCAATAAATAGGTGTCTGACATAGATGTCCTTGTTATCTAGGTGTTCCAGAGTTGAGTACAGGGCCAGGGAGATGGCATCTTCTGTGGACCTGTTGCATCGATAGGCAAACTGTAATGGATCCAGGCAATCTTTCTGTGCATTTTGTACAGAGTGTTAAATATGGCAAACTATATTTCTTGCTAGGGAATGAGTCTAAATTGGGGGATCAAGAGCTTGCTGGGCTTATACAATATATGACAACCAAGAGGGACCAACTGAAATGCTCTTTAAGAAGTGTAAATAGGTATACACAATTGCAATGTTACTGCAGCATCACCTTGGCAAGAAATTCAGGTGATTTATTCATTGCCATTTGATTTTCTCCCAGAGTTTGAAGGGATCCAAGGTGTAATTCTTGTTCTTATCCTATCCAAAACATGTGGTACCTGTTCTTGACTTAGTCATTATATTTCCTTCTGCTATTGGTGTTGACTCGTATGAGATTGGATGTACGTGCACCTGCTTCAGTCATAGTTCCTCAGATTTATTGCCACTCACTCAGCCTATTAAAACTGTAGATAAATTTCCATTAATCTTCTATCGAGTGTTTGCCTGTTCCTTTTTGCTGCCAAATCCTCCGACCCAGGATAACTATTTGGAAAATGTAGAAGCCGAGCTGAGGTGATTACCCGGCTTTCTGCCCCCACAATTGCTTAAAGATTGGTTTAATCAAGGTTTCTTGGCACATTAAGAAAGCTTGCCAAATCTTTGAAACTGATAAACTTTGTTTAAAGTCCAACAATGGAATATAATGTATCTACAATTACAATTTATCACAGCTCTAATTTAACATGTTTTGTATCCTGAAAGAGAACACATGGAACTTCGCTGACCCAATCACATTTATAACCAATGGGCGCTGTAACTGCAAATAGATTTACCAATATGTATTTCTTTCTGCAGGGCTGGATATGCTGCCCCTCTTAAGTAACTGTAATAACCTTGCCAAGACCAGTCCTCTGCTTTATTGGAACAATGGAAAGGCCGCGTCTGTGGCTTACAACAGATCAAGGCCTGTGCTCTGGAACTACATAATCCCCGGTCCAGGCTTTAAACTCTTCATTCATCTCTCATTGGACAAGCTTCCACTCGTTCAATAGGGAAACCTGTATTCGACAAAGCCCATGGGGAGATCTATTAATGACACCCTGACATGGCCACCCTGACATCCTTCCCCCACCCACCCCCCTGCCCAGGTCCACAGCTCCCCCATTATCCCTGCTGGAAATTAGTTCTTTTTTTGGGGTAGCACAGTGGTTAGCACTGTTACCTCACAGCGCCAGGGACCCTGGGCTCGATTCCCGGCTTGGGTCACTGTCTGTGTGGAGTTTGCATATTCTCCCCATGTCTGCTTGGGTTTCCTCTGGGTGCTCTGCTTTCCTCCCACACTTCAAAGATGCGTGGGTTAGGTGGATTGGCCATGATAAATTGACCTTAGTGTCAGGGGACTAGCTAGGGTAAATGCATGGGTTTCTGGGGATAGGGCCTGGGTGAGATTGTGGTCGGTGCAGTCTCGATGGGCTGAATGGCCTCCTTCTGCACTGTAGGATTCTATGATTCATCGCTTGGCAACCAGTTTAAAAACATGATGTGGAGATGCCGGCGTTGGACTGGGTGAGCACAGTAAGAAGTTTCACAACACCAGGTTGAAGTCCAACAGGTTTATTTGGAATCATGACTTTCGGAGCGCTGCTCCTTCATCAGGTGAGTGTGGCTCAAAGTGGAGAGGATCTCCAAGAAGATCGTGCATATTGACACAGACATCAAGTTTCTACAAAGATGCAAGAAAGCAGACAAGGTCCCCAAAGGACAACAGATCATGAACCCACTCAAGTTGACCGACAACACAGACTATGCTGAGAGACTCTGCCGTTGCACCTCTCTCAAACTCCTCAAACACCTTGTACACCAGCTCTACAGCACACGCCACAACCTGGAAACTAAGATAGAGTTCATATTCTCAACTTGCGCTCAGGACGCAGCAGACCAGCTGCAAGATACTACTGAGCAGACGACACTCACCTGATGAAGGAGCAGCGATTTGGAGATTCCAAATAAACCTGTTGGACTTTAACCTGGTGTTGAGAGACTTCTTACAGTTTAAAGACAGCCAGAGGTGACACAAGATGGAGCAGCAGCAGAAAAAGGGAAAAGAAAATCTTGTTCACCTTTGATACAAATGTAAATAATAACCTCAACAATGCCAGTCCTCGGGTATAACACTGCTTTATTAAAACAAAGAAAAGGTCACGTCTGCGGCTTACAATAAACAAGGCCTGTGCTCCGGACCAACATAACCCTGGTCCAGGCTGAGTGCGGGTTTTAAACTTCCGCCACTCATCGGGCAAGTTCCCGCACACTCAATAGGGAAATTCGTGTTGCACAGAGTCCACGAGGAGACCGATTAATGGCACCGTGTATCCTTCGTGGCCACAATAACACAAACAGAAACAGAAAATGCTGGAAAATCTCAGCAGGTCTCACAGCGACTGGGGAGAGAGAGAATAGAGCCAACATTTCTAGTGCTCCGACGAAGGGTCATCCTGACTCGGAACGTTTGATGGAATTTTACCGGCTTGCCCGCTCCGATTCCGGGGGTGGGCAAGGCTCGGAGAACAGCATTCTCTGTTGGCCTCAGGTGGGATCGTTCGAACCTCGGGCGGACGTGCTAGTAAAATTCCGCCGATTGGCTCCATTCTCTCTCCACAGACGCTGTCGGACCTGCTGAGGTTTTCCAACACTTTCTGTTTTTATTTCAGATTTCAGCATCCGCAGTATTTTGCTTTTTTACAACACTAACACACAGTCCATTCTGAGCTCAGGTCAAGCTGTATTAATGACATGAAGTTTGACCAGTTGTTGAGTTCACAATGCAGTTACAGGAGTTTGGATGTGCAGATCCCAGGAACTGCTCTCCACTTTCTTGTCATTTGTGCCACCAGAGGAGCTGCGCTTGGGAGAAGAAAAGGTCGTTTTCCCGGTTAAAGAGGGGGAAAACCCCCAAAGGCACAAGAGGGGAGAGGGAGAGAGACACCCGTCCTCAACACATCCCACCTCAATCAGCAGCAGGCCACACTGGGGGCTGGGTTCGGCTACCTGGCAATGCAGGAGGAGAGGAAAGGCTGCATTCACTCTCTGCTCACACAGCAGCCATGAAGCAAAGCAGGAGGGAACCTCGGTGACTCTTTGTAACATTTTAGCCCCGCGGACACTCACCCACATGCGGCAGGGTCAGCACTGCCTCCGGCCGCTCCGGCCCCTCCGACACTGCCCAGTTACCATGGCAACAGAATCGCCCAAACAAACAGCGACTTCCGCTCGAGTGACGGAGCTTCGCCGCGGCTCGGCTTTCCCCGACAATGCGCTGTCCAAATGTAACAACTCCCACCAGGAAAATCCCAAATATAACAACTCCCCATCACCTAGATCCCAGAATACCCAAAAATCTCTCCCAGCCCCGCTCCCAGAATATCCCAGAGGAACAACTCTCCCAGCCCCCCTCCCAGAATATCCCAGAGTAACAACTCCACCAGCCCCGCTCCCAGAATATCCCAGAGTAACAACTCCACCAGCCCCACTCCCAGAATATCCCAAAAAACTCTCCCAGCCCCGCTCCCAGAATATCCCAGAGTAACAACTCTCCCAGCCCCACTCCCAGGTTTTCCCAGAGTAACAACTCCCCCAGCCCCGTTCCTAGGTTTTCCCTGAGTAACAACTCCCCCCAGCCCCACTCCCCGAATATCCCAGAGTAACAACTCTCCCAGCCCCGTTCCTAATTTTTCCCTGAGTAACAACTCCCCCCAGCCCTGCTCCCAGAATATCCCAGAGTAACAAACCCCCCAGCCCCGCTCCCAGAATATCACAGAGTACCGACTCCCCCAGCCCCGCTCCCAGAATATCCCAGAGTACCAACTCCCCCAGCCTCACTCCCAGAATATCCCAGAGTAACAATTCCCCCTGCGCCACTCCCAGAATATCCCAGAGTAACAACTCCCCCAGCCCTGCTCCCAGAATATCCCAGAGTAACAACACCCCCAGCCCTGCTCCCAGAATATCCCAGAGTAACAACTCCCCCAGCCCCACTCCCAGAATATCCCAGAGTACCAACTCCCCCAATCCTGCTCCCAGAATATCCCAGAGTAACAATTCCCCCAGCCTTGCTCCTAAAATATCTCAGAGTAACAACTCTCCACCATCCCTGGATATTGCAGAGTAACAACTCCCCCCATCACTGCTCCCAAAATATCTCAGAGTAACAACTCCCCCCAGCCCTGCTCCCTGGGTATCTCAGAGTAACAACTCCACTCATCCCTGCTCCTGGGATATCCCAGAGTAACAGCTCCCCACAGCCCCACTCCCAGAATATCCCAGAGCAACAACTTCCCTCAACCCTAGGCCCCACCTATAATGGGCCCCACCCCTTTGGCACTGCCCGATGCCCCATGGGCAGTGCCAGGGTACCCCTGGGCATGAACACATTGCCCCTTGGGCAGTGTCAGGGGACACAGGCTGGCACTGCCAGGGTGCCCATGCCCAGGGGGCATCACCCCCCCCCCCCGCCGCCCGACCCCCCGGGCAGCCCCAATTGCCCCCCTTCATTCTGGCGGGGTCTCCTGCTGGTTCCCCAAATGTGGGGAGCTACTCTAAACCCCACCGGAATGAAGTACTCCTGGCGGGGTGGGAGATTCAATTGGGACCGGAAAGTTCCCGATAATTGGATTTGACTGACATTTAAAACATTAAAAAAAAGATTCAAATGACTTACCTGCCTTCCCGCCAGTTTCCAGCGACTTGGTCTGACCAGCGACTTTTCACCGGCTCCTGGTGCATGCGCAAATCCTGGAACAAGGCCAGAGATGCGCATCTCCCACCGTGATCTGCCAGAATAGTTGTGGGTTGTGATAGGAGAATCGCGGCTTATGATTGGGGGAAAACAAAAAGAAAGACATGCAAGAGAAAAATCTGAAAGGGGAAAAGTGAAAATAAGTGAGAGGTGTTATGAAGAAAAAACAAATAAATAAATGGCAATAAAAATGGTATCCATCTGATGAACAAACTGTTGAATTCTTTCAGTAGGGAGTCATAAAGACTGGTCCAATACAGATGGGAAATATATAGTAAATGGCAGAACCCTTAAGAGTATTGATAGGCAGGGGGATCTGGGTATACAGGTACATAGGTCACTGAAAGTGGCAATGCAGGTGGAGAAGATAGTCAAGAAGGCATACGGCATGCTTGCCTTAATTGGCCAGGGCATTATGTTTAAAAATTGGCAAGTCATGTTGCAGCTTTATATAACCTTAGTTAGGCCGCACTTGGAATATTGTGTTCAATTCTGGTCGCCATACTACCAGAAGGATGTGGAGGCTTTGGAGAGGGTACAGAAAAGATTTACGAGGATGTTGCCTGGTATGGAGTGCATTAGCTATGAGGAGAGGTTGGAGAAACTTGGTTTGTTCTCACTGGAACGACAGAGATTGAGGGGCGACCTGATAGAAGTCTATAAGATTATGAGGGACATGGACAGAGTGGATATTCAGAAGCTTTTTCCCAGGGTGGAAGAGTCAATTACTAAGGAGCATAGGTTTAAGGTGTGAGGGGCAAGGTTTAAAAGAGATGTACGAGGCAGGTTTTTTTACACAGAGGGTGGTGGGTGCCTGGAACTCGCTGCCGGGGGAGGTAGTAGAAGCAGATACGATAGTGACTTTTAAGGGGCATCTTGACATATACATGAATAGGATGGGGATAGAGGGATATGGTCCCTGGAAGTGTGGGGTTTTTTAGTTCAGATGGGCAGTGTGGTCAGTGCAGGTTTGGAAGGCTGAAGGGCCTTGTTCTTTGGTGCAATTGTGGTTGGGTACAGAAAGAAGAGGAAAATTGTTCAGGTGGGAATAATGGAGTGGATAAAGAAAATAGACAAGAAAATGAAAAAGTGACACTCTGTTGGAGTAAGGGTGACCAACATAAAAACAACACCTTATTTAGTGGCAGGTGAAGAGAGAAAAAGGAACAGAGAGGGATCCTGTTGAATGTAAATCAGAGAAAGGCAGAAATACTCAGTTGAAGGGGAATACTGAATGAGGCAGAGAGGGAGAGACAAAAATACTTATTAAATAGTTGGGGTAGAAGAAAAGAAGGATAGAAAAGAGGCTGAGGGGTGATCTTATAGAGGTCTATAAAATAATGAGGGGCATAGATTAGCTAAGTAGTCAATATCTTTTCCGAAAGGCAGGGGAGTCTAAAACTAGAGGGCATAGGTTTAAGGTGAGAGGGGAGAGATACAAAAGGGTCCAGAGGGGCAATTATTTCACACAGAGGGTGGTGAGTGTCTGGAACAAGCTGCCAGAGATAGTAGTGGAGGCGGGTACAATTTTGTCTTTTAAAAAGCATTTAAATAGTTACATGGGTAAGATGGGTGTGGGGGGATATGGGCCAAATGCGGGCAATTGGGACTAGCGTGGGGGTTTTAAAAAAAGGGCGGCATGGACAAGTTGGGTCGAAGGGCCTGTTTCCATGCTGTAAACATCTATGACTGTATGACTCTAAAACAAATGCATGGAGGAAGCACACTTTTTTCTAGGAATAAGAGAGATAGTTTCTGTCAAGGCTTCTCTGGCCCCCATTGTAAAATATTTTTGGATAACCATGAGTAATAACATGGGAAATCTAGTGCCCTTGTAGTGTGAAAATAGAATAACATTTATAACATTGTTGAATATAAACTGTGATTTAACAAGAACCTTCAAATCAGGACTTCACTCAACCATGATATAAGGGCACCATCCATGGTGGCAATAAAAGTGCTAGTATTGCTAAATTTTGAAAGGCAACTCCCTCCATTTGATTTCAACATCTTTCTTGTTTATAGAACACATGCTCAGGTTGCAGGCCTACATAATGGCTGAAACTGGGTACTTCTGCAAAATTGGTTTGCCAGGGTCTCAAAATAAAAATGCTCAACATTAAAAAGTTTATGCTTGGTTGTCTAGACTGGAAGGAAGTATGAAATGATAGAAGTAAAAAACGCAAAGTGCTGGGAATATTCAGCAGGTCTGGCAGCATCCGTAGAAAGAGAAACAACGTTAACATTTCAAGTTGCATATGACCCTTCTTCAGACCTAAGATATTGGCCAGAATTTCCTGCCACTGTTCGCAGCAGGCAGAAGCAGAAAATATTGTGAGAAGTCCAAAAATCAGTCTTTATATTGCCGTAAAACCAGGTCACTAGCACTCAGGGACAAAAGTGGGGACTTATGCTTGGAGCCCAAAGAAGTAGGGGAGATCCTAAATGAATACTTTGCGTCGGTATTCACAAAGGAGAGGGATGTGTTGACTGGGAGTGTCTCTGAGGGGAGTGTTGAACCGTTGGAGAAAATCTCCATTACAAAGGAGGAAGTGTTAGGTTTGTTAGAGAATATAAAGACTGACAAATCCCCAGGGCCCGATGGAATCTATCCAAGGCTGCTCAGGGAGACGAGAGGTGAAATCGTTGGGCCTCTGACGCAAATCTTTTTCTCGTCACTGGACGCAGGTGAGGTCCCAGAGGATTGGAGGATAGCCAATGTGGTCCCGTTATTTAAGAAGGGTAGGAAGGATAACCCGGGTAATTATAGGCCGGTGAGCTTGACGTCCGTGGTGGGGAAGTTGTTGGAGAAGATTCTTAGAGATAGGATGTATGCGTATTTAGAAAGGAATAAACTCATTAACGATAGTCAGCATGGTTTTGTGAGAGGGAGGTCATTCCTCACTAACCTGGTGGTGTTTTTTGAAGAAGTGACCAAAATGGTTGACGAAGGAAGGGCCGTGGATGTTGTCTATATGGACTTTAGTAAAGCGTTTGACAAAGTCCCTCATGGTAGGCTAGTGAAAAAGGTTGGATCTCATGGGATAAAGGGGGAGGTGGCTAGATGGGTGGAGAACTGGCTTGGTCATAGAAGACAGAGGGTGGTAGTGGAAGGGTCTTTTTCCGGCTGGAGGCCTGTGACTAGTGGTGTACCGCAGGGCTCTGTATTGGGACCTCTGCTGTTTGTGATTTATATAAATGATCTGGAAGAAGGAGTAACTGGGGTGATCAGTAAGTTTGCGGACGACACAAAACTGGCAGGACTTGCAGATAGTGAGGAACATTGTCAGAGGCTACAGAAGGATATAGATAGGCTGGAAATTTGGGCAAGGAAATGGCAGATGGAGTTCAATCCTGATAAATGCGAAGTGATGCATTTTGGTGGGAATAATGTAGGGAGGAGCTACACGATAAATGGAAGAACCATAAAGGGTGTAGAGACGCAGAGGGACCTGGGTGTGCAAGTCCACAGATCTTTGAAGGTGACGTCACAGGTGGAGAAGGTGGTGAAGAAGGCATATGGCATGCTTGCCTTTATAGGACGGGGCATAGAGTATAAGAGTTGGGGTCTGATGTTGCAGATGTATAGAACGTTGGTTCGGCCGCATTTGGAATACTGCGTCCAGTTCTGGTCGCCACACTACCAGAAGGACGTGGAGGCTTTGGAGAGAGTACAGAGGAGGTTTACCAGGATGTTGCCTGGTATGGAGGGGCTTGGTTATGAGGAGAGATTGGGGAAACTGGGGTTGTTCTCCTTGGAAAGACGGAGGATGAGGGGAGACTTAATAGAGGTGTATAAAATTATGAAAGGCATAGATAGGTGTAACCATAATGTTCCCTCTCCCTGCCCCTCCCTGTTATCTCTTGCTGGTCCCATCCTATTCCTCCACAGCCACTCCTTCCAGGAAAACACCTATCAGTGGTGTCAGTGGTGCCCTACAGCAGCAAATCTACTGTTCCTCTGCCTCACAATACTTGGTGCTCCCATTCTCTACCAGTGTCATTCCAACACATTGCAAATCCACAGTTCACCACTACTACAACAGCATCCCTTCCACATGCTCCCACTTTGTCTTCCACTCTCCCACACTCCAGGATTCCTCCCAATGCTGCCATGCATTAAATAGAGATCACCTATTGACTTTCATTTCTGAAAATCTTGCAGTGATCCCAATATCACAAGATAGAAGTAAATCAGAAATGGTCCTAGATAAGATTAAAGCACTTAAAGCTCTTTCACTTGGTTGACTTTATTTATCTACCAAAGAATTAAGAAAAGAAAGGCCATCAGGTATGAGCCATTGACTATATATTCAATAAATCTTTCTGGACTGGGCTGATTTCTGTGGACTGGAGACAAGCATATGTGCTCAATTGTTTATGAAGGGAAAGAAATCAAACCCAAGGCTTGTGGACCAGTCCGTTTGATGAATATTGCACGAAGGCTGCGAGAGAGAATATTGTAATGTATGTGATTTGTAATCAGTTAGAAAGTTTAATGATTGTTAAGGATGCCCAAGCAGCATTAAGAAACTTAGTTTAAATCTCACTAATCTTATTTAAGTTATTGCGGAAGCAACAAGAACATTGTAAGGTGGCGGTCCTGTTAATGCTATTTCCTGTGATGTCTAAAATGTTTTCTATAAGTTGCCACACAGAAAGCTATTAGAGATAATGAATGTTATGGGACCTGGTATTATACTGGATGTGTAATTGTTGAAATGTTGTTGGCAAAAGAATAACAATACAGGATTATTCTGTATGGGCCTCATGTGAATTAAGTTGTGCAAGCTTTTCTCCTTGGACTATCACCAAGAGGGGATTAATAGAAACATTTGTAGATTCACCAATGTCATGAAAATAATTTAGACAAGATCAATAGATTACAGCCTATTTTTGAGAGTTTGCAAACTGGGTCCATATGTTCTTCAATGTGGAAAAGTGCAGTGTATTGTGTCTGAGGTTTGGAAACTCCAACTTTATGTTGTCCTGGAGTTTCTATTAAAGGTAAGAGATCATCACCACAGGTATTAGAGCTCATTAATTATTATAGGTCCACGTGCAGTATGAAGGATTACAACTGGATTTCACATTCTGTTGCTTGGGCTGCCAATGATAAAATAAAGGACCCTGTACATATATGTTATGTAATGTTTTGATGCATCTGTACTTGGATTATTGTGTTCCTGCATTGATATGGTTATTGAGGCTCGAGAGAAGATGCAGAGGAGAGCAATTTAATCTTGGGGCCTTTCACTATTAGGATAGACAGGGATTTTACAGCCTCGCTCAGGCAAGGCTCATAAAATCCCGCCCAAGGTCAAAGGAGAATTCCGTTCTGCGAGCCTCGCCCGCCCTGATTCCGGGACTGGTGAGGCGGTAAAATTCCAGAGTGGGGCTATTTATTGTAGAAAAATCCAGGTAGTGAGGGCATATATTTTTAATCTATGAATATGGAGCTACTTGTATTTGGCTGGGGTTACAGGATGCAGCAGTCTCTTGGAGTCTTGTTTAATTGCCTCCAGAGATCTGTAGAGGGATTTTCTAATTTCTTTTTCAGAATTGACCGCAAGTTTTTACTTTGCCAACAGATTGTGTGGTTGAGGGTAAAGCAATTGTTTATATTTGAATGCGGCAGGCTTGATGGGCCAATTTTTCTTTTTTTTTTGGATGATCACATGTATCCCCCAGCACGCCACTTCTAATTTATTAACCAATCCTCTCAACCACATTGGTTCTTTTTCCCAGTACTCTTACACCAAAACAGTCTCATCCATGTTCTCCTAGACATTTGCACACTCCAACACTCTCATATCCGTGAGACACATTTTCAAATCTCCTCCTCGCAAGAGGAGCCCTAAATGGACAGGAGGTGAAATAAGGTAAACATTAGAAGATGCTCCAGTCCTCAGACTGCTCATGAACAATGCCATGAGGAATCAAATAGTGCATGAAATGCCTATGTCCCAAAAACCTGAGCCTAGAGGTCAAGCATGCTCATATTTCTTAAGTTAGTTAATTTGGAATAAAACCCCCTAAATATGTATTGATGTATACAAGAAACAGGCAAAAGATCTCATAAGACTTTTATTGTTGTGTCTAGTCAGCTTAACCTTTAGCTGATTGCAGCAAATGCGGGAAAGATCCCAGATTTCTTGGAATTTTGCTTAATTTGGTAATGAGTACATAAAGTTTCATACAGGAAATTGACAAAACAGTGATAATGTTGCCTTATTTGGAGTAGGTGAATGGTGGGGTCATTTTCAGCACATACAGATGCAACACAATAACATGCCAAGGTTAATTAATTAATTAAATCTTCTGGAATTTATAGCATCTGTTTCGCTAAATATAAATGAAAATGTCTAAAATCATTTTTTCAGAGCTATTTGTCATTTCTCTTGTTCTGACATTTTTTTCATCTTAAAGTGTTTCTTCTCAGTAAAAACAATTTGGTGCCCCTATCTTTACAACTCCTGGAGTGAACCTATGAACGTACAAAAATGTTTGATAGAAAAAGACCAGCTGGCCTGTTTAGTATGTCCCGAATAGTTATCATGCCTTGTGCAGAAGCTGTAGGAAAAATCCAGTTCCAAAAACTGAATGGTTCTCGAAACTAATTGATAATATTCAGGGCCAATGAACTGGTGACCACATATTGTCCTGGTCTTTCCCTTCATTAGCACTCTCAAATCTTGCTGAATTTGTTCATAATTTCTCGCACTGAACAGTAGCGATATTTAATTAACAGTAAGTGCCATTTTGATAGTTCTCGAATCCATATTTTAAAATGAATTCTAACTTAAGTATTTATTTATCTATAGTTATGCAATATTGCAGAGGCTAAGAATTCCAGGTTGTTTAGATGATATACTTATTTCTTTGAAAGAGATCTTAAGTACCGTCTGACCACAAATCCTTTAAAAATCTTCTTTTATCCCTTTAGCCCATATTTCTTCTTGTACAAAACTGTAACAAACTTTGGGGAGCTATGTAGTAACTAACTGCCATTACAAAGAAAAGGTGGAACAGTGGCACACCTGTCACACCTGACACACAACTGACACACTTGCTTGCGTGTACAACCATTGAAGAATCTAATTCTTTGGATCCAATCCGTTAATTGTTTGTCATTTGTAAAATTTGAAACTGGTTCATAATCCTTAAGGAGATCTGTTCTTTTTTGCTAAAAGCTAATTAACGTTCAAAAACTGCCCAAGGTTTCACTTATGAGATTCAGTAGAATCCATGCATTGTTGGCTATTGCTAAAGAAGTCACCCGTGGAAGATGCTTCACCTAGCTAACATTATCCATTATTCAAATCATGTCCATTCATATGATTCTGCAGATAGATGTTTACAGGGACTCATTAAAGAAACAAGGATATCTATTATACATTAAAAATAGTAAATTATTTCAAGATGAGTTGATTGACAGCTCCTTGCAATGCAAGCAAGGATTGGCCTTTTGAGTAAACTTGCAGCACTGAGTGTTATCCCTGCTGGGCTTTGATAACAATCAAAGAGCCAATGATTGGTTTTGGTCCTTTGAAAAAAATGTCATAAGAATAATTTTTAAACTTGTGCAGTGTTGATAGGGAGGCTTACCTACCAGGATTGCAAATCAAAACCCTAGTCTGGGTATCTACATCACATGGATGCAGTTTTTTCAACAAGGAAGTTCACCATTACCTTTTCAAGGGCAATTAGGAATGGACAATAAATATTTGTCCAATCAGTAACATCACACCCTGTGAAAGAATTTTTAAAAATCTAGGTACCCACCATTTTTCTGCTCATCCATTTTACAAGTGTGATATAGTAAAGTTCCCCCACCCACATCTTGCATGATCTTTTTACCCATCACATCAATTTAATAGGTACACATTTACTTTATTATTATTTTTTAAATTAGTGTTATCGAACAATTTAAAAGTTATTCACATTACCCCTTGGCTAAATTTTGTAACCACAAACTCCACAATGTCTCCATTATCAAGAAACTCAGTTAGAATGTACCAGGGATTGACTGACTTTCTCTTTCTCATTCTAAGAACTGTTATGATTGAATAAATGTGCATATGCAATTTTTAAAAAGTTCTCTATTCACAGAGCAAAAATTGACTTCAATTCAGTTGGAGAATTATGAACCAGTTAACCTAACATCTGGTATTGGGAAATTGCTAGACTCTATAGATAAGGAAAGGGTGACTGAACACATTAAAAATGCTCAGTTGTCAGAGAGTGCTGGCATAGATTAGTAAAAGATATGTCATGCCTGATGAATCTGGCAAAATATTTGAAGAGGTGATTAAAATAGTGGGCAGGGAAACAGCTATGGATTTTATTTAAATTGACTTCCAGAAGGCATTTGATGATATTGCTCATAAGAGATTACTAGTTAAAGTTGGTGCTCATAGAATTGAAGGCAAATTATTGACCTTGTTAGGAAATTGGGTGAATGGAGTTAATGGGAAGTACTTTACTTAGCAGATGATGACTCGTAATGTCCCACAAAGATCTGTAATGGGGCTCAATCTATCCACTGTATTCAGTAATGACTTATTTGATCGATACAAGGATCCCAGTGTTAGCTGTGAGAAGATATTAAATAAACTAACGCTGTTTTCCTTGGAATTTAGCCAGATGTTAGGCTAACTGGTTCATAATTCTCCAACTGAATTGAAGTCAATTTTGCCCTGTGAATAGAGAACTTCTTTTTATTACATATGCACATTTATTCAATCATAACAGTTCTTAGAATGAGAAAGAGAAAGTCAGTCAATCCCTGGTATATTCTAACTGAGTTTCTTGATAATGGAGACATTGTGGAGTTTGTGGTTACAAAATTTAGCCAAGAGGTAATTTCAAAGCAGTGATCTGATCAAAGTTTTCAAGATACTATAGGAACAGATAAGGTAGATTGGAGAAAAATATTTCTGCTATTTGGAGAATCTAGGTTAAGAGGGCATGGACAAAGATTTGGAGCTAGATCTTTCAGGAGTGTAATTAGGAAACCCTTTTTCCTGCAAAGGGTGATAAAAATTTGGAACTGTCCTCTGCAAATTGATGCTAAACCGATTACTATTTCTACAACTGAGATGATGGAGTTTTGTTAGCTAAAGGTACAAAAGTCTGAGGACATGGACCAACCGACTCAAAAACAGCTTCTTCCCAGCTGCCATCGGACTCTTGAGAGGACCGACCCCGTATTAAGTTGATCTTTCTCTACACCCTAGCTATGACTGTAACACTACATTCTGCACACCCTCCTTCCCTTCTCTGTGTACAGTATGCTTGTCTGTATAGCGCACAAGAAACAATACTTTTCACTGTATACTAATACATGTGACACTAACAAATCAAATCAAATCAAATCAAATTAAGGGATGTGGGGTAATGTTGGGTATATTAAGTTAGGCCACTGACTAGCAATGATCTAATCGAATGACAGAACAGATAAGTGACTGACATCTGCAATTTTCCTATGGGTGCTGAGAAGGCCCCTTCAACCTAAAACCTACAAGAAATGAATGCCTTCTTTGCCCCTTGAATCACAATCTGGACATCTAACTGTGCCTTTTGATTTTGATTTGATTTGATTTATTATTGTCACATGTATTAACATATAGTGAAAGGTATTTTTTCTTGTGTGCAATACAGACAAAACATACCGTTCATAGAGAAGGAAATGAGAGACTGCAGAATGTAGTGTTACAGTCATAGCTAGAGTGCAGAGAAAGATCAATTTAATGCAAGGCAAGTCCATTCAAAAGTCTGACAGTAGTAGGGAAGAAGCTGTTCTTGAGTCGGTTGGTACATGACCTCAGACTTTTGTATCTTTTTCCCGAAGGAAGGAGGTGGAAGAGAGAATGTCTGGGTTGTTGTTATGCTGGCTGCTTTGCCGAGGCAGCAGAAAGTGTAGACAGAGTCAATGGATGGGAGGCTGGTTTGCATGATGGATTGGGCTACATTCACGACCTTTTGTAGTTTCTTGTGGTGTTGGGCAGAGCAGGAACCATACCAAGCTGTGATACAACCAGAAAGAATGCTTTCTATGGTGCATCTGTAAAAGTTGGTGAGAGTCATGGCTGACATGCCAAATTTCCTTAGTCTTCTGAGAAAGTCAAGGCATTGGTGGGCTTTCTTAACTATAGTGTCGGCATGGGGGGACCAGGACAGATTGTTGGTGATCTGGACACCTAAAAACTTGAAGCTCTCGACCCTTTCTACTTCGTCCCCATTGATGTAGACAGGGGCATGTTCTCCTTTATGCTTCCTGAAGTCGATGACAATCTCCTTCGTTTTGTTGACATTGAAGGAGAGATTATTGTTGCCACACCAGTTTGCCAGATTTTCTATCTCACTCCTGTACTCTGTCTTGTCATTGTTTGAGATCTGACCCACTACGGTTCAAGCAAACTTGAAAATTGAATTGGAGGGGAATTTGGCCGCATAGTCATAGGTGTACAAGGAGTATAGTAGGGGGCTGAGAACACAGCCTTGTGGGGCACCGGTGTTGAGGATTATCATGGAGGAGGTGTTGATACCTATCCTTACTGATTATGGTCTGAGTTAGGAAGTTCAGGATCCATTCGCAGAGGGAGGTGCCAAGGCCCAGGCCACGGAGTTTGGAGATGAGTTTCATGGAAATAATAGTGTTTAATGCTGAGCTGCAGTCAATAAATAGGAGTCTGACATAGTTGTCCTTGTTATCTAGGTGTTCCAGGGTTGAGTGCAGGGCCAGGGAAATGACGAATGCTGTGGACCTATGGTGGCAGTAGGCAAACTGTAGTGGATCCAGGTAGACCAGGAGGCTGGAATTGATTCATGCCATGACTAATCTTTCAAAGCACTTCATAATGATGGATGTCAAAGCCACCGGCCGATAGTCATTAAGGCACGTTGCTTGGTTTTTCTTAGATATCGGGATGATGGTCATCTTCTTGAAGCAGATGACCATCAGATTGTTGTAAAGAGAAATTGAAGATGTCTGTGAATACCTCCGCCAGTTGATCCGCGCAGGATCTGAGTGCACGTCTGGGTACCCCATCCGGGCCTGTTGCCTCTGGGTTTTCATGGCAACCCTCATTCATGGTCTTGCTACTGAGCTTAAACTTCAGTGTACGCACATCCCCTGCCATGTCCAGACACATGGAACTGATGTACTGGAACGATATCCCGAGGTAATTTGTTCTGAAAGTTACTTTACAAAATTACTTACAATAATAGGAACAACAAACATTTATCCAGCATTTTCATCTTTGTAAAAGTCCAAAGGTATTTCACAGGATTGTTATCAAATAACATTTGACATCAAGCCATATGATGTGACCAAAAGCTTTGTCAAAGAGGTAGGTTTTAAGGACTGTCTTAATGGAGGAGAGAGCCGGAGAGGCAGAGAGGTTCAGGAATGAAATTCTAGAGGTTAGGGTTTAAGACAAAGCAGGAGTGGAGCGATTATAATCAGGGATGCACAAAAAGCAAGAATGGAGGACACCAGTGAAATCTCAGAGAGAGCACCTCAGTGGTGCTCAATTTAGCATTTTAGCAAATGTTCTTAAAATAAATCTTAATATCTGTATTAAAATAATTACATGATCATGGTCAAATGTTTTTGCTAATATCGCCTACAATATTTTAAAACAATTTTCTATGATTTGAATATATAATGCTTGTGTACATTTGAACTGTGCAACAACATAAGTGACAACTGTGCATGAGTAATATCTAACAGGTATAACACAAAGATTTGATTTATTATTGTCACATGTATTAGTATACAGTGAAACGTATTGTTCCTTGTGCGATATACGGACAAAGCATACCATACATAGAGAAGGAAAGGAGAGAATGCAGAATGTACATAGTTAGGGTGTAGAGAAAGGTCAACTTAATGTGAGGTAGGTCCATTCAAAAGTCTGATGGCAGCAAGGAACAAGCTGTTCTTGAGTCGGTTGGTACGTGACCTCAGACTTTTGTATCTTTTTCCGACCGAAGAAGGTGGAAGGGAGAATGTCCGGAGTGCGTGGGGCCCTTAATTATGCTGGCTGCTTTTCCGCGATTTCACCTTCTTTGTCCTTGAAAACATTACAAGTAAAACGGTACAGTATGAAATGTATTGAAATATTATAGCTCCGATTGTCATAGTAACTAATAGATATTGTGAATCATAAAATAAACTCGATTTTACTCCTTTAATATAATTAAAAATATAAACAAATTATATTTCCACTGCAGATTACGAGATTAAAGTGCAACTGCTCGGTACATCAATTCCTCACTAGTGTCTAAACTACCGATAAACAGAAATAATTGCATTTGTTCTGCAGGGGGGTCTTCCTCCTGGTATTATTCATCATTCTGAGTGAAAGGAAATGAGAAAGTGACAAATCAGTGAGCTGTTGTGGCGGAGTCTCCACACAGCAGCAACAACCGAAACAAAGGATCATCTTGCAAGTCAGACAGAGCCTGGCCAGAAGCGCCGTCTTTACCCTTTCGGCAGTTTTCCCGAGAACACTGACATCCCGGGCGCTAAATCTGCTTCCAAAGTGCTCTCGGGCTAAGAGTAGGCTGCGGGGAGGAAAGTTCCAGCTAATTCTTGTTAAATTGGAAAATTATACAGGCATTTTCAGCTTTTGCGATTATTAACTATTTCGACTTTCTTTTAACCGTGCGGCTTAGTGACTTGCCCGTATCTCCGTTAAGATCTTTAAATGCCACATCTCAGGCCACTCACTTATTAGGTGATCGAACTGCGATTGGAGGCGGCAGCAAATGGTTATAAGCAAGGTTACTGAGTGCTCGCTCGAGTGAGGAAGGGGTTTGGCTTTTCATATCCAGCGCCCAGAAGGTGGTTGTTTTTTTTCATGGAATGGTAAGATCAGAGTTTATTAGTTACAGATCAATCAACCACCCCCCCCCCCCCCCTAAAAAAAACTACCATTTCAGTTGGCAAGATTTCTGACCTTGTGCTTTGCCCCACTGGTACACAGGGCGGCAGGAGCACAGCTTCTGCGACGTGCTCACATTATGAGGATCCTTCTGATCATAATTTACCTGGACACCATCATATTAGTAAGTAAATCATTTAATCCTTATTTTAGGTGGACATTAACATTTTTATGACTAGAAGTTAACGCGAGAGAAAAGGATCAGAATATTATTAGATCGATTTCATTTTAATGCCCAGACCATTTCCACAGAGGTGTTAATCACATTTTTCACTTGTCACTTCATTTAATGTTTTAAATGAAATATCAATTGTGTTTTAATTTATTTTATTAATTTTATTTATTAATTTTATTAAATTTATTTTAACATGTTGATCTTGGATTGCATCCACTGAGCATGAAGTTTGGGTTCCTGATAAATTTATTACTGAACCTTTTCAAGTAAGGACCAACTTGTGCTCTGAAGAAGTCATGCGGACTCGAAACGTTAACACAGTTTCTCTCTCCACAAATGCTGCCAGACCTACTGAGTCTTTGCAGCATTTTCTGATTTTATAACTTATGTCAATTATTAGCCTGTCTGCTAAATTTTTATTCACTGTGCATAGTAATCTGGGAAAACGTTCATTTAAGTGTGATAAAACCCGTGTTACCAAAAGAATATCGTGCCCCAGGTCCATTCCGTTAAAACTAGGAGATATTTAAGCCTTGGCTGTCTTGCCATTATGTTACACCTCACTATTTTAAACTGATTCATTCCAACTGTTGCTCTGATCAAGCCATTTATAATTACTTACCGAGCCACACGCAGTTCACATGCTGCCAAAGGAGTGCCAACATTTAAATACACATTATTTATTTGGCAGAGATTTCAAAGTTTCTATCAAATAGCCAAGAGAAACAGCGACTGCAGATGTGGACCTCAAATGGATAAATATAATAGTGTGTGGAGAAATGTGAATCTTCCAATGACAATATTCAAAACAAAACCCAGAGGAGGAAATGTCCTGTATACGCGCCAAGGATCATTAAACAAAGAATTTCTGGATGATAACTGATGTCATTTATACTTTTCTTCAGGTCGACTGCAATCCAGTGGAATGCGATCTACCGAATATCTTGAGAAGGGAGGAAGAGCTTTGCCTCGAGATGTTGGCAAAAGATAACACCGATTCCGAGATACAAGCCTTGCAAGCAGGTAATGGAGCCGCATCATTGCGGTCATTGGATCAAGTACTTGATCACGATTACGAATTACAATTTCCAGAACACACTATTCCATAACCAGTGGTTGCTACTTTTAACGGCACTGGAACCAAATAGGAAATACAGCGCAACAGTGAAATTTTTTTCTTGGTAAAATTTAATGAACTTAGACTTTTGGGATGTCAACATTACAAAAGATACGCATTTGTAATTGGGGCAGCAGGGTAGCACTGCTGTCTCACAGCGCCAGGGACCTGGGTTCGAGTCCTGGCTTGGGTCACTGTCTGTGCGGAGTCTGCACGTTCCCCCCATGTCTGCATGGATTTCCTCCGCCTGCTCTGGTTCCCTACCACAGTCCGAAAGACGTGCTGGTTAGGTGCATTGGCCATGGTAAATTCTCGTTCAGTGTACCCTAACAGGCGCCAGAGTGTGGCGACCAGGGGATTTTCACAGTAACTTCATTGCAGTGTTAATGTAAGCCTACGTGTTGGCTTATTATTTGGCTCAGGCATTAACCCATTTATCCGAACCTATTAACTTCTATCAAAATTCCAAATGAATATGTTAAGGATCATATGTCGGTATCTCATGATATAACTTCAGCCTGACATTTTTTAAATTAGATTACTGCCAAATACAAATACAGAGTGCATTGAAAAACACCCCAGCATATGGTTCATATTTCATTCAAAAGCCACTTGTGGTTCTGAATAGAGACACAGAGCGAAGGAAGTGACATGCATGTTGTGCGGCAAACATCTTCTTCAAATTTCAAAGGAACTGTAATTGCCAGATGCAAATATATTGTTCGAAAGTATAAATTTAATGAGAAGTATATATGCTGCCAATCTTAGTATGACTCCAATCACACACTGTTTTACAATATATCCTCTGCATAATTAATAAAAGTAACATGCAAGTTATTGTTTGGCATGTTTGACTGTGTTAACACATGACTGAGTGGCAATGTGTTGTGCTGCATATGAAAATTTCAAGGAAAAACAGAAAATTCCAAATTATTTAATCACAGCAGACTTGTTAGAAATTTTGTCAGTTATCTTTAGCTTTCAGTAACAAAATGATTTGCTTTATTAGAGTTATAGAACATAGAACAGTACAGCACAGAACAGGCCCTTCGTCCCACGATGTTGTGCCGAGCTTTATCTGACACCAAGATCAAGCTATCCCACTCCCTATCATCCTGGTGTGCTCCATGTGCCTATCCAATAACTGCTTAAATGTTCCTAAAGTGTCTGACTCCACTATCACTGCAGGCAGTCCATTCCACACCCCAACCACTCTCTGCGTAAAGAACCTATCTCTGATATCCTTCCTATATCTCCCACCACGAACCCTATAGTTATGCCCCCTTGTAATAGCTCCATCCACCCGAGGAAATAGTCTTTGAACGTTCACTCTATCTATCCCCTTCATCATTTTATAAACCTCTATTAAGTCTCCCCTCAGCCTCCTCCGCTCCAGAGAGAACAGCCCTAGCTCCCTCAACCTTTCCTCATAAGACCTACCCTCCAAACCAGGCAGCATCCTGGTAAATCTCCTCTGCACTCTTTCCAGCGCTTCCACATCCTTCTTATAGTGAGGTGACCAGAACTGCACACAATATTCCAAGTGTGGTCTCACCAAGGTTATTTAGCATAAACACTTACAAATATATGATGCTTTGATACAAGAAATGATTCTGCAACAATTATTTGTCAGCATTAATTTGATTTGATTTATTATTGTCACATCTATCAGTATACAGTGAAAAGTATTGTTTCTTGCGTGCTATACAGACAAAGCATAGTGTTCATAGAGTACATGGGGAGAAGGAAAAGAGAAGGTGCAGAGTATAGTGTTACAGGGTGTACAGAAAGATCAACTTAATATGAGGTAGGTCCATTCAAAAGTCTGAAGGCAGCAGGAAGAAGCCGCTCTTGAGTCGGTTGGTATTATTTCAGTTTTTGTATACTCCGGCCTAACTTAGTTGGTGACAATCTTGTCTCTCGGTCAGAGGGTTGAGTTTTGATTACACATTATAGGCTGATACTTGGGTATAGCAGTAAGACAGTATCATACTGTTGGAGGCAATTCTCCTTTTGATCAGACATTAAACTGAAAGCTAATTCGCTGAACAACAGAGTTCAGTGTTGGGAGCATTACTAATTTACATTACAACTTTATTCTGAAATTTATAAAAAATTAGTTAAATTTCCAAATGATACTAAACTAGGATGAACTGTGGAATTGTAAGGCAAGTCAGAAACTGCAGAATGAGCCAAATAAAGTATGTGAGAGCCAAACAATGTCAGTGAAACATTGTTCAGGCAAGTGTAAAGTATTGCAGATATTAAGGTAAATTGGGCAATAGATGTACTTTATGACTGACCTTGAAATGGCTAAGTATGCATTGAAATAATTCTGATTCACTCATTTTGAACATGATCAGCTAAAACAAAGGGGTACACAACAATAAATTGCTTTAAGTGTGCTTTGATCATACTAAAATATCCAAAGACACTTCACAGGATTATCAGAAAAAATTAATAACAGGCTACATAGGAAAAAAATCTGACAAGCCAGTCATGGTCAAAGAGGCATGTTGCTGAAATATAGGACATGGGATACCAAGTTAGAGGAAGTTGTGATCAAACTTCATTGTGTGCTGGTCAGACTGCACCTTGGGTACTATCAGTTCTGATTGCCAAGAAACAATGAGACTCAAGACGGTTGATAGCAGGGAGCCACAAGACATATTCTTCATACCTGGGATCTGAGTTATCAGGAAAGACTAGAGTGATTTGGGAGGGGGGGGGGGGCGGTGGAGCTTAAGAAGAGAGCAAATTATCTGGTTGATGAAAGTAGGGACAATCCCAAGATATTGTATAAGTATATTAGTGGGAAGAGGATTACTAGGGAAGGAGTAGGGCCCATTAGGAACCAAGGGGGCAATCCGTGTGTGGAGCCAGAGGATATCAGTCGAGTATTGAACACATACTTCACATCTGTCTTCACCCTGGAGAATGAAGATGAAAGTATCGAACTCAGGGAGAAAAACTGTGAGGTTCTTGAGCAAATTGACATAGGGAGTGACAAGTTATTGGAGGTGTTGGCCGTCTTAAGAGTGGACAAATCTCCAGGTCCAGATGAATTTTGTCCCAGGCTGCTGTGGAAGGCAAAGGAAGAGACTGCAGGGGCTCTGATCCAAATTTTTAATTCCTCTCTGACTACAGGGGAGGTATCAGGGGACTGGAGAACAGCTAATGTGGTTCCACTATTTAAGAAGGGCTATAGAGATAAGCCGTTGAACTACAGACCAGTGAGTCTCACATGAGAGGTAGGGGAAATACTGGAGAAAACTCAACTTGGAGAGGCAAGGTTTGATTAGGGATAGACAGCATGACTTTGCCAGAAGGAGGTCATGCCTAACAAATTTGGTTGAATTTTTTGAGGAAGTGACTAGGTGTGTAGATGAGGGCAGTTAATGTAATTTTTATGGATTTCAGCAAAACATTTGACAAGGTGCCACATGGGAGACTTATAAAGAAGGCAAATGCACATAGGATACAGGGTAATTTGATAAGGTGGATTCAAAATTGTCTAAGTTGCAAGAGACAGGGTGATGATAGAAGGTTGCTTTAGTGACTGGAAGCTAGTGCCCAGTGGTGTACCACAGGGATCTGTGCTGAGTCTCCTTTTATTCATCGTTTATATAAATGACATTGATGACTATGTTGGGGGTAGGATTAGTAAGTTTGCGGATGACTCAAAGACTGGCTGAGTGCTTAACAGTAAGGTTGAGTGTCCTGGGCTACAGGAAGATATAGATGGGATGGCCAAATAAGCAGATAAGTGGCAGATGGAATTTAACCCTGAAAAATGTGTAGTGAAACACTTTGGAAGGAGTAATTTGACAAGGAAGCATTCAATGAATGACATGACACTAGGAAGTTCTGAGGAACAAGGGGACCCTGGTGTGTTTGTCCATAAATCCCTGAAGGCGGAAAAGCATTTAGTGGGGTGGTGAAAAAGGCATATGGGACACTTGCTTGCCTTTATCAATCGAGGCATAGATTTCAAAAGCAGGGAAGTCATGTTGGAGTTGTATAGAACTTTGGTGAGGCCACAGCTGGAGTACTGTGTGCTGTTCTGGTCGCCACATTATAGGATGGATATGATTCCACTGGAGAGAGTGCAGAAGAGATTCACCAGGATGTTGCCTGGGATGGAACATTTAAGTTATGAAGAGATGTTGCGTAGGCTTGGGTTATTTTCGTTGGAGCAGAGAAGGCTGAGGGGCGACCTGATCAAGGTGTGCAAAATTATGAGGGGCATGGTCAGGGGGGATTGGGAGCAGCTGTTCCCCTTAGTTGAAGGGTCAGTCATGAGGGAACATAAGCTCAAAGTGAGGGGCAGGAGGCATAGGGGGAGGATATGAGGAAAGCCTTTTTACCCAGAAGGTGGTGACAGTTTGGAATGCACTGTCTGGTAGGGTGGTGGAAGCAGGTTGCCTCACGTCCTTTAAAAAGTACCTGGATGAGAACCTGGCACATCATAACTTCAAGGCTATGGGCCAAGTGCTGGTAAATGGGATCAGGATGTAGGTCTGGTGTTTCTCATGTGTTGGTGCAGACTCGATGGGCTGAAGGGCCTCTTCTGCGCTGTGTATTCATTCTAGAAAGGAGATATTTTAGAGTGGATCTTACAGAGGTACACAACAAGGTAGCAAATGGTATCAGAAAATGATTAATTTAAAATACTGTTTGAAACTAAACTGTAGGAGTCAGGCAAGAGAGACACAGTTCAATCTAGTGAAAAAAAACAGCTTTAGGACAGATGTCTGGAAATTCCTCTGACACCGAGACTGCTCAATGCTTGGATTAGATTTCCCAACATAGAAGTGGAGGAAAATCCCTGGAATCATTTGAGGAATTACTACATTCAGCAAAGGGAGGGGGCTTGGGGTTGTTTTATATTCATAAATTAAATTGTACCAAATTGCTTTCCACTTTCATAAGCATAGAGGTTTACAGGCATTTCTGCCCAACTTGTTCATTCCACCCTTTTTTTAAACCACTAAGCTAATCCCAATTGCCCGTGTTCGGCCCATTTCCCTTTATACCCATCTTACCCATGTAACTGTCTAAATGATTTTTAAAAGACAAAATTGTACCCGCCTCTACTACTACTTCTGGCAGCTTGTTCCAGACATTCACCACCCTCTGTGTGGAAAAAAAATGCCCCTCTAGACATCTTGCAATGTTGTGATCATATGCCATGATTAAGGAAGGACAGGAATGAATAATTCCTTATGTCCATACATCTGACAATCACTACAATAAAGATGAAAAAACAGTGGGTCAGTTGTTACAGTTTGTGGGACATGGTTGGCACATTGTGTGGATATTATTGCTTTTTGGCAACATACCACTTACTGGACTTCAAAAGTAGCTCATTAATGAAATGAACTGTGACTTTCTATGACCTGATATAACAAGGTTTTTTAAATGCAAATTTTAACATTTCTAACATTATCGCTTATAATTTAATAGCATTGCCAAATAAATGTTTTTAATAGTTCCTTGTAAAATGTATTAAAAATTAAATAAAAACCAGTAAAAACCAACAAAATTACTAATCACAATGAAAATCAATTTCCAAATGTATAAATATTTCATAAATGTACTTTGGACTTCCAAACAGCAGATTCTCTCAATAATGCTCTTTTGAAATAAAAATACACGTTATAATTTTCACTCTTACCATCTTTCAATCCCACTATTTCTTTTTGAAATCTGTAACACCAAACTCTTTCCAAACTTCCAATAGATGCAAAAGGAATCATTATACATTTTGTAATTTGAAAGAAAAGTTGATCGTAAAATGGATTTAATTAAGACAAACTGCAGAAAAAGAATGTTAAATTTAGCAAGAATTTAGTTTTAAGTGGGCCACAGATTGTGTGAAGATACTCTATAATTAAGAAGTTTAACATCTGAATTACATGTTCCCCCTTGTATATATAATGTGGTAAGATTTTTAAATTATACAGCTGCGTAATGAACTTGGGATCCAAAGTACAATATCACAAGCTGGTAATGAGTAGGTTCAAAATGCAGAGGAAAGCAAAAAAAAAACATGCAGGCAGTCTTTATCTGGCGACTTCTCCATGCTCATGAGTAAGTGTGTCATTATCTGTGTACATATGAGAATGTACAAACGCTGTTGTAGGTAAATACTTAAATGCACACAGAAGTCACGTTTGTAAAATGTTCATTTGAAACAAACGTGTAATTCTGTGTACAGGCAACATGTAAAGTTGCTGTTGCCATCTAGTGGTTTCCAGATATTGCCTCAGGTATCCAAAAAAATCCTGAACAAGTACCGATAGCAGAAAAGAAGATGTAATTGCAATACATACATAGAATCATTACAGTACAGAAGGAAGCGATTTAGCCATCGAGTCTGTACCGACCACTATCCCACCCCAGGCCCTATTCCCATAACCCTCATTTACTCTGCTAGTCTCCCTGACACTGAGGGGCAATTTAGCACAGCTAATCAACCTAACCCGCTTAGGAGTGTGGGGGGAAACTGGAGCACCGGGAGGAAACCCATACAGACACCGGGAGAACGTGCAAACTCTGCACAGACAGTGACCCGAGGCTGTCTGACGCTGTGAGGCAGCAGTGCTAACCACTGTGCCACCGTGCCGCTCTAGAGTGAATCAGTAGTTATGATCACTGGATGTCTTAGACACTTTTGACAGAGTTGTATGCTCCTAGGCAGCAGATTTGCAGGTGAAGGTTGGGAGGGGGGGGCCTGTAAAATGCAATGAGTGCCTTTCCCACTGCCTATCCATTCACCTCTGCTCCTGCCACTATTCCATGAGTGACAGGGGAGCCATTGGGCAGCTCACCAACCCACCAGAGGGACAATTGAGGCGCTCAAGTGGCCAATTAATGGTAACTTAAGAGCCAATTCCTGCCTCCACTTCTATTTCATACATAGAGGGCTGAGGCCTGCTCAAATTGGAAACATTGGAGGTCAACACAGCTTGGGCTTTGGGCGGCTTGGGGCATCGCCACCTTTACAGGCCCTCGGTTTCAATAGGGGACATCTCAGAAGCTGCAAACACCCCAACATTTCACCCGTTCCCCGTCCACTCCATTTTAACCCTTGATATCCCTCAACCTCCAGGCCCCCTCAACCTGCCAATGGGCCCTATATGCTGGATGTAAAGTCCAGCCCTCAGAAGTACCTTTGCTACCAGCAGCACTCACCCCCATTCAGGAGGCTTTGCTTACACCACACCTGAATTTGACTATGTACTTAATTAACAAATTTTTTTCAACATTACTTACACTTGCTTAACTCGAGATAACAGTTGTGAAAACATAATAAAGGGAGTCAAATGAGTGCACACAGGTAGTGATTGATTGATGTTTTTAACAACTGGCAACATTAGTTTCAATTGATCCGTGAGCCACTGAACTATACAGACTAAAGAATGGAGGATTTTCAGTCAAAAGTAACTAATGAGCTGTGGTGTTGGTATAATATCTATCCATTCATCTATAGTATTGCCTAATACTGTAGTTGAATTGTGTATCCTCAATTCATTCAATTCACTGTATATGTATTCAATAAAGATAGGTAAAATAAATTCAGTTCAGTTAATATTGACCTTACTTTGTGAATCCTGGAGATGATTGAATACATTGTACAAGATGAAAGAAAATACATTCACCAATAAAATATTAGTTAAACACTACCAACAAGGAACACCTTCTAATAATGTTTTCAGCTTTAACAGTTTGAATACAATTCATGGCAATTTTTCTTCCAAGCATCTGTTTAGTTGTTTTCCAGTTAACAGGAGTTTCACATATGTCCAAGTGTGGTTTGGCAGAGAAGAAGGTTCAAAGAAACCAGGTAATCAAACTAAACATTGTGACGGGCTGGGAATTATCGCCTCCAGGGATTACAGGAATACACATGCAAGATTTTAAAAAAAGACAAGATTTTGTTACCTTTCAGATTAAATTTCCTCCTATGGAGAACCTCAATGGCTCACTGGCAAAGGGCAACATGTTCTCCTCCTAAACTCCAATTGATGGGGTCTGTCAATTTGTTTATATCTTCGGTGATCAAACATTCACCTTCAACTTTCACAGGGATCAAACCTATACTTCTTCAAAATCTTTTAAACATAAAGGCTAACACTCATCCATTAAGGAAGTAGTGAAATAGTTCCCTTTATCAAGCAAGGACTTGTCAAACTGCATCGAGTAGGGTAAAGAAAACTCAGACTCATCTTAAACCACTGCACATACTTACTTTGAAGTGCAGTGACTATGTTGGGTAAGTATATGCAGCAGTCATTTTACACACAACAAAATCCAACAAAAAGAATGAGATGAAGAGCCAGTTAATCTGGTTTTAGTTGGACTTGAGCTGTGTTGACCAGGACAATGGGAGAATTGGTTTTCCAGGGTTAGGCTTGAATGGACAAACCAGTGATTCAAAGACTGCCAACAACTCAGCCAAGCTAACAACTTTAAAGACACTAAAATACCATGGAAAGTTAAAAAAAATCACAGATTTTAAAAAATTCAGAGAAATTAAAAGCAGTGCACAAATTATTGATTTAATACAAATTTATAGAAAAATGCCCCAAAATTGAACATCTACAGATAGTAAAAAATTATACACCCAAGCAGATAAAATATTTTGCTGCATATTTTGAAATTATGATGTTTCTCACTGATTTTAAGTGCCAAAACAACAATGAAAAATATCTGCAGAAGTTGAAGTGCATGAAAAAAATGTCAGATTTTATTTTTTTAAATCATGTATGAGGTACTTGACCATTTTCTGAGTGTTTCAGTTTTGACTCAAATACCATATACCATAAATCTGGGCTAAATTCACATATTTATGGTATCATTTATTATCAAATTGAATGTCTATTTGTAATGTGCCAAGATCTTTATAATAATACAATTAAGAATACATTTTTAATCAGCTGAAACTGTGTGATTATTAAATGATGTGGAGATGCCGGCGTTGGACTGGGGTAAACACAGTAAGAAGTTTAACAACACCAGGTTAAAGTCCAACAGGTTTATTTGGTAGCAAAAGCCACACAAGCTTTCGAGGCTCTAAGCCCCTTCTTCAGGTGAGTGGGAATTCTGTTCACAAACAGAACTTATAAAGACACAGACTCAATTTACATGAATAATGGTTGGAATGCGAATACTTACAACTAATCCAGTCTTTAAGAAACAAAACAATGGGAGTGGAGAGAGCATCAAGACAGGCTAAAAAGATGTGTATTGTCTCCAGACAAGACAGCCAGTGAAACTCTGCAGGTCCACGCAACTATGGGAGTTACAAATAGTGTGACATAAACCCAATATCCCGGTTGAGGCCGTCCTTGTGTGTGCGGAACTTGGCTATCAGTTTCTGCTCAGCGACTCTGCGCTGTCGTGTGTCGCGAAGGCCGCCTTGGAGAACGCTTACCCGAATATCAGAGGCCGAATGCCCGTGACCGCTGAAGTGCTCCCCAACAGGAAGAGAACAGTCTTGCCTGGTGATTGTCGAGCGGTGTTCATTCATCCGTTGTCGCAGCGTCTGCATAGTTTCCCCAATGTACCATGCCTCGGGACATCCTTTCTTGCAGCGTATCAGGTAGACAACGTTGGCCGAGTTGCAAGAGTACGTACCGTGTACCTGGTGGATGGTGTTCTCACATGAGATGATGGCATCTGTGTCGATGATCCGGCACGATGTACCGCAAGCCCACGGATAACCTCACGATGCTCCACTTCTCCAGCTTCCACCCTAAACACGTTAAAGAAGCCATCCCCTATGGACAAGCCCTCCGTATACACAGGATCTGCTCGGATGAGGAGGATCGCAACAGACACCTCCAGACGCTGAAAGATGCCCTCATAAGAACAGGATATGGCGCTAGACTCATTGATCAACAGTTCCAACGCGCCACAGCGAAAAACCGCACCGACCTCCTCAGAAGACAAACACGGGACACAGTGGACAGAGTACCCTTCGTTGTCCAGTACTTCCCCGGAGCGGAGAAGCTACGGCATCTCCTCCGGAGCCTTCAACATGTCATTGATGAAGACGAACATCTCGCCAAGGCCATCCCCACACCCCCACTTCTTGCCTTCAAACAACCGCACAACCTCAAACAGACCATTGTCCGCAGCAAACTACCCAGCCTTCAGGAGAACAGTGACCAAGACACCACACAACCCTGCCACAGCAACCTCTGCAAGACGTGCCGGATCATCGACACAGATGCCATCATCTCACGTGAGAACACCATCCACCAGGTACACGGTACATACTCTTGCAACTCGGCCAACGTTGTCTACCTGATACGCTGCAAGAAAGGATGTCCCGAGGCATGGTACATTGGGGAAACTATGCAGACGCTGCGACAACGGATGAATGAACACCGCTCGACAATCACCAGGCAAGACTGTTCTCTTCCTGTTGGGGAGCACTTCAGCGGTCACGGGCATTCGGCCTCTGATATTCGGGTAAGCGTTCTCCAAGGCGGCCTTCGCGACACACGACAGCGCAGAGTCGCTGAGCAGAAACTGATAGCCAAGTTCCGCACACACAAGGACGGCCTCAACCGGGATATTGGGTTCATGTCACACTATTTGTAACTCCCACAGTTGCGTGGACCTGCAGAGTTTCACTGGCTGTCTTGTCTGGAGACAATACACATCTTTTTAGCCTGTCTTGATGCTCTCTCCACTCCCATTGTTTTGTTTCTTAAAGACTGGATTAGTTGTAAGTATTCGCATTCCAACCATTATTCATGTAAATTGAGTCTGTGTCTTTATAAGTTCTGTTTGTGAACAGAATTCCCACTCACCTGAAGAAGGGGCTTAGAGCCTCGAAAGCTTGTGTGGCTTTTGCTACCAAATAAACCTGTTGGACTTTAACCTGGTGTTGTTAAACTTCTTACTGTGATTATTAAATGTCAGAGGTTATTATTCTTCCGACAAAGATTGTTCAAAATCATGTCAAGCAGGATAAGTTGGGAAAAAAACGTTTCTAACATATTTTCTAAACTGTTTTGTACCTGATTCTATTTGAATTGCAATAGGTTGTGTTGGAAAATGGGATAACTTAACATGTTGGCCCTCCTCCTCACTGGGAAAGACTGTTGCCAGATCATGCCCCAAGGTGATCTATGTCCTGACTCACAAGGAAGGTAAGGAAAACAATGATAATAAAGGAAGTAGATTAATTTTGTATTCTGCAGATTTTTTGCTAAAATTGTCACCAAGAAAAATTTTACTCACAAACCACTGTATTAATAGTCCAGTTAATTTTTCAATAGTCCTCTGAAAATGCTTGTTCTTTACAATTTAAACTTTGAATAGAGTATATTCACATCAAATTTCAAAAGTGAACCTCATTTTTCACACTTGACTGATTGCCTCCAAAAGCTTTTATCTTTGTTGGCTCAGTTATAGACATGTAGAGCATGCTGTCATCAGAAAACAACTGTTTTCAAAAAAAACAACATGAAACAGCAATCAGTAAGGCAACAACACCTCCTCCACGATCAACATCAACAACGGTGCACCACAAGGCTGTGTTCTCAGCCCCCTACTATACTCCTTATACACCTATGACTGTGCGGCCAAATCCCCCTCCAATTCGATTTTCAAGTTTGCTGATGATACCACCATAGTGGGTCGGATCTCAAACAATGACAAGACAGAGTACAGGAATGAGATAGAGAATCTGGTGAACTGGTGCGCGACAATAATCTCTCCCTCAATGTCAACAAAATAAAGGAGATTGTCATCGACTTCAGGAAGCGTAAAGGAGAACATGCCCCTGTCTACATCAATGGGGTTGAAGTAGAAATGGTCGAGAACTTCAAGTTTTTAGGTGTCCAGATTACCAACAACCTGTCCTGGTCCCCCCATGCTGACACTATAGTTAGGGAAGCCCACAAGCGCCTCTACTTTCTCAGAAGACTAAGGAAATTTGGCATTTCAGCTACAACTCTCACCAACGTTTACAGATGCACCATAGAAAGCATTCTTTCTGGTTGTATCACAGCTTGGTATGGCTCCTGCTCTGCCCAAGACCGCAAGAAACTACAAAAGACGTGAATGTAGCCCAATCCATCATGCAAACCAGCCTCCCATCCATTGACTCTGTCTATACTTCCCGCTGCCTCGGCAAAGCAGCCAGTATAATTAAGGGCCCCATGCACCCCGGACACTCTCTCTTCCACCTTCTTCCATCAGGAAAAAGATACAAAAGTCTGAGGTCACACACCAACTGACTCAAGAACAGCTTCTTCCCTGTTACCATCAGACTTTTGAATGGACCTACCTTGAAATAAGTAGATCTTTCTCTACACCCTACCTATGAGTATAACACTACATTCCGCACTCTCTCGTTTCCTTCTCTATGAACGGTATGCTTTGTCTGTATTGTGCGTGAAAAACAATACTTTTCACTGTATCCCAATACATGTGACAATAATAAATCAAATTAAATCAGTTCCTCAGAAACCAACTACTCTAGTTATCAAATAACCTTTACTGAACTGATTGTTGAGCCACAGTGTCAGGAGATTGGGAATGGCTTTGTGAAGCACAAGCCTTCTATCCTCTCTCAAGGTGACAGCATTTCTTACCCCAGCACTATTTGTGCACCAGTCCTCTAGCCTTTACCTATCAGCCAACCAGCCCAGAATGCTGCCACCCATGCTGATGTGGTGCAATCTGACATCAAGGCTTCTAGGCCCAGAGATATCCAAGGGTGTCCTGTGAGGCCATCTGCAGTCTTGTCCACTAACAGTCAGCAGCCTTCCTCCAGCCGCGTGGCCTTCACTGGGATAGTACAGTGTAGGAGCTCCAGGCCAGACAAAGCTATTGTCAAGGCAGCACTAAAGGGTTGCACAAGGGCGATGAGAAATAATGAATGAAATACTGAATAGTTTGGTAGCTAAAGTTGATTTGGAATGTTATTTTGGTCGTTTTGGTTGTCTTTTATTGCAGCAGTGTGGTTAAAAGGACACCATGATGGCATGAAGAATGCAGAGCCACGTGCATGCAGAATATTATTTGCTGGACTTAGGGCAATCCAGCAATGCATGTGAACCCCATGGCTCTGATGTCTTGGCTTGCCTGGTCCTGGCCAAAGTTGTGCATCCTTGCAAAGAGCACAGCAGTCACCTTTCTGATGCACTAATGTGCGGCAGACTGAGAGATGCCACAGAGGTCACCCCTGCAGCCCTGAAAGGAGCCTCTAGTTCAGGGTGCTATCACCTTCAGGACTACAGGCAGCGAGCAGGTGACCTCCCAGCCCAGATGGCACCATCTCCTGCATAACCTGGCACAGGTGGTCCATCCTTCCTCGGGAGATCCACAGTCCCAGCGTACACTGGTTCCCGATCATCTGCAGGTAGCTCATTCTCCGCTCGTAGACCGGTGCTTGGTACTGACACCACTGAGCAACCTCCTTGTGTGTTGCAGCCTCCGGCAGCTCAGCAGGCCCTGCCAACCCTTCCTTCTCAGAGTGCTGCTCCAGTCTACGTGTAGTCTCACATTGACGTGGGCGTCCTCTCTTCTGGCCCATAGCTATAAGTATCACTACCAACTCAACTGGCTCCATGATAGCATCAATCCAAAAACTGAGATGGAGGAAATGGGAAGAGAGCAATGAGGAGTCCTGTCAAAGCTCTGACCCATTGCCTAATCAAGACAAATCAATGGCAGCCTTTCCCTTCTGTGAGCTTCTTTCCACTGAACTCCACTCCCTTACTCTCACCCACAATGGCCATGAGCCCATACCAGCCACTCCCAACTCCGTGTGACGGTTAGGCGTCTACCTCAGATAGACTTAGTGGCCCTTAGGACCCTCCAAGAGTGAGGACTGAGAGCACATGCGTCGACTGACTGACCCTGTGAGCAGACATCCTGGGGGTGGAGGGCAATGGGGATGCTGCTGCAACAATACTTGTTGGATCAGGGCTCCGTCCTGAGCTCTGTAACCTTTGCTCCTTGCATTGGGTGCACAACCTGTTATCTCTCAGATAAAGCTGGGTGCAAGCCATGAAGTAAAATGCTTGGGAGGAAGGCAGGGGGGCACATCTCCAGGTTCCAGGCTTGAATCCCACCATGGTTGATGGTAAATCATCCTGTGGCTGGCATAGGTGAGCTGATAAATTTGGGTTCCTCCTGTGACCTACTGGTCTCGGTCACTGAATTGGTAATTCACAAACCTAGAGCAATGTTCTGAAGTTCCGGGCTAAAATCCCACCATGGTAGATGGTAAAATTTGAATGATCTAAAATAAACCTTCCGTGGCCTAGTGGTTTGGTCATTGGATTAGTAATCCATAAGCCTAGAGCAATGCTCTGGGGTTGCAAGCTTGAATCCCACCATGGTAGGCAGTCAAATTTGATTTTATAAAATCCTCCTCTGGCAAGCATGGGTAAGCTGGTTATTTTCTAGCCTCCAGATTAAACTCAACATGATCATCAGCTTTTACCTACATCCCTCTGCTCTCCTCAGTATTGGCTCATTTGAGTCTTCCATTTTGAACATCCAGCCACCCATGCTACCAGCCCTGTTGGCCAGGCTTCCCAGACCAGAAGCAAGGCTCCTCTACACTACTCAGGTCGTACAGCTATGATTACATCCTGAGGGTGGGGGAGATATGTTAATAGCGTTGTTGTCCTCTCAGTCTCAGGGTTCTCTCCCTTCATGGAGTGAATCATAACCCTCTACAATTGTACCCCTCAGTGACCGGTTGACCTGGAGTAGTTACCAACCTCACCTTGGAATATTGCCACTGACCTCTGTCCTGACCTGGTGGCTGCTTCCACTCCCACTCCCTTCCAATACCACCCTGGATAGGCATTCCCTCGCAGAAAGGTGACCAAAACTGCAAGAGGGCACATAAATGCCGCCCTCCTCACCGAGCACTGTGCTCATGGCCCCCTGAAGACTGCACCAGGCTAGAGCCCAACCCCGCTCTCAAGACCGGAGGGCTAGATTAGATCAAAGTCGACCTCCCCCATCCACCACCACCCCTCCCAACACCCGAGACTCAACGTCTCACCCCCAGACCTGACTCGGATTTACCTGGGTCCTCCATGGCCACTCTGGTGCTCCTCTCCATTGGACTCCCTGGTGGGTAATGGCAACCTGTGCGCTCATCTCTAATATCCCCCTCGGAAGTGAGGTTGCCAAGTTCACATTTTTATAGAGCTGTTGTAAACCACGCCAGCATGACGTCACTCTGGCAGGATTTGAATATTCAATGAGGCTGGATGTCACAGTGGGATGGCTTGCTCATGATATGTTAAATTATTAAAATGAGATTCCCGACTTTCCTGGGTGGAAACCTCGTTATGTCACCGGTGAAGGATGTGGAAAATCGGAAAATGAGATCTCACCGGTGAGATTTTCATTTTCTGACTCTCACGAGTTTTTGGCCCCATGTCACTGTTTACGTTAACGTAGGTTCAAAATCCCATCCAATGATTTACATCCCCATTCTGCCTCTTATGTACACAGCAGTTTCTCAGCAATCCCAGATAACATTCCAACTGATTTGATGTCTACCTTTTAAAGTTAATTCCCCCTAGTTCATGAATTACTGTAAATCCTCACCTCAGTCTGGGAGTGATTGCTGCTCCTCTCGCTGCCAAGCTTTTCAAGGCTGATTACACATATTCTTACTGCTTGATTGTTGCTGCTTCTCTCCTGCGCTGTGCCATGTGCTATGGGCAACCGATTTTGTGATCCAATGGTACTTTTTGCCAGATCAGGGATTCTTACACTTGGTACAAAGTAAGAAGACAAATTCTTTAACAGAGCAGGATCAGTAGAGAGGCAAACTCGTAAATCCCTGTGAATGGGGAATAGGGAATGTGTGAAATAAAATATAGCCAAATCTGCAGAGTAATTGTACAAAGCTACAGTTTTAAGAACACCATCTCTGCAACATAATAGAGCTTGGCACCACTCTCATTTCAGCAGAACCATTTCTAAGGGTTCCATTTGGCAGAAGTTCCAATTGAACTCAGAGCTAGAGATTCTGGCAGCAATATTGCTGTTAATCTACCGCCCTAGAGACAATTAGCAATTAAGAAAGATAATAATGAATTGCGAACTATTCAGGAAAATTTATTTTGTGGAAGTCTGAATATATCCAAAGGACACACATTTTTGTGATAACTCTTATCAGGTGCTGGTAATGTTAGAGGGTTATCTATGTTCATTCATTTACTTTAGAATGTACTAAAAACATTCAGGATTGTCCTTATTTCATGGACAGCTGAGGACTCTCATCAACTGTATAACTTCCAAATAAAAAAATTCGATTTTGAAATGTCTACTTGTAGTTTGAATGATGCCGTGGGTAAACAGTAATAAAAATGAACATGAGAATGGATTTAACACTATTATAAATGAAAATCACACATTTTAAAATGCTTGCCCTCAAGTTGTCATTGCCTAGTCAATAAAGATGAGGGTCAAAATTCCTTGGTCTCACATGCCCTACTACCAAAGCCAGCGAGAACGGAGAATTTGTCACTCAGCCAAATCTCAGTTCATTGCAGCGGGACCGGAGAATTTCAGCTGCGGGCTGGAGAATTACAGCCAAGGTATTTACTTTTGTAGGTTATTCAACACTATTCCAGAGTGAATTGCTGAAGAATGTTTTCCTCCTCTTTTCCCCAGCTCCTATTCAATGGCACTTTCTGACACACCAGACAAAGACAAGGGGGCAGATTTTCAATGTACAACCCATGTGTGAAACTGCTGTTTCAGATCAACTGCCCTTTATTGCTGATTTTCACTTCTATTGATTTCAATTTTGGAGGCCGGGGGGGGCGGCGGGGGGAGGGGGCGGGGGCGGGGGGGAGGGGGGGCGGCGGCGGGGGCGGGGGGGGGGAATGCTGGGTCCCCTGCCACAGTTTCCTGATCAATGGTCAAGTAGTCTTTAATTTTTTTAAGAAGAAAGAGCTGGCATTTATACAGTTCCTTTGATGGCCTCATCATGACCCGTCAATTAACCCATCGATTAACCATCAATCTTTGTTTTTGATGTGTAGTCACTGCTGTACTAAAGGAGATGTGAGAGCCAATTCTTGCACAAGGTTGCACAAATAATAATGGAATAAATGAGATTGTGCATTTTAGGTGCCGTTTGAAAGATAAATGTTGGCCAGATCACCAGGACAATTGTTCTGCTCTTCTTCTGAAAGTGTTTTGGAATCATTACACCTATCTGAGAGGGAAGATGGGTCCTCAGTTTAATGTCTCTTCAGAGAGGCAACATCTGGAGTCCACTTAAGTAAGGAGTCTAACAACACCAGGTTAAAGTCCAACAGGTTTATTTGGTAGCAAACGCCACTAGCTTTCGGAGCGCTGCTCCTTCGTCAGATGGAGTGGAAATCTGCAGATTTCCACTCACAGATTTCCACTCCATCTGACAAAGGAGCAGCGCTCCGAAAGCTAGTGGCGTTTGCTGCCAAATAAACCTGTTGGACTTTAACTTGGTGTTGTTAGACTCCTTACTGTGTTTACCCCAGTCCAACGCCGGCATTTCCACATTATGTCCGCTTAAGTACCAGCCTATTAAACTATCTGCTCAAGTTTCTAGAGCAGGGTCTGAAACCACAAACTGCTGATTCAAAAGTAAGAGTGCTTTCAATGAGTCAAGATTGACAGCTAAGAACTTTAGCAATATTTGGTAGATTTTCCGTGGAGAGTGACTTAGGGAACCAACATACGAATATAACTCTAGTACAGTGAATGTACCTTTGTCCCAAATGACATTGCTGAGGGTCAGTGCACTTAACCAATTATTTTGCATTTCCTGAGAGGCTCACAGCTTGAGCAGGGGTGTGAAATCTTGCAAGTTTGCAACTTCAGGAGACAGCAGCTCAACTTGAAACAGATGGAGTTGTCCAATAGTAAGCAGCCACATTTGGAGGCTAACATTCAAGAGACTTAGGAACATAAAAAATAGGAGCAAGAGGAGGCCATTCAGCCCTTCGAGCCTGCTCCACCATTCGTTATGATCATGGCTGATCATCCAACTCATCATCTAACTCAATAGCCTGATCCTGCCTTCCCCCAATATCCTTTGATCCACTTCATCCCAACTGCTATATCTAACTGCTTCTTGAAAACATACAATATTTTGACCTCAGCTACTTTCTGTGGTAGCAATTTCCACAAGCTGACCACTCTCTGGGTGAAGAGATCTCTCCTCATCTCTGTCCTGACTGACTCCTGGTTCTGGGCACCCACACTATTGGGAATATCCTTCATGCATCTACCCTGCCTAGTCCTGTTAGAATTATAAAAGCAAAATACTACAGATGCTGGAGACTGTTTTAAAAACAGAAAATGTTGGAAAATCTCAGCAGGTCTGACAGCATCTGTGGAGAGAGAATAGAGCCAACGTTTTGAGTCTGGATGACCCTTCATCAGAGCTGATGAAGGGTCATCCAGATTCAAAATGTTGGCTCCATTCTCTCTCCACAGATGCTGTCAGACCTGCTGAGATTTTCCAGCATTTTCTGTTCCTGTCATAATTATAAAGGTCTACATGAGATCCCCCCCCTCATTCTACTAAACTCCAGCGAATACAAACTAACTGACTCAAGTTCTCTTCATATGTCAGTCTTCTCATCCCAGGAATCAGTCTGGTAAACCTTCTCTGTACTCCCACGAGAGAAAGATCATCCTTGCCCAGGTATGAGACCAAAACTGCACACAATATTCCAGATGTAGCCTCACCAAGGCCCTGCATAATTGCAGTAAGACATCCTTGCTCCTGCATTTGAATCCTCTTGACATGAAAGTGAACATACCATTTGCCTTTTTTTACTGCCTGTTGCACCTGCATGCTTACCTTCAGCGTCTGGTGTATGAGGACACCCAGGTTTTGTTGCACATTCCCTTCTTCTAATTTATGGCCATTCAGAAAGTAATCTGCCTTCCCATACTTGCTACCAAAGTGGATAACCTGACATTTTTCCAAACTATACTGCATCTGCCATTAATTTGTCCACTCACTCAACTTGTCCAAATCACACTGAAGGATCGCTGCATCCACCTCACAATTCACCCTCCCACCCAGCTTTGTGCCATCTGCAAATTTGGAGATATTACATTTAGTTCTCACATCTAAATCATTAATATATATATCAATCCCTGTGGTACCCCACTAGTAACTGCCTGCTATTTGGAAAAAGACCCATTTACTACTCCTCTTTGTTTCATGTCTGCCAACCAGTTTTATATCCATCTCAATACATTACCCTCAATCACATACACTTTCATCTTAAATTCTAATCTCCTTGTGGGCTTTGTTGAAAGCCTTCTGAAAGTCCAAATAAACCACATCGACTGGCTTCCCCTCATCAACTCTACTAGTTATATCCTCAAACAATTCCAGTAGATTTGTGAAACATGATTTCTCTTTCAAAAAGAGTTTTCCTCTTTGCTTACATGTTATTCTCCAAAGGAATGAGCACAGTTGAAGGTTGATTGGGTTGCCTATGGTGGTTTGTATTTCCAATGCCTTACCTTAAACATTCGGTAAACTGATCAAGATCTATTTGTAATTTTTGCCAGGTTTTGTTTATCGAAACTGCACAAGTGAGGGCTGGTCTGATATATTCCCTGGATATGAAACAGCTTGTGGATATGATAGGAATGATACCACAAAAATTGTCAAGGTATGTATGCAGTGACACAAATGTAACAGAGTGAACACCCCCCTTCCCTTGAAAATTTATTTGCCTAATAAATAAAATTTATTAGGCAAATAAATTATTTAAAACATGGTATATATAGTTGAATGTTTTTTTTAATGGAATTTATTTGTATTTCTATAAAGAGATCATTCTACATGAATGTGAAAATTGTGTACACAGTGGGATACAGCACATCCTTCATATCCCTGTCCATAGCTGTAGCAATCCTGGGCTTATTTCGGTGAGTGCAACTTCAGCAGTATTGTATTAATAAAAGATTTGTCTAGTTCAGAAAAGAGGCATGTTGAAGTTTTTCATCTTGCATTCATCAGGACACTACACAAGAAAACCGATATAGAGGGAAACATTGGTTTTGACAAGTAGACTCTCATTGGTACAAGCATTGCTATGGAGAATGCTCCGAGTCACTGACAGCTAACTAACTAAATTTAAAAGCACTGCTTGAAATTTAAACCAGGCAGTTTGATCATGATTAGTCAAGGCATTGCCCTGAGGAATAAGTCAGCGAATAACTTCCACTTATTGTCTAGCTGAAAGAGAGGGAATGTGTATGCATGTTCTTTCTGTCTGCAAAAAATAGGGTCCTGTGTATTAATATTTGTAGCTTCCAGTACACACAAATGCAAGCCCAACTGATACTATTAAATTGTTTGTCAGCATAATTCTTAGCACATTGAGGATTATTTAGCAAATGTTGTCCACTTGTGGAATCACATCCAATGTTAGACATTGTGATTTAAGTTTTACAAGCATGGGCTGGTTTACTGTGGTCTGTACCTTGCCCATTGTGAACAGCAGAAGAAACATGTTGTTTGATATGATCCGCCAGTCTTTGGGGCATGCGGCATCCATACCAAGCATTACACTGGCACTGAAATTCATACACCATGTTACTCATTTGTGTGATAGGCAGAATGTCTTTTTGGTTTGACAGCAGCATCCTGTTAGTGGTGAATACCACTCATGTTGCTCCTGAAATGTAGCAGCATGAAACAGATAGTTTCATCTGTTGTCCAAATGATTGAAACACCTTGCCTTTCCTAGGTGGTCTGAGGTAGACCAGGCACTTATCAGATCAGAAGGTGACAACCTCCATGAATTTGCACAATGTACAGCACAAAATGGTCCAATCAGGGTGGCATGGTGGCACAGTGGTTAGCACTGCTGCCTCACAGCGCCAGGGATTTGGGTTTGATTCCTGGCTTGGGTCACTGTGTGGAGTTTGCACGTTCTCCCCGTGTCTGCGTGGGTTTCCTCCGGGTGCTCTGGTTTCTTCCCATAATCCGAAAGACGTGCTAATTAGGTGCATTGGCCATGCTAAATTCTCCCTCAGTGTACCTGAACAAGCACCAGAGTGTGGCAGGTAGGGTATTTTCACAGTAACTTCATTGCAGTGTTCATGTAAGCCAACTTGTGACTAATAAATAAACACATAAATAAATAATAATCAGGGTTTCCACCATGTCACAGGATGCTTTTAATGCACCCTCTTCCAAACTCAAGCTCACATGGTGAAAAAATGGCTCGGGTCCTATTGACAAGACTTCAAACAAGACCAATCTTAGAACATCTGGAACTGTAAGAATCCCAATATGTATACTGGCCAGTGAAAGTTGACTCACATGATCAGCATGAATCAATTATATTCCAAAACCAAAAACAGAAAGTTGCCCTGACAATAGATTTTCATTTTCTCCATTTGTCTCTATAGCCAAGACCAAGAAAATAAAAAATAAGATAGATGTAATAAAACAATTTAAACAGTTTACTTACTAATTCCATATGTACTCCGGCAAGCTCAGCAACATCAGCCTAATGCTATCCAACTCTACCTTTATTCTGGTTCTTTCCTTCACTCTTTGGAACCAGTGACCCCCCTACCCATCCCTTTCCATTCAGTCCTTTGTGCCCTTGGCTTCCCTATAGAATCAATGTACTTGTCTTCCATTCTAGAAGGCACATACTTATAAATCAAACTGCACTCTCCTCCTTCCTGCTGCCTAGTCCTCAATACTGGGACATTCACAATGCTTTGTGTGATCTGATGTTATTTTAAAATATATACAGAATGATAGATCAATTTAAGTTGTCTAAATATGGAACTAATATAACCAAAACATGTTGCGTATTTTCTAGGAAGCTTCACTGTACCAGGAATTATATTCATATGCATTTGTTTGTGTCGTATATTCTTCGCGCAATTTCCATCTTCATAAAAGACAGTGTCCTGTTTTCCAGTGAAGATCTCCAGCACTGTAATTCATACTCGGTAATTATTTCATTGCATAACGAAAGTGATAATTATTTGTAGGGATCATTCTAAATTTTTTTATTGTCTTAAAATATCCATGTGTTTATAAATACGTCAGTAGAAGACATGATATGGAAAATTGGCAGGAACCATATACCTGGAACTGAAATTTTCCATCACAATGCTTAATCATTGGTTAAGTAATTGAGCATAGGACATTGGACAATATGTCTTATGTGGTCAAATGTATTGATGACAATTTTGTGTTTGCTAGTTTTAATCGAATGGTAGTGTAAGGGTACCACATCAGAAACAGGAAGATATATTATGAAGCCAGACTGGTCCACAACAATTTTCTATTAGTTGTTTCACTCCAGGCATGATTCTACTGACACACTGGGGAGCTATGATCAAAAACAAACTTTATTTAACAACACAGTTTAATTATAACAAATGAATTAGCTTAATCTTTAACAATTGAACAATACTTAAAGGCGAAACACAATTCTTAACTGCTAACCTATCAGTATGAGTTCTAATCAAGCAATATTTCTCTTTAAAATTAGTTAGCAAAAGGCAGACATACCTGCTTGTCTTAGGTTAACAGTTCTGGGGTTTTCAGAACACCTCTGGACAGAAAGAGACAGAGCGACATTACTTTCTTCTGGCAGTCCAGGCAGCAACTCCTTGTATTTTAAAATGAAATTGAGACTCTTTCTTTCCTGCAAACATAGCTCTTCCCATTAATCACAAGACTCCGTTCCTGTCAATCAGCCGAAGCAAAACTCACAAGAATCTGCTGACCTAATCCTAAAATCCCAGGAGAACCTAAATAAACAAGGTGCTCATTAACTCTACAAAGTAACACATTCCTAGCTAAAATTAGTTCTTAGAATCTATTGCATACTTACCAGACAAATCAACTCTTGTAACAAAACACTGCCTCTTAAAACAACCCCACCTTAAATACAAAATATAGCAAAATAGCACAGTATCAGCATAGTAGATGTCTGTAAATATTGATGGGGTCAGAAGAAAATGCTGACAGACATTTGTACAGAGGACTGTTCCTACTTTTCAAAAGAAAGAGTTGGTGAAGTGGAGAAAAACAATTAATTTAACTAGGTTAGCTCTAAATGTGGGTATTTGTTAATGATAAACCCATGTAGCCTTCTATAACAAGAGAGTCACATGCAAAATAAATACTTTGCAGGAATCATTGTGGGCAGAATGGGAAAATTTGAACCATTTTCCAAATTTTCCCATCCTGCCCATGACAATTCCTGCCACTGGCGGGACTGGAAAATTCCACTCTTTTTAACAACATCATTACCACTCTGTCTTGTGTCCATGATATCTTTGTCATTTAATATCTCCTGAGCTCTGAACTATCCCTGATCTTCTATTTTGCTCCACCTTATCCACCCTCTCTCTTCAAAAGCATCATATTTCTATTTCTCTTCAACTCTGAAGAAGAGTCATATGGACTCGAAACGTTAACTCTGTTTCTCTCTTCACGGATGCTGCCAGACCTTCTGAGTTTTTCCAGCATTTTCAGTTTTATTTTAATATTAGCCTGGTCTGGACTTTCTTTTGGGGCAGAATGCTGATGCAAAACAACCAGGAGAGGCTAGCCAGAAGTAGATAATGAGATGATGCTCAGAATCTGGCTTGCCCCAAGTATTGCACTGAGGAAGTTCTGTCTGCCCAGTTGAAAGTCTAAAAAATAATACGGGTTGGAGGACTGTGCAACATGCCACTTACCTAATATCTGCACCTCCTTTAGACCTGAGTAACATGAGCCAGAACTTTCCACTCCCCCACTGCAGTGTTTTTAGCTGGGGGGGGGGGGGGGGTTAGGAGTGGGGGAGAGCATGAAATTGAAGGAACGGGATTCCCTTTGGGTTCCTGTCTGCCTGGCCACACAGTGGTTTTACGCTGGTGCAAACAAGGCCTCATATGGGAAGCCTACCCTTGCTCCAGCTGAAGCCCTTAAAGGGTCATTTCCTGCCCAGCCTCAATTTTTAAACTGGTGGGATTATTTACTCGGCACAGGGGAAGCCCGAAAAAGACCTTTAAGGTCCAGTGGCTGCTGGAGATCCCTCCCACACCTGGCCTTCCCTGTGATACCGATCACCCTCTTTTTGGCCATGTGACTGGCCAGCAGCACTTTAAGGTGGGACTTCCTCTCAAATGAGGCATGGAAGTCCTGCCTGCAGGCAGGAAGAGAGACCCCACCAACCTAAAAATTCAGGTCATGGATATCAACAAATATCAACATCTAGATCCGTGGAATGGTGGAAATGTGAGGACACATGGGGTTCCAAGTCTGGATCTTGATCTGAAAAAAAACAATCATTTTGCATCTAAAGTGTGATGATACTGTGCCTTTAAGAAATGTATTTGAATCATGTTTCACTGAAGCTTTTTTCGAAAAGGTCCTGGTGTTTTATTGTTGCTGTGATGTCTGAGTTGGTGTCCTCTAATTGTTACTGAAACAATATGATGGATATCTTTTTTATTTTTAATCTGGATTAATGCAGTGTCCTGGAATTTTATGACCCTTTTGGGTCAGGTGATGCCTTTAGACAGTTTTTTCCCCACAGGAAAAATCCAAGGTTTTAGTTTCATTTTAGCTCAGGATTGTTTGGACTGCAGACTGAAAACAATATTCCTTCTCTCTCTCTCTCTCTCTCTGGAGTGAAAATTCTGCTGTCTGTGAGTTGCTAGCTAGAAGCTAGAGGCAAGCAGTGTCTCTTATCTTTCTCTCAAGGTGTGTGAAATTTCCAGGACTGGAAAGTCCCAGCATTTTAGTTCAACATCCAAAGGACTAATTCACAGCTTTTTCAGTGTTAAAAAGCTGCAAAATCCAGCATCACATGAGCATACTTGCTTTCTGTGCCAAGCCTAGAACAGTGTGAATGTTTGTGGGGGTTATTTGATTTGGAACAGTATACTTGGCGGTTAGGGTTTATGTAATATTATGATTGTTCTCTTGTAATTGGTAAAAGTTAAGCTAATTTTTCTTATTATAGTGTAACTGTGTTCTTAAATAAACTTTGTTTGGTAAAAGCTTTCTAGTGGGTCACTTGAATCATACCTGGAGTGAAACACCTTATGCTCACCTGTGCCAAATTCAAAGGTAAAAACTTAGGATCTAGGCTATCTTCATCAAACACCTTGGAGTTTCTGGCTGGAATCATAACAAAAGACATACCTTCATATCGGCTGGAGTTATGCTACTGCTGGTGAAAACCACAAGTTGCCTCAAATTATATTCCGCTGGTGATCTCTTATAACTTGGAGACAGTGCTCCTGCAAACCAGATTGCTGATTGGCTCCCAATATGCACCTTATTCCTCTGAATATGTACTGTCAATTTCCTCTAAGATATAATGCTATTTTTACATCTAAGCACAGGCTAAACCAAAAGTAATAGTGTAAGTGCACAATATAAGTCATAGTATAACAGCATGACTATAAAAACAGTAAGTTATCTGTTTCTGTGCTGAGGAAAGTAAAGGCTTGACTTGTGATCTATTGTGTTTCTGTTTACCTTGTTATCCAGGTTGAATGCAAAATTGTTATTGTTTTTTTCCAATACTGTAACATGGCGAATTACAGTTGGCTGCTTGTTGAAGCATCATATCTGCACACAGCTCTGGTGATAACAGTCTTTTTGGAGCAAAAATACTTCTGGAGATACATTATTCTAGGATGGGGTAAGTTCCACTTCAAGAGACATAAATCACATATATGTTTGTACAATTCTAAACTATTCCTTTTGGTAAATGTCATTCTTTCTTCCTGCGGCAAATAATCTGATTTTCCTTTATTTTGTTGAGTTTTTTTTTTCAAATTTTCCACTTTCAGGTGCACCGGCAGTTTTTGTTATATTCTGGTCAATTGCAAGACAGATGTATGAGAATATTGGGTAAGTAATGATTCCGTGATAAATAAAACCTAGATTGAAGAACAATTGTTGCTGTAAAGGAACTTTTCAGGTCATACCTTTATTAAGACTTTCAAAGGCAGATGATATTATTTTTAATGTTAGATATTAGCAGCAAAAATATCATATATGAACAGGAGTAAAAGTTCCGAAGGTACTACAGCATTCTCATATACGAATATAAAAATGTATGGTAATGACAGAAAACTACAGTGATTTAAAGCTGCCAATGCTTTGAATGGGTGAGAAATTATCCTCTGGCATTCCATTAAGATAACTGAAAAGGATTACCATGCCCTCTATGAAAATCAATGTTGTCTCCCTCTCATTTCGACAATTGTTCTTTAATACTGTGGTAGCTTGGCCTCTTTGGGAGGTGATCCTTCATGAGTCACGTGATTGGGCCAGAACCAATGGAGTGCTTGCACACAAACCTCGGCCAAGTGGGAGCAATGGCGCACATCCCTCGGGCTGGAAGCCGGCAGGACAAGTTGTTGGGAGCAGACTCGTGTTGCAAATTCTTTGGTTGTAAATAGTATCTTCTTGTTGAATGAATCTTCTTGTTTTACACCAGCAATACCGAGTCGCTTCGAGTTATTACAAATACCTTTTGCAAATTTAATTATTTTTCTAATTTTGAATCATACGAATCATGTTCCAGCTTTACTTCAACCATCTATTGATCACGAAGTGTGACGATAAATTAAAGTGATTTGGTACTAAGTGTAAATTCAGTTCCGCTTTACCTAATCAAATAGTTTGTTCAAATCACAGGCAGTGTTTGGTCATTTAGAATCAGAGGCCAGAATTTTCAAACCCTTCATGCTGGCAGGATCTTCTGGTCCCACCAATGTGAATGGAGATTTCAGTAGCCCGAGATACAGCACCATTTAAAAGCTTCATCATCTCTTTGTGACCTATCCACAGCTGCTGGGATGTTAATTCTGATGAACAAATATGGTGGATCATTAAAGGACCTCTAATTGGATCTATTTTTGTAAGTATGTTTTAATTAAAAGTGATTTTGAGCTACGTTAAATTATTAGCATAAGTGCCATATTTGAAATAATTTCAATTTATAATTAAATAATATACCCTAGAAATGTCAAATATTCAGCAATTTGCAAACCAGTGTGGGATGCATGCATTTATTTTCTCAAATGGGCATAGCTTTTGGCAATTTGAGTTAAAAAATCAGTATTGTGCTTAAATAACATTAAGTACCTTAGTAACATTCTGAATTTTATTCAATGATCATAAGATAAAACCCAAATCCAATTTAATACATTCCCATGGAGACCAATAATGTTTAAAAAGAGATTTGAATTCCCAAATTGATTCCCAAAGGATCACACCACAAAACTTCATATTTTAAGACTATTACTGTAACAAACTGATATCAACATCAACTAAATATTAAGTCGTAGGCAACTAATACTCTAAACTATGTAAATGACATCTCTTATTTGTTTTTTAACACACTCAAAAACCCTATGACGCATTTATGCATTACAACACATTCTCTACAGAATTTCAGCTTTTACAGGAACTAGCCCAAAATTACTTCCAGCTTCCAATGGGATTGTTTCTCCCCCCACCTTGCTGAGATTTTAGCTATGGAGCCATTGAAGATTCTTTTCTTCAGGCTTCTGAAAAATTGCAAACCGACTTCGAGCAGAACAGTTCCCTCCCAACCACATCAGGATTAATCTTCCAATGTTCTTCAAATTTCATAGATTCCTACTCTTCAACAGAGAATGTCCTCTCACTGACATTCAGTCTGAGCTAACAGAGGAAAACAACTTTTTTCCCCTCTGCTGGCTGCAGCAGGCTGCTATCCCTATTGCTCTCTCTCTGGGACTCTCTCTCTCTGTCCTGGATTTTTTAATCAGACTTCTGAAAGTCTTTAAGACTACCTGTGGCAAAACCACCTGCTCTGTCCTTTGTTTTCAGCTGTTAAACCTGGCATGTGGATTTCAATAGCACTTGACCTGAGCCCTCATTTCCCCATGGTAACCAAGCCACGTTGACTTAATGTTGGGCAGAACTCGCAGGAGGTTAACTAATATATTGAAAGTTAGTTGGTTCTACCAACTGCCCAAGCTCAGTTCCCAGTAAGTGAGAATCCAAAGCATAAAGTCACTTCTACAATCACACACACACTGGCATTTTCACTGAAAAGGTCACACATATAGCTCGTGGGATAAAATTCTCAAATTAGACATTTTAAACAGAAACAGTGTATTATTAATAGCAGAATAATAAGCTATTTTGTCTCAAATGCTTTGTAATAGTTGTTCATACAATTTTTGGCAAAATAAATAAAATAAACTACCAATATGCTTGTTAAGTTGACATAAAGGGCTGTGACATTCAAACTCCAAGGCATAGTATTGAGGGATGGGGCGCCCCTAACTTGCGCTGGAGAATTCCCTTCAGAGCTTCAAAGGTAAGGCTATGCACAGCAATTTTCTGGAACTGCAGCCTTCCCCTGGGCAAATGTCCTGCACTAGGAACCATCTGAAAAAGTGATTTAAATCACAAACTTCAGAGGTTCTGACTGGGCATCAATAGTAACCCAGAAAAAGATCGAAGATTTAAAACCTCTTCTAACTACTGGATAATTATTGTACACAGACACAGGACTCCCCTGTAACCCAATATCCCACCCCCCGCCCATCACCCCCCACCTCTATTACTCCACTCATGGCATCTCCCCCACCCCTAAGGTGGGGGAGATGCCATCTTGACTTCAAGGTGACAAACTAGTTGCTACTCGATATCAGTGCTCTAATCGGCTTTCCTTGTGGAATACAAAATGTCTGGGAGAATGATCAGAGAACCGTACAGAGCAGAGGACACATTACTGGAAGAGGAAGGAGGAGGAGTGCTGGAGGGGCATATCTGTCTCGTGTATTTAGGGAGCAGGTTTCCTACCTGAACCTTAAGGAGGAAATGTATATGTGATATCTGAACTTCATTAAGAATGTCTTCCCTGAAATCTACCACTGAATGCAGCCTCAAGTGCAATCTCTGAGAAGCATATGGACATCATTGCCGATAAGGGTCTATACCCTCCGACTGGAACTCCCCAACCCACGGGCTTCCCCCAACTCCACGGGGATTCCTCTCCCTCCCCATCTCACCAGGCCCAACTATCATACCTAGCCCAGAGGCCCAACATCTTCTCCTGAGGCTCCCCCTTCCCCCACCAAGACCTGACACACCCCTTCACCAATCCACCTCAATTGCCTTCCAAATTCCACCCACTTGCCTGACTCATTTATCTTCTCCATGGCCTGACAAGGACCTTTAAACTTCCATGGACCCTTAACTTACCTGGTTTACAGCAGCAAGCACTTTAAAAAAAAGGGGGTGGGATATGGCCTCCTTTCCTTTGGCTGAGCTACCCTTCTATGCTAGGCCCCAGGGATATACTGCACTAACTCGGATCATTCAGCCTGAGTTGGAAGGTCAGGCGAGATGGGGGGGTCGCTGATTGCTACTCTGAAGAACTTTTGGCCCATTATCTTTGTTTGAATATGTACAATTTCAAAAACAGTCAAACTTCCCACTTCAATTTAATATATTTGCATTCTCTTATACCATGATGGATTGAGAATTTCCTTGTGGGTTCTCCAGATTGGTCACCATAACTTCACTGGAATATCAGTGGAAACCCATTCATGCATCTCTCTGGGATTCTGGTTATTTTCTGTCAGAGTTGGTGGTGCCAATCAGGTAATAGCTCAGACTTACATGTTTGTTGCCAACAAGATCCCGTGGACAAATGGTGGGGAGGGATTTGGGACACATTATTCAAAAAATTCATACTTGAAATAATTGTTCAATGCCCTGTATATAGTATCATATTGATGTTGGAAACTTATGTTAATTTAAGAGTTATTGCAATTCACGGGTACACTTATTTACTTACATGATGGTCTCCATTTTTCATATATTTAAAATTATTTTAAAATATTTATTTTTGATGATGCTGTATTTGAGAACGTGAAAGTGATGATCACTAAATAATTCCTCCCCAGTCCAGAGAATCTCATTGTACAGAATGAGGCCATTTGGCATCATGACTGGTGCCAGGATACCAGGTGGTGACCTGCATGATTCACTATGTATGGGTGCATCCCAGTTGGTCATTAAGGGAATGCAATCTCTTTTATGTCATGGTACATCTCAGCATTGACATGCGGCACCCAATAAGTGATGTGTGTGCAACACGTGGCACCCTGCACCATAAGAAAACCTGCAATCCTCATGAAACCATGTGATTTTTTTGCCTGAGGAAATGAGGTGAACTCCCTTAGAGACGGACAGTGAGAGCTTTTGTAAATATCTCCCTCTCCACACTGGAAGAGACTTGTATAAAGTTAATAGCCACTGTTACCTTCAGAGCTATCGGCAATGAGGTCCATACGCTTCTCAGAGATTGCACTTGAGGCTGCATTCAGTGGTAGATTTCAGGGAAGACATTCTTAATGAAGTTCAGATATCACATATACATTTCCTCCTTAAGGTTCAGGTAGGAAACCTGCTCCCCAAATACACGAGACAGATATGCCCTCTTGCACTCCTCCTCCTTCCTCTTTCAGTAATGTGTCCTCTGCTCTGTATGGTTCTCTGCTCATTCTCCCAGACATTTTGTATTCCAAAAGGAAAGTCGATTAGAGCACTGATATCGAGTAGCAACTAGTTTGTCACCTTGAAGTCAAGATCAACTACCACACCAAACCCCGTGGATGGTCGCAATTTGAACTCAAATGCTTCTGTAATCATAGGAAAGCCAGTTGAAATGAATCAGCAAATAAACTAAAGTGTCATAGGATTATGGAACACCTACAGTGCAAAAGGAGGCCATTTGGCCCATTGAAACTGCACCAAATCTCTCTGACAGAGTATCTTACTGAGGCCCTTTCCCCCACCCTATCCTCGAAGCCCCACACATTTACCATGTCTAATCCATCCATCCATAGTGGGACACAAATCGATGATCCTTTAAATAGCACTGATGGCTGCTCTTTCCTTCTGTCGAGAACATATAGAGCTATGTACGACTAAGAGATGGTGTAGCTGGAGCATTGAAGTACAAAATGACAGTGTTGATGTCAAATCAGTGTTACAAGCTGGTTAACATCATTACCCGCTATTCTGCACACCTCTTGTGGATGTTTGCTCTGCACACTAATGCCCTCACCAATATGGCATCCAGTGCGACTCCAATCGAGAAGTGTTTGTGCTCACTGCAATGCAGTGATATTCTAAGATCACATGCATCACCCAAGGAGCGGGTACTAAGCTTCCAACCTTTGAGTCATATGTGTCTATTTGTAAAGCCCAAGATCCCACATGCTTTTTTATTGGCTTTAACAATGTACCCTGCCACCTTCAAAAATGTAAACATCTGTTTTTATTCTATTTCACAGATCAACTTTATTCTCTTTGTGCGGATCATGAGGATATTGATAAAAAATCTAAAGACACCTGATGCTGTGAGGAATGATTTAAACCAGTACAAGTGAGTCACAACACTTACCAGCTTCTTTAAGTTAAAGCCATGTAAACTGGGTGTCGAAAAGTCAGTGAGCTCAGTTGGCACTTCAGCCACCAACTTAAACATTCACTCCCTCCACCACCTGTGCATCATAAACAAGCTGCACCATAGCAACTCGGCAAGGGTCTTTTGACAGCATCTTCTAAACCTACAATCTTTAACCTAGAAGGACAGGGGCAGCAGAGGCATGGGAACACCATCATCTGCAAGTTTACCTCCAAATCACACACCAGCCTGACTTGAAAATATATCACCATTACTTCATCATTGTGTGGTCAATCAAAATCCTGGAACTCACCATGGGTGTACCTAGACCACATGGGCTGCAGCAGTTCAGGAGGGTAGCTCACCCTCACCTCTCAAAAGCAATTAGGGATGGGCAAAGGCAGACAGGCCACCCAAACACCTCTCGGTGTTAAAATATCAGCAGAAGTGGGGAGGTGATGAGCATACACTCCTCACTATCGCACCTGAATTTGCATTATTCCTCTCTATCCCGCCAGGCCACTGCTGAAGGGGTGTAAATTCCTGACCTTGTCGGGCACTGACTGTCATCCCCGTAGTGGTCACTGCTCCCAGTGGCAGTGTTGGGCCTGGAAAGCTGCAGGTCATCTGTACGTTCAGCAGTTCCTCAGGACGCGACTTCATCTCAGATTGGGATGGTGAACACAACCTCTGTCTGATGGAGTGTAAAATATGGGGGGGGGGGGGGGGGGGGGTGGGGGTGGGGGTGGGGGGGTGGCTTCCTGGAGCAGAGGTGGGCTCATCCTTGACATTTCAGCCAGTGGGTGGGGCCGCTGTTTTCAGTGCCCTATTTTAGGAAGGATATGAAAGCTCTTGTAAGCACACAGAATAAATTTGTCAATTTTGGTCCTGATTTTACCGGCACGGCTGCCTGAGGATCATAAGATCGCACCCGAGGCCAATGGGAAAGGTCGTTCTGTGAACCTCGCCCGCCCCGAAATCGGGGCAGCCGTGCTGGTAAAATCATGGTCTTAGACTGTGAATGACAATCTTGACTTCTAATGGGAGAATAGAAAAATTGGGACACTTTTCACTAGAAGATGAAAATTGAGAGAATACCATTGGGCTGTGCAAACTTCTGAGGAATTTTAATAAAGTGAATCAGGAAAAACTATTTCAGAGAATTCATATCTTGGCACAATATATGTTTGCAATGTAATCTCTTTATTGCATTCAGCCATGTCTTTGAGATATGCAATGTCTCTAAGCAGTAGAGATACGAGGAAATTAACACAGTTGCCGGAATTCTCTGATACCTTATGCCCCACCACCACTGCCAGCAAGAATGGAGACTTTGGCGCTCAACCAAATCTCCATTCACAGCAGCGGGACCAGAAAATCCTTGCCGCAGGTGAGGTTGGAGAATCCCAGCCAGTGACTCTGTTTTTCCTCTTGGTTGAGATGTAATCCTAATTGATCCTTTTGATTCTGACTCTACAAATTGTGACAGAAAGCTCGGTATCTTTATAAGCCCAAAATCATGCACAGTCCTATAAGATACATTTAATTCTGATTTTAACTCTTATTGTGAATAAGACTCTCAGAAATTATATAATTCCTACAAAACACCCAATGCCAACTTGTTTACCATCTAGTACGTAACTATCATTCTGAGTCATTGCACTATTTCTTTATTTCAAGTTTAACTTGGCTATTGCATTTCAAAATGTGGCAAAAATAAGTTGACATGAATCATACATCCTGCACTTTCAGCAGAAGCTAAACAGCATGGTCAGAGAAGTTGTACCTGGACACATTAAATCTGAAAGCATTTTTAGGAATGAACAAGTTTTACCATTTGATTATTTCTAGCTACAATGCAAATCCAGAAACAATTTATAAGTGAATAGAAAAAATAACCTTAATCATACAAGATTAAAGCAAATTCTAATGCTACACGTGTAGGTTGAGAGCTTCAGGTTTTTAGGTGTCCAGATCACGAACAATCTGTCCTGGTCCCTCCATGCCGACACTATAGTTAAGAAAGCCTACAAATGCCTCTACTTTCTCAGAAGACTAAGGAAATTTGGCATGTCAGCTACGACTCTCACCAACTTTTACAGATGCACCATAGAAAGCATTCGTTCTGGTTGTATCACAGCTTGGTATGGCTCCTACTCTGCCCAAGACAGCAAGGAACTACAAAAGGTCGCGAATGTAGCCCAATTCATCACGCAATCCAGCCTCCCATCTATTGACTCTGTCTACACTTCCCCCTGCCTCGACAAAGCAGCCAGCATAATTAAGGACCCCACGCACCCCGGACATTCTCTCTTCCACCTTCTTCCGTTGGGAAAAAGATACAAAAGTCTGAGGTTACATACCAACTGACTCAAGAACAGCTTCTTCCCTGTTGCCATCAGACTTTTGAATGGACTCACCTTGCATTAAGTTGATCTTTACCTACACCCCAGATAAGACTGTAACACTACATTCTGCACTCTCTCATTTCCTTCTCTACGAACAGTATGCTTTGTCTGTATAGTGTGCAAGAAACAATACTTTTCACTGTATGTTAATACATGTGATAATAATAAATCAAATCAAATCAAAAATAAGAACAGGATATCATACATTATTTCCATTGGTTGGTAATTAATCCTAAAAGGGGGTACATTTAAGATTACATCACAGGAATAAAGAGAGGGGTTAGGAGAATTTTTCTTTATGGAGGATTGCTAAGAAAAAGCATTGTCAGACCAAAATCAATCTAACTTTTAAAAGGAAAATGGATAAATAGTTGAAAAAGAGCATAGTAAAGTGAAAAGGGGCTTGGGACGAAATTCATATCTCTTTTAACAATCTAGTAAGCATTGATGGGCTGACTGGCCTCCTTCTTTACCCTAAAATGATATGATGTGGAGATGCCGGCGTTGGCGTGGAGTGGGCACAGTAAGAAGTCTCACAACACCTGGTTAAAGTCCAACAGGTTTATTTGATAGCACAAGCTTTCGGAGCACTGCCCCTTCATCTCATGAGTCTATGATATGATTCAATGATTCTGGTGATGATCAGGTTAAATATGGGCCCAAATTAACAACTTACTATCATAATTATGTTTCAACCACTGGACTACTAATAAGCCATGATGTGGAGATGCCAGCGTTGGACTGGGGTAAGCACAGTAAGAAGTCTCACAACACCAGGTTAAAGTCCAACATGTTTATTTGATAGCACAAGCTTTCGGAGCACTGCCCCTTCATCAGGTGAGTCAATTATGATAGTAAGTTGTTAATTTGGGTCCATATTTAACCTGATCATCACCAGAATCATTGAATCATATCATACACTCACCTGATGAAGGGGCAGTGCTCTGAAAGCTTGTGCTACCAAATAAAGCTGTTGTTGTGAGACTTCTTACCCTACTAATAAGCACCGTATAGAAGGATCCAGTGGCATAAAATGAAACTTCACCCTTGGCAAAATAAAATTTTACATTTAAATTTCCACTCAGACAACTGTTGTTACTGTGAAATAGATCCAAAGTTAAACTTATTGTGGGATTCGTAGTTCCCAAAGTATATTCAGTAAAAGTGACCTATCTTTCTGCAATATTCCCAAGTAGCCTTACTTTAAATGCATGTCTATTGATAAACAATAATCTAGTTTATAAAGAAAAGTAGGAATGGGAATGTCATCTCAACCAAAGGCACTCCTGAAAATTACAATCAGACATTCATGTCGAACCCAAAAGGAAAATAACGGTAAAATGGGAAAGTAAGATATTGGTCCGAACTGTTTTTTTTCTTCTGTGAAGTGAATTCTCAGAATGAAATGCAACTAAAGATCAATAGAAAGTACAGAGAGTGGAATTTTAACCCCACCACCCAGTAATTAAGACAGCTGTATTAAGATTTATCACCTCATTCACATTCAATTTCCACTTGCCACCATCTTAAGTGGGCCCTTTTTAAAGATGTCAAAGTTCCCACCTGACTTTGGGAAGAGTCATTATTATATGTTAATTGGGGTCCTATGATGTGCCTAGTACCCCCATGAGATTTTAGTGACCATCCTAATAGTGACCATCGCTCACCATGGACACTCTTCTTGGGCCAACTTTGCAGCAAAGAAGAGAAGGGTCAGGAACTTACATAAGTGAGACCAGGAAAATCATGGCATGTAACTTGAACTCCACAAGGACATTTTGGACTTTTTGCTAGGCTTCTCACTTCCCACAGTCGTGCCCCGCTTCCCAGGACTTACTACAAATGGCCTCCAGTGCTCATGATTTTGACCTGCCCACAACCAGCCAGTTCTCTCTTTTCATCTGTTTCAGGCTTGCCATCGGTTGGTAGATTGTTAGGAAACCCCCTTGTTAGAATCAGACAAGATCTAAGGGGTTGCTGGGTGGGGGTTTGGGAGGGAAATCAGGCTGTCAACTCAACGCACCTTCCCAGCCAACAGTGAAAATCTACCCAAGAATTAAAGGGTTAAATATATTTTAAATAGTTCTGTATATTTTATTTGATATTTCTAGGAGGCTTGCAAAATCCACTCTGTTGTTAATCCCTTTGTTTGGAATCCACTATATTGTCTTCGCAATTATACCGGATAAAGGAAGCAGCCTTGCTATGGACTTACGGATAGTCTTTGAAATTGCTCTTGGGTCGTTTCAGGTACTCATTTGAATAAACATTAGAATTATTGATTAAAATTATTGAATCAGTGAGCAAAAGTAACATTGTGAGGAATGTTCTATATGAATTTCCTCTGAATAATTTTCTGAGTGTGCTGATGGTTTTCCATTAGGCATTAGTAGTAAGTGAGGTTATCTCCTGTTGATGCCACTAGAAAACTTACCCCACACATGCTCAGTAGAGTTGTATCTTGAAAATTAAGGTTATTTTAGTTGAGACATGATAAGATCCTGTAGAGGGTAATGCTATATCAATGTAAGTGTGTTCTTTACACCATTAATGAGGTGCTTTTTAACCTACAGGGATTTGTCGTTGCAATACTTTATTGTTTCCTTAACGGTGAAGTAAGTATTTTTACTGATTAATTCCAATTTATATGCCACAGAAGTCAAACAAGCTTTTCTTTCATAGTCATAGACATCATTTTATTTTTCTATCAATAAAATATGATTGTTCCCCACTAAGGTTCGAGCTGAAATCAAGAGAAAATGGAGACGAAGGAAAGGCAAGCGTCACAATGCCATAATCAGTAATGGGTGGATGGTGGAACACAGGTATATCTATTGACCAGGCCCAGTCCCAAGGAACCATGGGAATTTGCTTACAAAGAATCAGATGCTCTGCAAAAGATCACATGAAATATTGTGCTTCAAATGCTTTTCCAAAAGAATATGAAATTAGATCTATTTAATCATGAACAATTTAACTGCTGCTATTGATAGGCTAGGTGTTACTGTTCCATCAATTCCATGTAGAAGTACATTGTTTTTTCCAAATTTGACTGCCTGCCAAGCTGGTGTTTGCAATGTGGCCTTACCATGGAACATTTCATTGATCAAGCTGGGGAGAAATTTATGTATGTGTGTGATATTGTGCAGTTTATATGTGATTATGTTACAAATCCATTTGATATTTAAGAAAGCTCAATTCAACTTGGTACACCAATCAACTTTGAGGGAACATTTTTTTAGAGTAACTACTTTTAGTGCTTGCAAATCGATTTCCTAAATAATTCTTGAAATGTCTAAAATAAGTAAGAAAATTGAATTCTTAAATGTAAATGATAATAGTGTGAATGTAAACGTCATTATTGGACTACACTGGGTGGAACTTTCCATTCTGGAAATTAAGGGGCAGGATTTTCCCACGGAATGTTTTGTGGTCGTAGAAGCAGCCCGCTATTGGCCGGCAGTGGGATCTTCAGGTTTCGCCGATGTCAACAGCTTTTTCTGCAGCTCGCACCCTCCGCTGCCAGGGAACCAGCCACATGAGGGAATCGCCATCAGCAGGACTGGAAAATTCCACCAGTGGGAAGGGCTGGAAACTTTTAGCCCAATGCTAGAATTTTCCACTTTGGGACCAGGTCCTGTGGAAGGAATGGGAAGTCAGATGGACTACCATCACAGAGTCTTGCAAAGGATTGGCACATGCGATGGAGGAGCCTGTCCATCTGCTCCCTGATGTGGTGGTACAAACATGTGCATGTATCGTGGTCTCCATGAGGTGAATGGTGGACACCATGGAGAACCTAGTCCAGCAGAATGCTCAGTTTTTGCCACAGACCTGCACTCCATCACTGCAGCATGGGTAAGCTTTTGTAGTGGCTACGTGAGAGGGAGTTGGGGCAGCTTGACCTCCCTCCAGTGCCCCTTTACCTAAAGTTGTCATGGAGGAGTCCTTGGGCACCCAAGAGGAGGAGGAGCATGAGGCAGACACCCCTGGGGCCTTTCCTCTGGACTCTCCAAGGGTGTACCAGTTTTCCAAGTCCACCGTGTTGGTAATCCTATCAGCTCCAGCCTCTGGGGCTGCTGAGGGTGCACCTTCCCCAGGACATAAAATCCCAAAAAAGTCGAACCCTCCAGGCCTCGGGCATCCAGTGGATACTTGCTAAAATCAGCAGAGACAAGATGGTATCGTAGTCAGCAGGCAGCTTCCTCCTCTGCTGCGGACATTGGGGAAGTACCCAGAGATAGTGGTTGGGTAAGGAACATTAAGAAGTTCCAAGTACACTCTGTACAATCATTGTAAGTATTCCTTGCACACTTGTAAATACATGTATAGTTATACTTAATGGTGGTCTGCTGGGTTTTTATTTCTTCCATTCATTTTAAAGCCTGTGCACTCCCACTCTCCACCCACTAACCAACTCCACCATTTCAAGGGGCTAACCCAGGCTGTATCCATGTCCCGCTGAATTAGACTTGCACAAGGAGGCATTTATCTTAGTCAGGGCCCTTGTGAACCAACTGCTAGAAGCCATGTACAAACACTGTTCCTGCACACCTAGTCTATAGAAAGATCTTTCCCTTGTCAGGACAATAAATTAGAGTTGAGGTGAGCTGCAGCTCTTCCCACCCATTAACCCTTCTCCAAAACAGCACTTCTTGAGTTGGATATTGAGGGACTGGGCAGTGCCTCAGTAGCAGGATTGTTGTGCGTGTTGTTTCAAACATGCTGTAATATTTTCTACCCTACCCTCCACCTGTAGCCCACACCCTCCCACCCCATCATCCTTGAACCACCCCACGCCGACCCCCCCAATTGCTGCAGCCCAGCACCATCACTGTTCACATGCCATACCTCCCATCCACCTCAGTTACTGTCTCCATGCCCACACTTATTTGCGCACCCGAGTCCATTAAGTTGCCTTGATGGTCAGGAGCTTGCCACCAATTTATATCATCAGAATGCAATTTTTCTTTTTGAGTTGCACCATATTCTCTGTTCTCTCCCGCCACAAACCACCTGCTGGGTGGCAGGATGGCTAAACTCATGCGATCTTCTGCTTTTTATCTCCAGGGGGTCACGGTGGCAAGACTTGCTGCCTCATAGCGCCAGGGACCCGGGTTCGATTCCCGGCTTGGGTCAGTGTGTGGAGTTTGCACATTCTCCCCGTGTGCACATGGGTTTCCTCCGGGTGCTGCGGTTTCCTCTTACAGTCCAAAGATGTGCGGATTAGATTGATTGGCAATGCTAAATTGACCCTAGTGTCAGGGGGACTAGCTAGGATAAATGTGTGGGGTTATGAGCTAGGGCCTGGGTGGGATTGTGGTGGGTGCAGACTCGATGGGCCGAATGGCCTCCTTCTGCACTGTAGGGATTCTATGATTCTTCTCATTCATTATGCATCCGCAAGGAGCTCAGAAAATCTCATGGCAAGGCAGGCAGGAAGTTGCCAGCCACATCATTACCTTATGGGGGCCATAGGTCCTGGCCATATTTAAAAGGCATCTGGACAACATCCATTGAAAGCGAGACAGGAGCTCCACATTACTCCTCCAGAGTCCTTGTGGTCACAGCTTAAATTGTGAGCAACTACATCCCGGGACACCCGAGGGTGCTTCTGGGATTGCCTTTTACTCATTTCTAGATAAGAAGGCTGCCACCTATACCAATAGTCGGGGCACTGCTCACTGTAATCTAGGTTTCTTCATTTTAGATCTCAAAGGAATTTCTTTCTATTTATTTTTGATATACTCCAACTTAAAAGAATACAAATCCAGCAATCATTGTTGCTACAGTATAACGCACATTATTTATTTAAAAAATTATAATAAATTAGATAAATGGCTGGTGGAATTTTCCAAATTACCCTGAATCCCATGGACTTTTTTCTTGACCAGTCTCTCATGCAGGACCATGTCAAAAGCCTCACTGAATTCCACGTAGACTACATCAACTGCACTGCTCTCATCTACACACCTGATCACCTCTTCGAAAAATTCAATCAAACTTGTTAGAAATGATCTCTCGGTGACAAAGCCATAGGAACTATCCTTCATTAATGCTTGCCTCCAATCAGAGATTAATCCTGTCCCTCAGAATTTTTCCAATAAATTTCCTACCACTGATGTTAGACTCACTGGCCTGTAATTAGCCTATTTATCCCTACTTCACTTCTTGAATAATGGTAGCACATTCGCTGCCACCAAGTCCTCTGGCACCTCTCCTGTGGCCAGAAAGAATTTGAAAATTAGCATCAGAGCCCTAGCAATCTCCTCCCTTGTCTCACACTGCTGAAGACTCTCACCAACTTTTACAGATGCACCATAGAAAGCATTCTTTCGGGTTGTATCACAGCTTGGTATGGGCTCCTGCTCTGCCCAAGACTGTAAGAAACGACAAAGTTTCATGAAGGAAGCCCAGTCCATCACGCAAATCAGCCTCCCATCCATTGACTTTGTCTACACTTCCCGCTGCCTCGGAAAAACAATCAGCTTAATCAAGGACCCCATGCACCCCGGTGTGCTGGGCTTGGATAAGATGCTCTGTCAGAGAGTTGGTACAGACTCGATAGGACAAATGGCCTCCTTCTGTGCTACAGGGATTCTATGATTTGCAAACAAGGAACTTTCTGCCCAATGAAATGGAATCTGCTATTAGGTCCTAAAATAATTAGAATTGTATCTATAATCAAAGAACAAAAAAAATTACAGCACAGGAACAGGCCCTTCAGTCCTCCAAGCCTGCACTGACCATACTGCCCGACTGAAACTAAAGCCCTCTCCCCTTCCGGGGACCATATCCTCTATTCCCATTTATTCATGTATTTGTCCAGATGCCCCTTAAATGGTCACTATCCTCTGGCTCCACGCATAGATTCCCTCCCCTATCCTTAAACCAACCCTCTACCTGGCTACCCTCTTGCTCTTTGTATATGTATAAAAGCCTTGGGAATTTCCTTAATCCTGCTGGCCAATGATTTTTCATGACCCCTTTTAGTCCTTCTTACTCCTTGCTCAAGTTTCTTTCTACTTCCCTTGTATTCCACACTTGTTTTGTGTGTTCTCAGCCTCCTAGCCTTGACAAATGTTTCTTTTTTCTCTTTGTCTCGGCTCACAATATCTCTCATTATCGAAGGTTCCCAAACTTGCCATACTTATCCTTCACCCTTACAGGAATGTGCCGGTCCTGAATTTCTGAATTTCTATCAACTTGCACTTGAAAGCCTCTCACATGCCAGATGTTGATTTGCCCTCAAACATCTGCTCCCAATCTAAATTCTTCAGTTCCTGCCTAATATTCCCCCAATTTAGCACCTTAACTTGAGGACTACACTTTTCTTTATCCATCAGTACCTTGTAAGTTACTGAATTGTGGTCACTGTTTCCGAACTGCTCCCCTACTGAAACATCGATTACCTGGCCAGGCTCATTCCCCAATACCAGGTCCAGTATGGCCCCTCCCTAGTTGGACTATCTACATGCTATTTCAAGAAGCCCTCCTGGATGCTCCTTACAAACTCTGTCCCATCCACGCCCCTAGCACTAAGTGAGTCCCAGTCAAATAGGGGAAGTTAAAATCTCCCACCACAACAACCCTGTTACTTTTACAGCTTGCCAAATTCTGCCTGCATACCTGTTCCTCCATCTCCTGCTGGCAGTTGGACAGCCTATAGTAAACCCCCAACATTGTGACTTCGCCCTTCCTATTCCTGAGCTCTACCCATATTGCCTCACCGTGTGAGCCCTCCGAGATGCCTTCCCGCAGTACAGCTGTGATATTCTCCTTATGATGGGGAGATGCCGGCGTTGGACTGGGGTAAGCACAGTAAGAAGTCTCACAACACCAAGTTAAAGTACAACAGGTTTATTTGGTAGCAAATACCATAAGCTTTCGGAGCGTGCTGCTCCTTCGTCAGATGGAGTGGTTATCTGTTCTCCAACAGTGCACAGACACCACTGTGCACTGTTGGAGAACAGATAACCACTCCATCTGACGAAGGAGCAGCACGCTCCGAAAGCTTATGGTATTTGCTACCAAATAAACCTGTTGGACTTTAACTTGGTGTTGTGAGACCTCTTAATATTCTCCTTAACCAGTCATGCAACTCCCCCACCCCTTTTACATTCTCCTCTATCCCGCCTGAAACATCTGTATCCTGGGATGTTAAGCTGCCAATCCTGTCCTTCCCTTAACCAAGTCGAGACCAATCGGACATCCATTTGACTGAAAAGTAATTACACAACCACTGGCATATCATATGAAAGACATTTTAATTTGCAATTAAAAACAGAACAAAACAATATGAAGAATTTGGCCACACGTTTTCAGTACTATGGTGTATGTTTGTTTGAAAATGCAGCATCAAATAGCACTTATAAACAACAGTGGAAACCAAATTTTGTTATGCAAGTTTGATCAGGCAGAAACTGAGTTAACAGTATCTGAAAAGTGCAAAGTGTGTCTAAATTAAATTCCATGTTTTATACATTAAAACTTACAATTCCGAAGAGAAGAAAATGAAAGCAATAGAGGCTGGTTACACAACAATGGAAATACATTTCTACCAATACAAATCAATATAATAGTTTAAAACCATTCACAAAAGGATACAAGTACAAAAGAAATAATTCAATATATCTGTGTTAATTTAGTATAGACAATCATAAATCCAGGCTACAATGGAATGCAGTAAGTTTGATCAGGCCAAGTTCAGCCACAATTTTGTGAGACTGCTGAAATATTAATTTTGCAATGAATCATTGACGACAAAGATCTCAATGTTATTGAAAATGGTTTAAGGCCTTCATCAGTGCATTTGATGGGTGAGATCTGTTTAGATTGGATAGTGCAGGGATTAGGCATTTTAAAATGGATAATACTGATATCAAGCTAAACCAGTTGCCTGGATAAAGTATAGTTTTTCTTGAATGGCACTTTCATTGTTATGCGAAAGTAACAGCATTGTAAAACAAACAGTTTATCTAGTACATAGGGGTGAATTTTCCCGTTCTGCCTACCATTGGAAGCAGGCAAGGGGCAGACCATGGAAAGATCCATTGACCTTGGGTGGGATTTTCTGGTTTTGGGCTGAGTGAGGCTGGAAAATCCCACCCCTAAACTTTATTAAAGCTTATAATTTCCAATAATATTGCATGAGGATATTATACCTACTCTACACTACAGTTTAGGTGGGGACAGGCACTGTCTCTCTCGATTTAGGTGGGGGACAGGCACTGTCTCGCTCTCTCTCGGTTTCGGTGGGGACAGGCACTGTCTCTCTCTCGGTTTAGGTGGGGGACAGGCACTGTCTCTCTTAAAAATCACATTCATCTGCTAACTGCCTGAAAGAGGTTAAATTTTAAAGGCGCCATAATCCCAGATGACCATAGGTTGCTCTCCCCCTCAAACTGGTGGTAATTTAACCCGAGGATCACCATACGTCAGGTAAGGGGCAAGGTTGAGAAGGTGGGTCTTAATGAATTACCTCAGCCAGTATGGGAATTGAACCCACACTGTTGGCATCGCTCTACATTACAAAACAGCTATCTAGCCAACTGAACATACCAACTCCCAATATTCTTGAATACGATCACTTGCTTTTGTAAACACTTACTGAAATTTTACTGCCATGATGGCCTTTCCATGTGCATTTTAGTTCTCAGTTATGACATGAACAAATAAATGTAACCTACAGATGTTTCTTTTAGACTACTGTTGCTCAGTGTGCTGTTTGTGAAAGCTGAATGTTTTTCCATTCTGCATTCAGTAATCTCTTCAACGTGTCAACCAAAAATTTCCAGCGGATGGTGGGGAGAAATCAAATAACAAACTGTATAATAATAGTTCAGTTTATAGTTGTAAGAGTTCCCTGCTGCATTTGCATCCTCTGGATCATAAGCTACACTAATCAACTCCAATTTATTGAATACAATTGGATGGAATTTTCCAGTCCTTTCCGACAGTAGGATCTTCCAGTTCCACCGAAGTCAACCCCCATCATGAGTTCTGACAACGGTATGGGCAAGGAATATAAATCGCCATCGGCTTTGGTGGGACCTGGAAGATCCTACCACCAGGAAATGGTTGGAGAATTCCACCCAAAAATTATTAGAGCATTATTTCTTTCTGCAATTATTGCAACCATCATTTATTTTCTCTTATCATGGGCATCGTAAGAATATTTGTACCTGCCTCCACTGCTGTTCCTGTGGCTGAACACATGAAAACTGCAGACACTGGCTGCCCACCTTAATTTCCCAACCACATGGGGCAATGCATACTTGAACTTCCACTATGCCCTGTCCCCAGGAGAAGTTCCTCACCAACAGCACAACCTGATAAAATTACCCTGTTCAGTGTCACGATCAAACACCGCATGTCCAGTAGTGTTTAGTGAGATGCCTCAACACAATCTTGAAAGAACACTGGCACTGCTTCGCTATTCATTCTCCAAATTCTCTCACCAGTCAGTCAATATTCAAAACTTAAGTGAGTGGGCCAATTTAATGCCAACTACTAAACAGTTTTACGATCTGAGCCTATCCCACCAGAATTGGTTTAAGACTATCCACATTCATATTATTCAAGAGTGTTTGCAGTAAAAACACAGGAGACTTTCATCCAGAAGTCAGATTCAAATCCAAATCCAAATCAGGTCAAATCTACAGTGTTGTAAGGCAGATGCCATTTAATTTATAATGGATAGCAATCGTCAAAATTGAAGTGTGCATCTCTTATTCGTAAGTCAACATACCTTAAAAACCCAACGTTTATATTTCATTTTAATGGTGAGAGTTTCAAATACTTAAATTTGTGAATATTAAGATAATAATGTTTCACCTCCCCCCACCCCACCATCATTTAGGTTTGAGTACAGTCAGCTAAATTTTTCTCTTTTTAATAATATTGCAATCTTTCTAGAAATTAATGTCAGTGAGATTATAAATGCAAGGTGAAGTTATTCTCCAACCCCACCACCGGTATAAAATAGCACGCATATTTAGGTACTATGATTTGTTATCAGATTTCTATATCAAAATTGTTGATTATTTTTATCATATTGAAAAATAAACTGCAGTGCAAATACAGAGTGAGAGCATTTTCACTGAGATTCTAAAAGTAGTCAATAATACTCAAAAGTTTGAGATACTTTAGAATCCCCTCACTTCACATGTACAGACTCCCAAGATCAAATTACCTTACATAAATTGAAAAGCCCGTGGAAGAAAAAGCATCAAGCTTTGTCTACTGAATTATCTGAGGTCGTCATGCTGTACATATGAAGGCCACTAATACCACTGAGGAAAAAAAGAAAAGCAGAAATGAACTCGCCCCAGTATGCTAAGTTGATGCCGGTGAGTGTAATAAAGTTCCACAACATAATGGCAAAGACCAGTACAACAACAGATGTCATGAAGAAAGCCAGGAGGATCAGCCCCGAGCCATATGCCCATCTACGCCTGGAATAGGCATCCTGACAAATCTGAGAGGTGATTAGCATCTCCAGCCCAAACATTGCCAGCACCACAGCAAAGGTGGCGACGATCCTCGTGAAAACGAGGGAAGTGTATAACCCCTCAACCCCAGCAACACTTAAATCTGTTGTACATTGAGGCTTGCTGTCATGCTGTAAAGTGCAGAAATGCCAGAGTCCAAATAGCTTCCCGTCTGCAAGCAGCCAGTGCCCAGAGCACACAGAAATCGATGACAGAACAACTGCTATTGCTGTGCAGAGAATGATCAGCGTCCTGATCAATGTGTCCAGTACTGATTTTCCAGCCTTCTTCCACTGGAGCTTTTCCTGTGCCTGAAATGAAATTTGCACAATACTATTAAAGTCCGAGACAGATCATCAGAGTTCAAATTCAATGTTTTTTAAAAAATTTTTTGCTTTCAGTTGTTGGACAAAAGGGCCCAGTCCACCACCCCACAGGGAGCTTTACACTCAGATAGTGCTTCCTGGAAAATGTTAATAATAGCCTGCAAAAAATCTCTGTGGAATAGGCCCTCATGTCTATAAACTGAATTAAGTGGTTCAGTGAGCATCATAAACCTTGACAGTAGAATATCAGATGATTGTGCAAGACAGAGACAAATACTGTGCGGGTACACAAACACACATTTTAAATAACCGTGTGAAATTTTTAAAACTGGAAAGGCTCTGGAGGCCCTCATTATATTGCAGCTAATTTATCAGGCTGTATGCAATTTGTTACGCTCATTTTAACATGAACTATTTCTGCATTGACTGGTGTGGGGGAGAGGGGAGAGGGGGGGGGGGGTGGTGGCTGGAGGGTGGAATCCTCATCATTTCAGACGCCCAGGGATGATATCGGCTGCTGGGAATATCGGCTAGCTTGCAGCCAGCCAGGAGAGAGGCCTAGTGACTTGTCAACATTAAATGACTAAGCAGCTTTTCAATTCTGTAGGATGGATTCTCATTCAAATCCGACGGGAATAACAAAGAGGATGAAAGATGGGAGTGATATTTTGATCAACAAGGGGCCACACGGGATCCAAAGGAATGATCTCCAGCATAAAGTTAGCAGTCAGGCTGGTCCAGAGGCAAAGATAGTCACACAGACGGATGCTTTGTTTCCACTGAGAGAGTGTGTTATAATCCCCTCTGCCCGATTGTTAATCATTTATTAATTGTATTTAACTGCATACAGGTGATGGGGATTATCTGAGGATCCACATGTGCCCCTATAAGAAAGAACAGATTGGAACTGTGGCTGGGTAAAGTAGGACATTCGGCCCCTTGGGCCTGTTCTGTCATTCAGTTTGTTCATGGCTGATCTGTACTTCAAACTTCCATTTGCTCCATAACCTCCTGATAGACTTACCTAACAAAAATCTTTGGGCAACGTAAATTCGAGATTTCTACTGGCCGGTGTGAATAAACGCTCCTTGTTTTCAGTCCTGCTTGCCTTGTTTAAATCTTATTATGGCTCGGAATATCTTGGAAAAGGACAGAATTTAGCAGTCCCACCCTGGCTCGGAACTGGAGTTGGACCAGGATTCGAGCATATGCGATTCATGGGACAGTTCGCCATTTCAATTACCAGCTGCCTCCACTGAAGTGGGACTTTTGAACTCTAGCTGTCCAAATCCCAGAGTGCACAGAGCAAGATCAGGTAAAAGGATGTCGGAACTTTGTGGATTCTTTGGATAGCTAGGAGAGGTAAGGTACCCGTGGATAGGGTCCCAATACATCTTTTGGCGAAGCAAGGCGGCCTTCAGGAGAGGCAAGGCAACCTCTGGAATTGTTAGAATTAAAAACACAATTATGCATGTTTTACACACAAATTCATTTGAACTGTCAAGCTGTTGAAGAACTATCAATTGTCACAATGTTCAGGAACTGTCAAGGAATACTAGTAGAGTTGACATGGAGAGGATAGGGACAAAAGGTGGTGGATGAACTGAATAAGGTGGCATATGTTTTAAATTGGCATAGTGGGTGTTGGACCATGAGAGTGGATAGAGGGGCATGTGCTGGCATAGGATGTATGAATGGCCATGGAGGTGTGTGAGGGAGGGAATGGGTTGGCAAGGTTTCATGGATGGGGCATAGGGAGTGTGTGTATGGGGGGAGGGTGGTAGGGGGAGAGTGGTGAGGTATGAAGGGATGTTTCTTTTATAATCTCAATTTAAATACAGTGCTAGAGGACAGAGGGAAACCTTACACCCAGTCTGCCTCCGCACATGGCATCCTCTACACACTTTGAGGTCGCTTGCACCAACTTTCCATTTCAGCCTGAGTCCCCTGCCCCTCCCTCCAACTGTAAACTGAACCTGGAAATCTTCTGACTGAACACGATCCAGAGAAGAGAATCTGGCCCGCCATCTTTATACTCTGGATCTTCACATTAGAAACATAGAATGATCATGGAAGGAAGTCATTTGTCCCACTGGGTCCATGTTGGCTTTCTGCCAGAGCAGTTTAGCTCTTTCCCCATAATCCTACAACTGTCTTTCCTCCAACTGCTTATCCAATTTCCTTTTGAAATTCAGGCACAATTGTATCTGCCTCTGCCACACTCTCAGGCAATGCATTCCAGAGTGTGACCCACTCTCTGGGTAGACAGCATTTCCTCACGTGGTCCTTAGAGGAATTAATTGTTCTTTATTTATAAAATTCTTTTATCATTTTAAATACCTCAATTAAATCACCTTCAATCTTCTATATTTAAGAATCTACAAGCCTGGTTTATCAAATTGTCCTCACCTTAACTCTGTAAACCCGGCTATGTTTTTGGTGAATCTGCCCCACAACCACTCAGACCAATATATCCTCCTTGAGATATGGTGCCCAAAACTGAATGCATTGCTTAAGATGCAGTCTAAGCAGGGCTTATGTGACAGTAACAATAACTCCCACCCACTTTGCATTCTAGTCCCTTTGATATGAAGGCCAACATTCCATTAGCCACTTAATGAATTTTTATGCCTGTCCATTAGCTTTTAGCGATTTATGTGAACAGATCCCTAAATCTTTCTGTTCCCCCATTGTTTTAGCTCTTACCATTTAGAAAACTGAAGTATTACAAAGTGCTGATTTTGATCTGTATACAAGGTCAGGATTCACAAAAGCTGCTGATGTGGACAACCTTTAAAAAATCGTGGATCCGGAGGTCATGTTGGGATTCCAAAGCCATTCATTTATCTCTACTCTCCGCTTCCTGTGATGGAGGATAGTGCCCCCATCAAGCAGGTCACCTTGATCCCATAGTAATAAAAGCAAATTACTGCGGATGCTGGAAACTTTAAATAAAAACAGAAAATGCTGGAAACACTCAGCAGGTCTGGCAGCATCTGTGGAGAGACACAGAGCTAACGTTTCAAGTCCGTATGACTACTCTTCTGACATTTCCTCCTGATCAGGAATGATCAGAGATACCAAAGCAGATGAATGTTAGGAGCACTGTGCCCAGGACCTGGCATCATATCATTCCTGTTCTCCTATAGAGAAGTATGAGTACCCAGTTGTAGACTCGTGACAGTCATATTGGTACCATGGGACAAACAGATACTATTCTATCTCAAGGCAGTGTGCCTGTTTCCCTAACAGCCTCTGAATCAGTGCAACTGCCAACCAGCTAGGCAAGACTTCCCTAGTCAGCACTGAGATAATGTCATCTACAGTGGTGCTCTGTAGGGCCATAACTCCATGAGGTGTTCCACCATTGCCTTCTTAACTGTCCTCAGTAGAAATTTAGCAACTATCTACTGCCCATCTCATACGTTTGCCTTTGGAGAAGCACCTCATAGGAAAACCCAAATTAACAATCGAGTACAAATAACTCAGTAGGATCCTGGTGAAGATTGAGGAGGAATTTAGGCAATGCCCTACCACTACCTCACCACCATTCTGGAATTTTTCTCCTTCAGTCCCTTGTACATGGCATTGGAAACAAGGCCCAGAACACCCCAAAGTTTTCCTGCCACATGCAGAGGCTGGTGGCCCTGGAATGCAATGGTAAAGGAAAGGGATTCACCCAATGAAGAGAGACATGATCATAGCAACTTCCTTCACCACCCCCCACCCCCCCACCCACCATCAGCAGATGGCCTGTAGAGAAATTCTGAATGCATTTCTATGGTTCCATACGTATAGAATTATTAGCTGCATTGCTGTCATACGTTTTTGTATTATGATTATTTCATGTGTGGTAGACCAATGAAGTATCATTGATACGAGAATCAAGATTACCTTATCATGAAAGAACTCCTTCACACTGGCTTTATAACAAAGTGTGATTCCACACAATGTGATTTTCATAAGCTTTCCAAATTAAAGTTCAAATAATCTACATGTATTAAAACATTGAATTGTATTTTCAAACCATGCGTCTTACTCACTTCCTGCTCCTGCTTCCGTGAATTGTACTGTTTGCAGTTGAAATTGGAGTTTCTATTCTATTTGTACACTTTAGGCAACAGAAGTTAATCAAAACATGGCAATGTTGAAACAAATATGTGCGGTTGTCAGTTTGAACAATATGCACTTACTTGCTTTGAAAGAAGACTGAGGCCCTGAGAGCAGATATTGTAAAGAATGTTTTAGGAACAGGGCAATGTGTTACATTTTGATTAATGTTAATGCAGGTCATTGGAATAAGAGCTCTTGTAATGAACTCTAGGTTCCCAAACTATGGGTGGAATACTGTCAGCTCAGCTGAGACAGATGACAGGCCCAAAAGCTGGGGGCAACACCCCTCGACCATTTCTGAGACTCCTGGCTGCATTTTTCAGCCGACTAGCCACTGATTATTTGCCGTCAGGACTCCTGTTTCTTTGAAGGATGGGCACCTGCTCCAAGTGCTGCCAGCCAATTAGAGGCCAAGCAGCTCAGCAGCACCACCAGGATCGGTGGCCACTGTAGGGCTAGCACCCAGATGAGTGGATGCCATGTGAGCAAGCTGCTTTCACAACCGGTAAGTGGGGTCTGGGGTCACCAGGGCTGGCCAGACAGGCTAAAGGAAAATGGGTGCTGATGAGTGCAGGTGGAAGTTGCCCATTAGTCCTATTAGAAGAGTCCTAAACCCTGAGCCACAGGAAGGTGGCTAGGATACACTAATCTTCCCACACAGTGGAGGATTCACCCATCACTGATAAAATGCTAGTGGCAGTGCAAAGACTACCTTAATTGGCCTTATGGCTTAGATCCCAGAGTGCTACCAATAGAACCACGCTGACATGGTTAGCTATGATTTTACCTAGCTCACCAACAGAGCCATGCTGACATGGCTAGCCTTGATTTTACCTATCTCACCTTCCAGCCCATATCTGTGAGCCTTTGAAATCCTGGTCAATTATTGTTACCTTTTTACACAATGGGATAGAGTAGAAGACCATTAGGTTGTTATACACTTTAAGCCTCAAAGTTAGAAACTGTAATCAACCACCCAAGCCTGCCCAGGGTTTATGCTATTTTCCTTTATTGAGACTTTTAAATAACTCACCCTGCAGTCACCAACAAATACCATCAATTCCTTGCGATGATTGATGCGTCAGAAAAACATGCTCCAACAATTCAGGAATGAAAACCCTCATGGCTACACTTGGAATTCATCCCTCATAAATATCCCAGGTAAGCAATCAAAGTCAGCTCCCTGACATGAAGTGTGAATATCAATAACAGCAGAGACTGGAATTTGAAAACACGTTCTTAATTAAGGGTCTACTCTTCTGGTGCCGTTTACGTTGGCAATGTGGAAGTATTAATAAATATGCATTCGGAACGTGGTAAATGATGTGGAAAGTAGTCAGAAAGATAATAATGATGTTATCTGAGAGGTTTCTTGCAACTGTTGATACAGTAGATAATGTTTGAGGTAGCCAGTTATTAGGATTTTTTTGTGGCAGTGATTCAGCGATTAACACTGACAACTCAGGGATGTACTTTTGAATTCCTCCAAAAGTGACAGGGTAAAAGCGCCTCTCTGCTGACCATAAGGATCTGTGTAAACTGGGTCTGTTAAATTCCAATACATCTCATTCTGTGTGCATGACCATGACACTAAATTGCCCACAAAAAGGCACAAATGAGCAATCTCACACAGGGAAACTAAAGCCTGAGGCGGGTAATCAAAATGTTTCAAATGGTGCAGTTGCTATTCTCTTCTGAGAATTAGGATAGAATAGATACATGTCTATTGGCTGTGCTAACCCTAGCTTTATATTATCGATATATAAGATCTATAGGTTATTAAAAAAAAAGAGAAGAGATTTGGCACAATTTCCATGCACATTTACCAAAAGTTCCAATTTCTACTGCCAGAAAACCTTTCATTATTCTTTCGCATTCTTGATTTACAGGTATGATTTCAAATTCACATGTCAGAGAACATTTCTGGTCTTCTTCCAAAAAATTGTTATTAAGGCCATGACAGAATTAAGAGAGATGTAATGCCAAAACGCATGTCTGCACTGTGAAAAATGGCTTCAACATAGGAGAGAAAAATGTTAAACCGAAAAGAAAAGTGAAGGATAATAATAAAAGATTCTTAGTTACATTAAGACAGAATGCCATGATGTGGAAATGCCGGCGTTGGACTGGGGTGAGCACAGTAAGAAGTCTTAAGAAAAGGCACATGACATGCATGGGCAGCTGGGATCAAGTGAATCCCTTGAAGAGTATAAGGGATGTAGGAGTAGAGTTAAGAGAGAAATCAGGAGGGCAAAAAAGGGATACAAGATTGTTTTGGCAGATAAGGCAAAGGAGAATCCAAAGAGCTTCTACAAATACATAAAGGCCAAAAGAGTAACTAGGGAGAGAGTAGAGCTTCTCAAGGATCAACAAGGTCATCTATGTGCGGATCCACAAGAGATGGGCGAGATCCTAAATGAATATTTCTCATCAGTATTTACTGTTGAGAAAAGCATGGATGTTAGGGAACTTGAGGAAATAAATAGTGATGTCTTGAGGAGTGTACATATTACAGAGGAGGTGGTGCTAGAAGTCTTAAAGCACATCAAGGTAGATAAATCGCCAGGACCTGATGAAGTATATCCCAGTACATTGTGGGAGGCTAGGGAAGACATTGTGGGTCCCCTAGCAGAGATATTTGAATCATCGATAGTCACAGGTGAGGTGCCTGAAGATTGGGGGGTGGCAAATGTTGTGCCTTTGTTCATAAAGGGTTGCAGGGAAAAGCCTGGGAACTACAGGCCAGTGAGCCTCATATATATTCGGCACAGGCTTGGAGGGCCGAAGGGCCTGTTTCCTGTGCTGTTCTTTGTTCTTTATATCTGTGGTGGGTAAGTTGTTGGAAGGTATTTTGAGAGACAGGATCTACAGGCATTTAGAGTCGGAAAGACTGATTAGGGACAGTCAGCATGGCTTTGAGAGTGGAAAATCATGTCTCACAAATTTGATTGAGTTTTTTGAAGGCGTAATCAAGAAGGTAGATGAGGGCAGTGCAGTTGATGTGGTCTACATGGACTTTAGCAAGGCCTTTGACAAGATACTGCATGGTAGGTAATTGCATAAGGTTAAATCTCACGGGATCCAGGGTGAGATAGCTAAATGGATACAAAATTGGCTTGATGACAGAAGCCAGAGGGTGGTTGTAGAGGATTGTTTTTCAAACTGGAGGCCTGTGACCAGCGGTGTGCCTCAGGGATCGGTGCTGGGTCCACTATTATTTGTCATTTATATTAATGATTTGGATGAGAATATAGGAGGCATGGTTAGTAAGTTTGCAGATGACACCAAGACTGGTGGCATAGTGGACAGTGAAGAAGGTTATCTCCGCTTGCAATGGGATCTTGATCAATTGGGCCAGTGGGCTGACGAATGGCAGATGGAGTTTAATTTAGATAAATGCGAGGTGATGCATTTTGGTAGATTGAACCAGGGCAGGACTTACTCAGTTAATGGTCAGGCGTTGGGGAGAGTTACAGAACAAAGAGATCATGGGGTAGAGGTTCATAGCTCTTTGAGAGTGGAGTCACAAGTGGACAGACTGGTGAAGAACGCATTCAGCATGCTTGGTTTCATTGGTCAGAACATTGAATGCAGGAGTTGGGATGTCTTGTTGAAGTTGTACAAGACATTGGTAAGGCCACACTTGGAATACTATGTACAGTTCTGGTCACCCTATTATAGAAAGGATAGTATTAAACTAGAAAGAGTGCAGGAAAGATTTTCTAGGATGCTACCAGGACTTGATGGTTTGAGTTATAAGGAGAGGCTGGACAGACTGGGACTTTTTTCCCTGGAGCGTAGGATGCTGTGGGGCGATCTTATAGAGGCCTATAAAATAATGAGGGGCACAGATCAGCTAGATAGTCAATATCTTTTCCCAAAGGTAGGGGAGTCTAAAACTAGAGGGCATAGGTTTAAGGTGAGAGGGGAGAGATTCAAAAGGGTCCAGAGAGACAATTTTTTCACACAGAGGGTGGTGAGTGTCTGGAACAAGCTACCAGAGGTAGTAGTAGATTTGCATACAATTTTGTCTTTTAAAAAGCGTTTAGACAGTTACATGGATAAGATGGGTATAGAGGAATATGGGCCAAATGCGGGCAATTGGGACTAGCTTAGGTGTTTATAAAAAAAAAGGGCGGCATGGACAAGTTGGTCCGAAGGGCCTGTTTCCATGCTGTAAACCTCTATGACTCTCACAACACCAGGTTTAAAGTGACTCACCTGATGAAGGAGCAACGCTCCGAAAGCTCATGATACCAAATAAACCTGTTAGACTTTAACCTGGTGTTGGGAGACTTCTTACTAAGACAGAATGACAAGTCTATGAATGACTAAGACAGTCTGTGTGGAGTTTGCACATTCTCCTCGTGCCTGTGTGGGTTTCCTCCGGGTGCTCCGGTTTCCTCCCACAGTCCAAAGATGTGCGGGTTAGGTTGATTGGCCATGCTAAAATTGCCCTTAGTGTCCTGGGATGCGTAGGTTAGAGGGATTAGTGGGTAAATATGTGGGATATGGGGGTAGGGCCTGGGTGGGATTGTGGTCGGTGCAGACTCGATGGGCCGAATGGCCTCTTTCTGTGCGGTAGGGTTTCTAAGATTCTAAGAATGAAATGAAGGAAGGAGTAAGGCCACTTCAAGTGGGAATGGATGCGGGCATGACAACTGGTACTGCACTGACTGCACAGAGATGCTAAATTCGCCTTTTGCCTGGTTCTTAACCAAAGAGGAGACAGGACATTTATTTGTATAGTTAATTCTTTAGAAGATCAAAGCAAATTCAAATGGGATATTGATAACTCAAAGGAATGGGCAAGTAACTGACAGATAAAAATCAATGTCAGCGAATAAGAAATGATTAATTTTAATAAAAAAAACAATAATTACACTTTAAATATTAAACAGGCTCATCTTTGTTCTTTTTTGGTATGTGGGCACCACTGACAAGATCAGATTTGTTGCCCATCTCTAATTGTCCTTGAACTGAGTGGCTTGTTCAGCCATTTGAAGTGGAAATGGTTAAAAGCTTAAAGTTTCTTGGTGTCCAGATCACCAATAACTTGTCCATGTCCCTCCATGCTGAGAGTATAGTTAAGAAAGCCCACCAACGCCTTTACTTTCTCAAGAGGCTAGGGAAATTCAGCATGTCTGCTACGACTCTCACCAATTTTTACAGGTGCACCTTAGACAGCATCCTTTCCAAGTGTATCACAGCTTGGTTTGACCAAGACCGCAAGAAGCTACAAAGTGTTGTGAATGTAACCCACTCCATCGTGCAAACCAGCCTCCTGTCCATTGACTCCATCTACACTTCTCATTGTCTCGGAAAAGCAGCTAGCATAATCAAAGACCCCACACACCCTGGACATACTCTCTTTCATCTTCTTCCGTTGGGAAAAAGATACAAAAGTCTGAGATCACGTACCAACCGACTCAAGGACAGTTTCTTCCCTGCTGCTGTCAGACTTTTGAATGGACCTATCATATATTAAGCTGATCTTTCTCTATCCAACTGCAACACTATATTCTGCACCTCTCTTTTCCTTCTCCCCTATGTACTCTATGAATGGTATGTTTTGGCTGTATAGCACAACAAACAATACTTTTCACTTTATCCCAACACACGGCACAGTGGTTAGCACTGCTGCCTCACAGCGCCAGAGACCCGAGTTTGATTCCCGGCTTGGGTCACTGTCTGTGTGGAGTTTGCACATTCTCCCCGTGTCTGTGTGGGTTTCCTCGGATGTTCTGGTTTCTTCTCACAGTTCAAAGATGTGTGGATTAGGTGGATTGGCTGTGCTACATTGTCCCTGAATGTCAGGGGACTACCTAGGGTAAGTGCATGGGGTTATGGGAATAGAGCCTGAGAGGGATTGTTGTTGGTGCAGACTCAATGGGCCGAATGGTCTCCGTCTGCAATGTAGGGTTCTATGATTCTATGTGGCAATAATAAATTAAATTTCAGAGGGCAGTTAAAAGTTAACCACATTTCTGTGGGTCTGGGGTCCCATAAAGTAAGTTTAACAACACCAGGTTAAAGTCCAACAGGTTTATTTGGTAACAAAAGCCACACAAGCTTTCGGAGCTGCAAGCCCCTTCTTCAGGTGAGTGGGAATTCTGTTCACAAACAGAGCATATAAAGACACAAAAGAATTCCCACTCACCTGAAGAAGGGGCTTGCAGCTCCGAAAGCTTGTGTGGCTTTTGCTACCAAATAAACCTGTTGGACTTTAACCTGGTGTTGTTAAACTTCTTACTGTGTTTACCCCAGTCCAACGCCGGCATCTCCACATCATGAGTCCCATAAAGGCCAGACCAGGTAAGGATTCCAGATTTCCTTCCCAAAAGGGAACATAAGGACATTGTTGAACTGGATGGGCTTTTACAACAACCGATGGTGGTTTCGTGGTCACCATTCCGGAGATTTCTTTTTGAATTCAAATTCCACCAGCTGCCATGGTGGAATTTGAACCCATGTCCACAGAGAATTCATCTGGGCCTCTCTATGGATTACTAGTCCAGTGACACTACCACTACTCCCCAGTTGCCTTGCTACTATGGGAAAGTAAAACAGCTTGGGGATCACAAACCATTAGAAGCATCTCATATTAATAAGAATGTAAAATCTAGGGGCTAGATTTCACGGGATGCTGTGGTCTGTGACCTACTGGCTAAGAAACAAATCAGCAGTAGTCCACCCAGCAGAAGAGTGGCTGTCCCACAAGCAGTAATGGACTGGGAGTGGGACTTCCATCACTCAGGGACAGGAAGTTTCATCTCAGACAGTTGCTAGACAATCAGAAGCCAGCATCTCTCCCGTACCACAGTACCACGAGCAATGGCCACTGTCAGTACTGCATTCAGTGCTTGATGAGGCAAGCTCCACTGGATTGCAACTGTTTAAGTGCTTGGAATTCTCACTTGACCTTGGCAAAAGGAGGTGAAGGTGCAGAATTTGGAAAGCCATGTGGAGGGTGGGGTGGCGAGGGGAGGAGAGAAGAGACTGGGGAGAGGAATATTAAGGGGAGTAAGACATTTGGGGGGAAATAGAGATTAGGGTGTCCTCCAACGGGGCACAGCGTCCCATTGAAGGGGGACACTCTGCCTGCCACCAGCCTGTGCCGGGAAGCCTGCCAGGCCAGTCACTTGGTGTGGATTTCTTCCGTCAACAGTTAAAGCCCCAGCTGCGGCAAGATGAGGGTCTCCAGTGGCTATTCATTACTTTCTTCAGGGTTTCAACTCACAGACGGGCTATCCAAAGCCACCCCCCAGGGTTGATAAAATTGTGGTTGGGTCCGAAACAGGTGGCACTAACTGTTGCCCACTGGATTTTACATGCCACCCTGCCTTCAAACTCGCTTGTGGGAGAGCCTAAAATCTGGCCCTATATTTGACTTTTGCGGTGAAGATAAAGTTGCCATAGTCCCAGATGACTATAGGCTGCTCTGCCCTTTGAGGGGGAGTGCTGACTGGTGGTGATTTAACCTGAGGATCACCACATCTCAAGTGATGGACCATGTTGTGAAGGCGGGCCATCATGAAACACCTCAGCCGGTACAGGAATTAAACCTGTGCTGTTGGTGTTGCTCTGCATCATTAACCAGCCATCTGAGTTAAGATAGTAAGTATAAAAGCTACAAAGTAATGAAGAGTCAATTTAAAACTTTAAACAAGATCACAGAGTGATGTGTGCAGGATTGGAATGAGATTGAGGCTTGAAAGATGTACAATTCAGATTCCTGAGAGTACTGAGGACATACAAATAAAAAGACTTCAGATAGTGTCTGTTTTTGTTAGAACAATGCCCATTATTGATTGGTACAATGGAAGTATTTAAAATTATGAAAGGATGTGACAGAGTAGTCAACAACAGACTGTAGAGGGGTAAAGAAGGACTGCAGATATAGGATGAATTGTAAAACATTTGGAACAGAAAACAGGAGAAAAATCTTCACATAGAGAATCTTGATTTCACTTGCAGGGTTAGTGGTAGAGGCAGAAATTATGGGCTGGATAATAATCCGGAGGGCAGGAGTGAGCAGAGAGTGGGATGTTGGTTGGAAGTTGGCAAACGTGGAATGTCAGGCTATCCTTTGGAAGGACTCAATTGCCACTGGTTTTGAATCAACTTCCTGCCTGCAGCCAGCCAGATCGATAACCGGGCTGGCTGTCGGATAGGTAGGCCTTTAGCAGCAGAGTGCACTGGGACAATCAGGAAGGCCTATGAGGGTCTCCACATCATGACAATCATCTCCACATCATGACAATTAGGAAGGCCAGTATGAAGGTAGATCGGAGTCCGGAGCTGGGGAAGACAGATGAAAATTGGAGCAGAGCCAGGATACATCAGGGATGGAAGGGGGAAAGATTGGAATCTGGAGCTGGGATGTTTGGGGATTGGGATATGGAATGAGAAAATATTGGGAGGCCAGAGTTGGGGGATATTAAATACAGACTGGAAAGGAGGGTCAGAGAAAATTGAAAGGGCTGGGTAGAGGAAAAGAATCAGAAGAGTCACTGGGTGTTTGTTCATGGGGAAGGAGTTGGTGAAACAGTTATATGAGATACAGTAAGGGGAAAGGCACTTATCTTCTGGATCCAGCACAGCCTGTAGTCATCAGATTTCCTGAGGCCTGGAAATCCTGGCCAGCCATTGTTAAATTTAAAATGGTGGGAAAACACGAGGCATGCAGCCTCTTTGTAATATTTAAATTGCAAGCCCACCTCCTTTCAGTGAGTTGATTTCCTGCTCCTTGCTTTGCTTTCGTTAAAACTGCAAGCGGTGGGTTGGAGGTGAGTCACATATGGGATTTCAATTTTTAATATTTTAAGATCCTACTCATAATTGGAGATCTAAATTCCCCATGAGACTATGGTGAGGTGGGAGAGGTAGTGTGTTTGCCAGATGTGAGAGTGATATTTAACATTTAAGACTCTGGGTTGAGTTTTCCAATCTGGAGGCTAGGTCCAGTGGTGGGTGGGATAGTCAGTGTGATTCCCGCCGTGTGGCTTGGCCAGCATTTATTGTCCATCCCTAGTTGTCATTGAGCTGGTGGCGCTGAGCTGCCTTCTTTAATCGCTGCAGTCCACGTGCTGTGGGTTGACCCATAATGGTGCAGGACGGGTGAGCATGTGTGACCTTCTACTTCTGAGCTCATTAGTTACAGGTAAACAAAAGTCCATTTGCAACATCCAGGACAGTGTTTCAAACGAATCTGTTTTGGCAGTAGTATTAGGTGGCCTCCTAGCTGAGGCCTCTTTCCTTTTACTGTTACTGTTGGGTGACTTCTACAGTATGTGGTGAATGCCTGAACAATGAAGAAAGTAATTAAGCACCTTGTAGAAGTCCATTTGCTCTAAAATGAGTAAGTATCCTGCTGTCCCAAATCTGAGCTGCATTCCCACCAGCCATACCGATTGCCTGCAGCGTAAAACTGAATTTTTAAACATTTCCCTTGAACATAAAAAAAATATTGAAATCAATCGCACTACTGTCATCACAATATGAGGGCATTGCTTTTCATTCATCTCTAGACCCATGGTCAGGTCAATGTTCACTACAGCAGTGGTCGATGTTCCGTCTCTGGACCTTACAGAAGCCCTGCTGCCTCTTGCTTCTCGAGCCCTTGCTCCTCCTCATCCTGTGCCAATTTGCGATGGACCCTCTTTCTTCTCATCTGGGTGAGAGTCATTACCAAGGCAGGGTTGCCTGTAGCCTGCATCATTATCCACAGCACGTGGACTGCAGCGATTAAAGAAGGCAGCTCACCACCACCAGCTCAATGACAACTAGGGATGGGCAATAAATGCTGGCCAAGCCAGCGATGCTCATGTCCCACGAATTAATTTTGAAAAAGTACTTTTTGAAGTGTTGTCTCTATTGGAATGTATGAAACGGCAGCCAATTTGTGCACAGCAACTCCCATAAACATCAATATTATCACGATCAGATAATCAGTACATTTTGTGATTTTGATTAAGGGATAAATATTGGCCCAAGATACCATGGATAACTTCCCTGTTCTTCTTTGAAATAGTGCCATAGAATCTTTTCTATATAGCTGAGGGGGCAGACAAAACCTTGGTTTAATATTTCATCTAGAAGACGGCACTTCCACTGCTTTTTAGCACTGTCATGTCAGCCGAGGTTTCCTGCTGGTGTCTCGGAGTACAGCTTGAACCCACAACCATCGATGCAAAGGGTTACCAACAGAACCACAGCGGACGTACACATTGACCTATCTGGATTCCTAACTAATACTTCAAATGAATGCCAAATAGCCTATGGACCCCACCATTCACAACTTTTTCCACATGCAATTTTTACTGGCTGACGGCATCATTGGAAACAACAGAAGAATAAGTCAGCTGTAGGTTTTAACTGGAGATTAAAAGGATGAAATTTTGGACTTCACCCAGCGTTTCTCCCCAGGTGGTCTTAGTTTTATCCGGCTTAGAAAACTGATGGAGTTTTTCTTTAAAATCCACTTCTCATTAATTATAGGTTCACAGTGTCACTGTGCATGAAGCACTTTGTTTATGTTTGCTGAACGCAGGAATTTATGAAGTCCCAGCAGTTATTTAGGTTACGGTGAAAGAGGATTAGGCAGCTTCGTCACAAAGCAGACCAGAACAAAATAGTCAATGCAGTATTTTGTCTATTGGAACGTTTAGCTGATACTTGTTTCAAAGAAGCTGATTAAATGCTAATTTATCATTTGCACTGACTGCTTTTGGGCTCTCTTAGTTAGATTTCCATTGACAGTATTTGTAAGGGAGCTATGTGGACTAACCTGCACGTTTAAGCACACATGATTATTTATTTTTTTTAAAATTTGGACAACATCCAGTGTTTCAAACGAATCTGTTTTGGCAGTAGTATTAGGTGGCCTCCTAGCTGAGGCCTCTTTCCTTTTACTGTTACTGTTGGGTGACTTCTACAGTATGTGGTGAATGCCTGAACAATGAAGAAAGTAATTAAGCACCTTGTAGAGGTTTCATCGCTATGACGTACAAAGAACATCATTTCCAATTTAAAGGAGCTATCTTACCCCCAGAAAATGCAAATTCGCAATTATTTTTTCCGATGTGAGCATGAGCCCCATATATTCCTTACTGCCAGTTGAGATGACCTGATGCAAGATAACTTTAATCCAGTGAGGTGACTGGGGATGCTGGTTTCCGTGCCCTGGAGTTCACTGGATCGACACAACTGAGGTCAGATCCTCAAATTCGTGGTGCGTCTTCACCACCAGGACACGTGGCTGGCTGGCTCACTCCACCAGCCAGCCACACAAGAGTCAAAAGCAACTCAAGCTAGAGTACTTCGAGCTACTTCTGGTCTTTGCACTATAGGAACGATGTGATTGCACTAGATTTACAACGCTGCTGCCTGAAATGCTTGATGTTAGCTGTGAGGAAAGTTGGATTAGGCTGAAGTTGTTTTCTTTAGAACAGAAGAGGCTGAGAAGAGATTTTATTGAGGTGAACAAAATTATGGGTTCCCGAGACAGAAGACAGGAAAGATCAATTTTCTTTAGCAGTGAAGTCAATAAACATAGGCCACAGATTTAATGTAAATTGGCAGAAGGATTGGAGGAGTATTGAGAGAAATATTTTCACTCAGACAGTGGAAGAGTTGTGGATCTTTGCCTGAAAGAGTGGTAGAGACAGAAACTATTGTTTTTTTTTAATGACTTAACCTACAAAACAGCCGATCAAGAACTGGAAAGTGAAATTAGGCTGGATTGCTCTGTTTTAGCCAGTACAGACTGGGTGGGCCACATACTCGTTATGTCACTGGATCAATAATCCCATTATTAATAAAACTATCAGAAACACCAGCTGGTAGAATTTGAATTAAACAAATAAATCTGGAACATAAAACTAGTCTCAGTAATGATGACAATAAAAACTACCATCAATTTTTATTTTTAAGAAACCATCTGGTTCACTAATGTCCTTTAGGGAAGGAAATCTGCCATCTGTATCCAGTCTAGCCTACATGTGGTTCTAGACCCAGAGCAATGTGGTTGATTCTTAACAACCCTGTAAAAGCCACTCAGTTCAGGGGAACTGGGAATGGTCAATAAGTGCTAATGCCCACATCCCACAAAGGAATAAAGGAAAATAAAGGGGCGGCATGGTGGTTAGCACTGCTGCCTCACAATGCCAAGGACCCGGGTTCGATTCCTGGCTTGGGTCACTGTCTGTGTGGAGTTTGCACATTCTTCCCGTGTCTGCGTGGGTTTCCTCTGGGTGCTCCGGTTTCCTCCCACAGTCCAAAGATGTGGGGGTTAGGTGGATTGGCCATGCTAAATTGTTCCTTAGTGTCAAGGGGACTAGATAGGGTAAATGCATGGAGATAGGGCCTGGGTGGGATTGTGGTCAGTGCAGTCTCGATGGGCCGAATGGCCTCCTCCTGCACTGTAGGATTCTATGAACTAGTCTAACAGTAAAAGAAAATGGTAGCAAAAGTCTTTAAAGTAGATCATTGGAATTATAGTGTACATGAAAAAGAGCAGAATAATCTCTCGAGTCCTTCAATGACATAAATCATAATTTTAAAAAATGTTGACAATGCATAAGATTTCTTAAGCATCTGAAGGAAGACAGAATAGCACTTCAGGTTCTAATAAATGAATAACACCCAAATGTTTGCTTATCTTTCTCTTCCATGTGTTGACTCATTTCCAGCAGTTGCTTTACCCTCATTCAATTTTGCCATATTTGCGATTTAAAAAAAATCAGCAATAATACTTCCTTGTCTTTTCCATAACACACTAACAATTTGTAATTTAGCCATGAAAATTGAACTAATTAAATTGTTTAAAAGGATGATTTACTGATCGCTTTCTCCTGACAGTTTTATTTAAACTTAATCATATAAAGAGCTCATTAGCAGGCAATATTACCCTCAGGATTCTTTCACATGGCTTTGCAATTAACCTAGCATCTTATAGCATGGAGACAATATTGCTTTTATTGGCTAATGATGAGGAAATTACAAAATATAAAGAAACAATTTTCCACAACTGATCACCATATCAAGAATGAGCTGATTATCATTGACTGATAAAAGAGAGACAACTGAAGATTCTCTTAGAATAAGCAATTAATTAAATTTCAAATAGACGCATTATTGGTACAGGTTAATTACTTATTCAAGATATTCCATTGTTAATGCTTCAGTTCTGAAACAAATTTTCATTAGACAGTATTCTACACAAGATGATTGTAATCCATGCAGATTTAAACAGCTAACTGAAACTTACCGCAAAGACAGGCTATGCGTTTTGTATTATTAGGTATAGGGACCACAAAGTATAATCCACTACTTCTTTTGGACAAAGCAATGTGAGAGTAGTCCTCACATTTTGAATATAGTAGAAACTTTACTATCTGGTATCAGTTAATCAAAAGTGCTGGTTGACAGAGTGTTCCATTTACCAATGGAATACAGTGCAATACTTGTAGCATGCAAGTACTCAGGACATAAGGAACAATGGGGTGAATTTACATGCCCCTGGACGACATGTTTCCTGCAAGAGGTGGGGGGGGATTACAAATAGGGTGGGTACCTGGGGGGGGATTACAAATAGGGTGGGTACCCATCCCAACACCTTACTGCCCACCCTGAACTTACCCCCATAACATGGAGGTGGGGGAGGAAATTGACCAGCAGGAGTGGAACTCAAATGCTTAAAGGTGGGGAGGGTGGGGGTTGCCCTTTGACAATTGCAGGGTGACTCCCCCTTAATCAAACTCCTCCTTCTTTCCTACCCGCACCCTCCCTTAATCTCCATCCACCCATCCCATCTACAGCCCTAGAGTCTGGATTTATCTGCTTTAGGGATCCATGGACATTGGTCTTCATCTTCTCCTGCAGTCCCAGTAGCGGCCATTGACGGCTTGCTGGCGCTGCCAGGACTGATAGTCAATCAGATTGGCCAGCAGCTCCAGAAGCCTTGGTGAATCAGTGCATTGCTTCCTGCAGATAATACACACTGCAGTCATGATAAGCTGGTGGTGGATGGAGTGGGCTAATGAACAAGTGGCCTGCTTTGTCCTAGATGGTGTCAAGCTTCTTAAGTGTTGTTGCAGTTATATCTATCCAGACAAATGGAGAGCTATTCCATTAGCTTCTTGACTTTTGCCTTGTAGGTGGTGGAGAGACCTTTGGGTGTCAGAAGGTCAGGAAGTCACCATGGAATATCCAGCCTCCATGAATAGCCATAGCTTTTATGTGTGATGGTCCAGTTTTAGTTCAGAATCTATTCATTCCAAGCATCATTCCTGGCCTATATTTATTGACATAACCTTTTTGTTTTTAAATCAGTTTATCACTAGGGAAAAACAACTTTGCATTGTTTCATGCTGGTAAATAGTGCTGAATTTAAAATTAGTTTTTACTCTTGTAATTTCCCCATGGAACTATATACGTATCTGAATATTTTGTATTGAATAATTACAAGTATTGGTACATTCGCTCAAAGCAGGCTACCTAAGAACTGGAGTTGTTTGAAAATTGGACATTTTTAGAATGTCCCATATGAACATACAAACAAGGAGCAGAAGTAGGCCATTCAACCCCTCAAATTTGCTCTGCCATTCAATAAGACCATCTCCAATCTGGTAGTAACCACATGCCGCCTACCCTTGATAACCTACCACCCCACACCCCCCTCCCCGCTTGCCAAGAATCTCTCCATCTCTGCCTTAAAAATATTCAAAGACCCTGTTTTCACCACCTTTTCAGGAAGAGAATTCCAAAGACTCTTGACCCTCGGAGAATAAAATTCACCTAATTTCTGTTTTAAATGGGCGACCCTTTATTTTTAAACAGTGACACATTTTTCTGGGTTCTCCCACAAGATGAAACATCCTCATCACATCAACCTTGTCAAACCCCTCAACATCTTCTATGTTTGGATCAAGTCGCCTCTTACTCTTCTAAACTCCAGCAGATACTAACCTAGCCTGTCCAACTTTACCTCATAAGACAACCCACCCATTCCAGGTATTAGTCTGGTAAACTTTCTCTGAACTGCTTCCAATGCATTTACATCTTTCCTTAAATAAATTAATTGCATACTATACACAGTACTCCAAATGTGGTCTCACTAGTGCTTTGTACAGCTGAAGTATAACATCTGTATTCTAGTATTCAATTACCCTCACAACAAATGATAACATTCTATTGGCTTTTCTAATTACTTGCAGTACCTGCATCTTAGCCTTTTGAGAGTCATGCATTAGGACACCCAGATCCCTCTGCATCTCAGAGCTCTGTAATCTCTCACTATTTACATAATATGCTTATTTTTTATTCTTCCTGCCAAAACAGACAATGTCATATTTTCCCATATTGTATTCCATTTGCTAGATTTTTGCCCATTAATCTTTTTTTATATTTTACTCAATTAAAATGAACAAGTGGTTAACACGGCTGCCTCAGCGCCAAGGATCCTGTTCAATTCCGGCCTCGGGTGACTGTCTGTGTGGAGTTTGCACATTCTCCCCGTGTCTGCGTGGGTTTCCTCCAGGTATTCTGGTTTCCTCCCACAGTCCAAAGATGTGCGGGTTAGGTTGATTGGCCATGTTAAATTGCCCCTTAGGAGGATTAACAGGGCAAATACGTGGGGTTAGGGGATGGGGCCTGGGTGGGATTGTTGTCGGTGCAGGCTCAATGGGCTGAATGGCCTCCTTCTGCACTGTAGGGATTGCATGATTACCTGGACAATTCAGCTAGGCACTGCATGGTGCCGGACTTGCTTTCCCCTTCGCCTCTTGTGTGTCAAGTCTAATCTCATGCTTCAAATCACTCTTGACCCCCGACACAAACTAGATTGGCCTGAAAAAGCCCACCACTCAAAAGTGCCCTACCCACAATTCGGCAAAATCCAAAATTGGCATGGCCTCAGTCCTGAGGCTGACAGTTTTGAGTGTATCTGTACTTGGACATTTGAGTGTATCTGTACTTGGACATTTAAAATGAATGTATTTTGAAACAAAATGGCAATAAGCATGCATTATACAAGTCAAATTCAGATGACCCAGAAAATCATGCTAAAATCCACAAGGCTGGTTAACTCATTTTCCTTTTGGAGAGATGAATGTACATGAGTGAGTTTTCTAATGAGGATTATGCTGTGAGGAGCTAGGGAGCAGTGAAAGAGACAGGGGAAGAATGCTTTCGCGACATAGCATTGTATGTGTATCAGTTCACATTTAAGATAGTTAACGATTGTTGCGAACTTTGGTTAAGTCATGTTTTTCCCTTGACAGATTGTTTCCAGTAGGTGGCACAATTTGCTGCAGAAAAACAAAGTGTAATAGCAAACCAGTGAATCGCTGCAGTATGTTATTCGGTTATTCCGCAAGACATAACTCGTGCAATTTGTATGAGAAGGTGACAACATAAAGGCTTGCAAATCACAGTGACAATTAATTTTGCCATGATGCAGAGATGCCGGCGTTGGACTGGGGTAGACACAGTAAGAAGCCTCACAACACCTGGTTAAAGTCCAACAGGTTTATTTGTTAGCACGAGCTTTTGAGGTGCTGCTGCTTCATCAGGTGAGTCTATTAATTTTTGCATTTCTGATTGGGTGAGATGTGAGATTTCAATAAATATGGGAAAACTACAAAATTAATTGAATACTGTCTAGGTTTACACGTGAGCTTAAGCCAAGACTTCACAAACAGAAAATGCTGGAAAATCTCAGCAGGTCTGATGGCATCTGTAAAGAGAGAATAGAGCTAATATTTCAACGTTAAGAAAAGAGTTGTTTTTTTCCCCACAAACCTCTAATAGTAATTCCTTATCAAATTACAAACAGAAACCTGAAATCAAGGAGAATACTCAGGCAGCCTCTAACAGTAATTCCTTATAAGCTTACAAACAGAAACTTAAAATCAAGGGGAATGCCCAGGCAACATTTCCTGTAAAAACTGTGAAACATTTCCATTCAATAATCTCTCTTATTCCCATAAGCAAGGCTTCATTTGTGAGCCGTATGCTCAATGTCATTTGTTAATCTGCTTTTTAAAAAATCTGTGTGTTTTGAGGTACATTATATTTTTATTTTTTTTAAGCAAGGTATTGAATCTGTTTAGGTATGAACCCTTTTGCCACTGTTAAGTCTGCACTTGACATATATTCCACCACTACTCTACAAATGTGCACTTTGGAGAGACAATTTCAGCTCACCATTGAACTTCAAGATTTGTGCTAAAGATTATAGATCCATTCCAGCTATTGGCACCCAAGATACCTTTCTTGATCTGTAGTTTTCATATGATTTCCAAGCCCTATGAAACTTGTGCAAAATTGTTGATTGTTCCATTAAGTAGAAAGCTCAGCTGATTACCAACGTTTCATGTTGCAACACATCTCAATTTAAAACAGCTCTAGATACAAGTGACTGTTGATCAAAATCTACAAAGATATGCTGATTAGATATTGTGCACCAGTTTATGAGCTGGAAAGCAGATCTCTTCCTTCAGAGATCAGAAGATTTTCCAAATATTTCAGTGGTAAGAAGCATCAAAATTTACAAAGTAAACATTTTTCTGCCAAGTTCTGTCAGTAACATTTTTACTAGAACACATTCAACTACTATAGCTGTCACTGGTATTTTAGCTCTCGTGAAGATACCTATCATGGTTGGCATCAATGTTTAAATATCGCTTGCATGGCAAGGATCAAGCTGTGCTTGGTAACTTATATGTAAATGCTTGGCCTCTCAAAAACATAAGATAAAGTATTAAACAAGAAAAAGACAACTAGAATGCAGACATCCCTTAAGAGCTTGTGGTAAGGCGGAATGATATTTATTCAATCAATTGCTTTTGTATTAATGCAAATGTCGGTGTGATAAATTGTTTTGATATGATCGCACAGTTTTAAAGAAGTAAAGGCAAGCCAACATAAATTAGTTTGTTTGAAATGTCTCGAATTTGTTTTGTGATAAAAGCTAATCTTTGGATGGCTAATTCATGTTGCTAGCGGCAATGCAAATAACCAACAAGTGTTAAATCAGTCAAGCATATTTTCTGCTAAGTATTCATCTGAATCAATTATAATTTAATGAGCCAAACTTTAATGTCACTATCTTAGTCAATGTGGCCCTCTTTAGAGAATTTCTATCACATCGTTGTCTCTTAGCAACATTATCTGATAACACAGCATCAGGTTCCACAGGTACCTCATTACATTCCCTCTCCACCCCTCCACTATCTTCAATTTTACCAGATGGTCAGTCCGACTTCCAGCTCTGGATGAACAGAGATTTTCTCCAATTAGATGTTGAGAAGACTAAAGCCATTGCCCTCTGTCGTTGTCACAAACTCTGATCCTTAGCCACCAATTCCATCCCTCTTCCTGATTGACTGCGGAAATCTCAACATTCTATAGGGCCCGGAGATGAACTGCTAACCACTTATCTGCTCCAACATGAGACCACCCACTTCCACCTCTGTAACACCACCCATTTCCACCCATGTCTTAGTTCATCTGCTGCTAAAATCCTCATTCCTGTCTTTGCCACCTCTAGACTTGGCTGCTTCACAAAGCTCCAACTAGACTTTCATCTTCAACTGTCCATCAACTTGAACTCATCAAAAAATCTGTTGCCTGTATCTTAACAAAATTAAGTCAGTTTACCTGTCAGATCTGCGCGGACTGATTCAGGTTAATACTTTATATAAGATAAAGGGTTCCCATCTGAAATTTCACAGCCTGTCTTTTCTCATTACAGGTGCTGATAAACTGCAGCATGTATATAAGCTTTAGTATTTTTATTTCAGGGCCTGTTACTAGTACTTTGGAGCTGGCTGGAAGGTGGGATAAGATGTTGGGAGGGGATTCTGACATGTTCCCACCACCAGGGGATATTCTCCCAGAGGCAGGAGTGACAGCAGCTCGGTTGCCTGTTGACTGGAGGTGGGCGGCCAATTAAGGTAACCAATTGGCCCCTTGACGGCCATTTTGCGAAGATGCTGATTTTTTAAAACCGGCATTGGAATCGTCTCCCCCAACGTGAGGAACCATCAGTGACACTGAGGCAGCTTACTAGTGGGGTGGTAGAGGGAGTGTCTTCTTTCCCAGAGGCTCCAGAAGCCTTGGGGGGGGGGGGGGGGGTGGGGGAGAGCAGCCCTGCTTTCTCTGGTGTTGCTATCTGATTGCCACAGCCTGCCCATTGGAGCTCCTCGCTATGGAGGCAAGTCTCCTGCTCCTTGCATCCTCAACAGTGCCCACCTCTATGAATGCCACTGCCAAGGCTGGCAGAGCTGCCAATCCTCGGTTTGGGCTGGTAGCTCCCAAGGAGATGGTCATTGTCCTTAATGGGATAGCAGCCCCTGCCAGCACAGTCCTGCAGTTCACTCGTGTGGGTTTGAAACCGACTTTCGGTACCGGCGCTGGGTATGCTGATAAAATTCAGACCCAGCTGGTAAATAGCTTTTACCAGTTTTTCTTTTATTTCACAGGATGAAACTTGAATGTTGCATTGATAACTAAGGACACAAGGAGGAGTAGATACTTAACACTTTTAAAAATAAACAGTTTGTCTTGGTAGCTGGAATGTAATGTAGGAAAATGTGAGGTTATGCACTTGGGTAGGAGGAATTCAGAAGCTGGATATAATTTAAATGGAGAAGGACTAAAGAAAGCTGCAGCACAGAGGGATTTGGGGTCCTTGTGTATAAATCACAAAAAGCTAGCATTCAAGTTCAACAGGTAATAGGACTGGGAAATGGAATACTGGCTTCAATTTCAAAGGAAATGGAATGTAAAAATAGCAAAGTCTTGCTGAAACTATACAAGTCACTAGTTAGATCACATCTGGAATACTAGGAACAGTTTTGGGTCCCGTTAGCTAAGGAAAGATTTACCGGCATTGGAGGCAGTCCGGAGAAGGTTCACTAGTTTGACCGGATAGGAAGGGATTTTCTTATCAGGAGAGGATGAGCCTGCACTCATTGGAGTTTAGAAGAATGAGGGGTGACCTTACTGAGACATATAGGATTCTCAGGGGGCTGGACAGGCTGCAAGCTGAGAGGCTGTTTCCCCTTGAGGGAGAGTCTGGGACCAGACAGCATCATCTCAGAGTAAAGGATCACTGATTTAATTTAGAGATGAGGAGGAATTTCTTCTCTCCGAGGGTAGTGAATCTGTGAAATTCTTTACCGCAGAGGGTTGTAGAAGCTGAGCTGTTCCTGCTGCCAGTGAGAACAGAATTTGGCGCTCAGCCTAATCTCTATTCACTGCAGCGGGACCGGAGAATCCCAGCCCAGGACAAGACCGGAGAATTCCAGCTACAATCTATGGTTGATTTTACCTGTGATTTTCAGATATTTGCATATGTTCAATTTGGAATGTCTTTGGCATTATTGAAAACCCCAGGAGAGTAATCTGACAAATTTAGATAACAGTAATAGGAGTTCAGTAAGTCTCCAGCACCATGAACAAATTCCGAAAACTATCCCCTGCCATGATTCTGTAGGCCCCATCTCATCAAACCTAAATACATTCACATTTCTGTCTCACCAAAAGTACATAAAACTTCTCTCGATGTAAGGAGGTAATATGTCAGGAACCAAAAAGTTCAAACAAGAAGAACAGAGAGAACCATGAAGGGAGTCAATTTGTCCTGGTACTCTATAATGTGGGGATGCCGGCATTGGACTGGGATGGGCATAGTAAGAAGTCTCACACCACCAGGTTAAAGTCCAATAGGTTTATTTGGTACCACGAGCTTTCGGAGAGCTGCTCCTTCATCAGGTGAGTAGCACAGTAAGAAGTCTCACAACACCAGATTAAAGCCACTAAAGTTGGACTTTAACCTGGCATTGTGAGACTTCTTACTGGTACTCTATAAACATAATTTATGAATTGCAAGTGAGATTCACAAGCCAGATGTTGGACTGAGCGTCAATATCTCTCCTCTTGAGGTGAATAGCTTACGTGCCTTTAAAGGGCAGTTTGATATGTATGTGAGGGGGAAAGAAAGAGAAGAGTATGCTTATTTCGTGAGATCAAACATGGTGAGAGGAGGATCATGTGGAGCATCAACATCAGCATTGGCTAGTTGGGCCGAATGGCCAGTTTTTGTACAATATTTTTTTACATTTTAATAAATCATAATAATAGTTTGTTAAATTTAAACAGTAGCAGGAAATAGACGTTATTCTTTGATCGTGGACAATTTAATTTACACTTAATACAAAAAAGTAACACTTCACTAAATTTCCTAATTTATTACTCAACATGGACCAACACCCATTAAAAATTTACGCATGATGTTTAATCTAATCTTATAGAGCCTTCAGACGTTTGTCTCTAATCAGCAGAGTCAGAAGAGTTAAGACTCTTGGGTATTTATTAGCCCAACATGGAGCTGTCAATCGAGCTCTACTCTTCAGACACACACTGCAGGACATCAGTTACACATCCAAAATAATTGAATCTTCTTTCAGCTTCTCCCACTATATTTGAGGTCACCGCAAAGCTGCATGATCACTCTTCTTCATTTCCTCCTGTCAGTCACCCTTTCTTCTCCCAGTCCCGCTGTGTTTATGTCTCTCACAACTGCATTATTTCATTTGGTCTTAAGCCTTCCTCTTCACATTTTTCTGGCAGTCCCATCTCCAGCACTCACCAAGCCACATTCTGCTTCTCTCCACCGCAACATATAACCATACCATTTCAATCTCTTCATGGCTACTTTCTTTGATATTCCACAATCTTCGTTGGCCCCCTGATGTGTTGGTTCCTGATCTTGCCCTTTCTTGTCACTCCATACATCCATCTCAGCATCTGGATCACACTAGTATCCAGCTGTTGTTCCTCTCTTCTTGAGGCTGCCCAAGTTTCTGCACTATACAACAAGGTTGGTCTCAAACTGTCTTGTAGACTATTCCTTTCAGTTTCAATGATACTTTTCCATCACATACTACACCATTACACTTCTTCCAATTACTCCAACCAGAATTAATCCGTTGCTTATTTTCCATACTTCCATCTTCTGTCACCACTGATCTCAAGTACTTGAAACCATTCACGTTCTCCATGTCTTCACTCAATCTTTACACCTTCACTCGGACAGTTCATTGTCCTGTGCCAGCATCACTGGCCATGGTACTTCCTGTCTCACATGTTCAGTTAGAACATGCATGACAATCAGAAAGAGAAAGGGGTTCAGTGTTGATCTTCAGTTCAATCCAACATTGAAACTCTCACTCTCCCCCACACTGCTTCTTACTTTTGTCTGCGGCTCCCTTGGACATACCCTGTAATAGTTCTACGTCCTTCTCAGGGACACCATGAATTGTAGCACACCTGCTCATAAGCCTTCCCTCAATCGATAAATGCAATCTTCAGGTCCCAATATTTCACCATCACTTGTCTCAAAACAAAGATGGTGCCTGTTCCAGGGAAGAAGCTGAACTCATCTTTATGGATTTCTGAATCTCTGGTCCATGCTTGCTCCCAGATAAGTGCAAGGCATTTAATTCCTGGGTAGATTTTGCAATCTTAATGTCTCCCTTTCCTTTGAATGTTGGTGCCAGAAAACTGTGACTCCATGCCATCAAAATGATCATCTTATCATCATACAATTGCTTAGCTTTTTCAGGACCTGGACACCAGAAACACCTAGTTAAGTCCACACTTCCACCTGTATCTTACCCAGTCCTATTGCTTTTCCATCCTTTCAATGCTGTTCTGGTTTCTTCTAGATTGATAATCATTGCTATTCCCTAATTTACAGCTTCCCAGCTTTTCTTTATTCATAGGCCATTTAAAGTATTGGCCTCATCCACTTTCACTAAGGAACCTCCACCTGCATCTTTGATTCTGTACTTTGCCCACATCTTATGCTATTTAATATCCAGTAGCTGCTATTCCCAAGACAACTTTTTCTCCCTCTTTGGTATCACATATTTATGGATCAGCACGGTGGCACAGTGGTTAGCACCGCTGCCTCACAGCACCAGGGACTTCGATTCGATTCCTGGCTTGGGTCATTGTCTGTGTGGAGTCTGCATGTTCTCCCCGTTACTGCATAGGTTTCCTCCAGGTGCTCCGGTTTCCTCCCACGGTCCAAAGATGTGCGGGTTAGGTGGATTGGCCATGATATATTGTCCATTAATATCAGGGGGATTAGCAGGGTAAACATATGGGGTCACTGGGATAGGGTGGGATTGTTGTCAGTGCAGGCTTGATGGGTCAAATGGCCTCCTTTTGCACTGTAGGGATTCTATGATTTCTTCCATGGCCAGAGATTTTCTCCTCGCGATCATCCAATGTGATTGAATAAATAATCAAAATTCCAAGGCAATTGCTTAGAGTCACCCATCCAAACAAGAAGCAGATTGATTTGCAATGGCACTACCTGCTGTATATGAAAGATGTGGATTCCTCTTCCAGCAAACATGACAAACTGAGTACACTGGGTACTTCCAAAGATATACATGGTTTTATGGGAGAGCATAGAACAGCTTTCTGATTGAATTCCAGGTCAAAAGACAATTGATCGGCACCACATCCATCATTCACTTCGTCCAGCACTGGAATACAATGGCAGCAATGTGCACTGAAGCAGCTCACCAAGCCTCCTTCAACAGCACCTTCCAAACCCATGCCCTATACCACTTAGAAGAATAAAGGGCATCAGATGCATTGGATCACCACCACCTGAAACGTTTCCCTCCAAGCCACTCATCAACCCCCCTTGGAACTTTATCGCCATTCCTTCACTGGGTCGAAATCCTGGAACTCTTTTCCTCATAGCACAGTGGGTGTCCTTATAGTAGATGGACTGCTGTGGTTCAAGGGGGGTGGCTCACCACTGCCTTCTTGACAGCTGTTAGGGATGTTATATAAATGCTGCTCTTGCCAGTAATGGTTACAGCACATCAGCAAATTTTTAAAATTCTCCTCCTCAACCTCCCTCAGAATTCCAGGATGATTACAATCTGACATGGTAACCTTTCTATTCTTAACTTCACTAAACTTTTTAAGTTGGTGATTTTGAATTATCATTTCCAGCATTGGAAATTCCACAGTTTCCTCAGGCATCCCTAGAGTCTTAGTTTAACCTTGCCTCAAAAAACTGATGCAAAATACTCACTCAACCGCCGGAATTCTACCGTCCCGCCCGCCATGGGAATTGGAGCAGGCGAGGGGCAGACAATGGGAAGGTCCGTTGACCTCGGGTGGGATTTTCCAGTCTCGGGTCGAGGGAGTTCGTAAAATCCTGCCCCACATCTCATCAACGCTAAGCATAATGTGCTTCACTTCTTCTCACATTGGGGTCATCTATTCTTCAAACATCCTTTTACTTTCTTTGTACATACTGTTTCCACATCTACTTATATTGACTGCCAATTTCCTTTCATACTTCTTTTTATTCACCTTAATAATGCTTATACTTTTCTTTGGTATAATTGGCCTGACATTTATATATGGCTCTCTTATAATGTCAAATTTCTGTTTATCCATGAAACTTGCTGACTTTAATGGATCCACCCTTTTTCCATTTGGAACACATTCAACTTTTGACTCAGTCTTTCCTGATTGGGAAAGGGATTGTGAATTTGAGCTGCATAAGCACAAATCTGAACTAATATTTTGGTGTGTTCCTGAGAGAGTGCTACAATTCTGAAAGTATTGTAATTCAGCTCGAGAGTCTATAACCAATTTAGATATAAAGGGTCCTTACCTGAAGCCATGTTTTTGCCAAGGGAACATCATAATTTCTACTCTAATTAGTGCTTCACAACATTATATCAAGTTCTTTGCACATTCACACGCAAATACGTGAACACAAGAAATAGAAGCAGGAATAGACCATAAGGCCCATCGAGCCTGCTCCTCTATTCACTACGATCACAGCTGATCTTGGGCTTCAACTCCATTTTTTCACCAGTTCTCCAAAGTTCCTTAATTCCCTGAGAAACCAAAAATCTGTCTATCCCAGCCTTAAATGTATTCACCGATGGAGCATCCATGACTCCATAGGTGAAATACTTTCTCTGCATCTCAGTCCTAAATGATTTGAGTCTTATCCTGAGACTGTGCCCATGTTTTTGACTCCCCAACCAACGGAAACAATCTCTCAGCATCCACCCTATCAAGCCCCTTCAAATTTTGTAATTTTCAATCAGATCGCCAGAGAAAATATCCAGAGAATGTAAACTCAATTTACTCAGTCTCTCATCACAGGACAATCCCCTTATCCGAGGGACCAATTGCTGTACCACTTTCAATGCCAGTATATCCCTTTTTAAAATGTGGAGACCAAAATTACACAGTACTCCGGAATAATCAAACCAAATTCTTGATGAGTCATTGCCACAGAAACAAGGGCAACGGCTGCTAATGGCTGTCTATAACGAGAATAGAGAGTGTGAATGGTCAAATGGCAGAGAAGCTGAAATCAGAGGGTAAGCTATGACAGATGAAGGTGTGGGGGGAGATGGGTGGGAGAGAGGAAAAATTGAGAAAAGGGGGGAGGGGGGAGCAAAGAGGGAGAAAAAGTAAGGAAAGGGGGATAAAATAGGGGGGCAAGAGTCGGAGGGCAAGAAAAATAAAGAAAGACAATAAAGAAATAAAAGGTAAAAGGAAGGTGCTGTTGAAGGAGGCTTGGTGAGCTGCTTAAAAATTAAATAAAATGAAAACAAAGGGGTCAAGATGGGGTAGAGCAAATCATCTGAAATTGTTGAATTCGATGTTGAGACTGGAAGGCTGTAGCATGCCTAGTCGGAAGATGAGATGCTGTTCCTCCAGTTTGCATTGAGCATCACTGGAACATTGCAGCAGGCCATGGACAGATATGTGGGCATGGGAGCAGGATTGTGTGTTTAACACATCTTGATCTGTCACAGCTTACCCTCCAATTTCAGCTTCTCTGCCGTTTGGCCATTCACACCTTCTATTCTCTTTATAGACTGCCATTAGCAGCCTTTCCCCTTCTTTTCTGTGGCTACGACTCATCTTTCATTCCCTCACCCTACAGTATAAATATCTCCCATTTTCTATGCCTTTTAGCTTTGACAAAGGGTCATCTGCAATCGAAACATCAGCTCTTTTCTCCCCTCACAGATGCTGCCAGATCTGTTGCGATTTTCCAGCATTTTCTCTTTTGGTTTATGTTATTTAATATCCAGCAGCTGCTATTCCTAAGACATCTTTTTCTCCCTCTTTGGTATCACATATTTCTTCCACTTTCTAGCAATCATCCAATGTGATTGAATAAATAATCAAAATTCCAAGGCAATTGCTTAGAGTCACCCATCCAAACAAGAAGCAGATTGATTTGCAATGGCACTACCTGCTGTATATGAAAGATGTGGATTCCTCTTCTAGTAAACATGACAAACTGAGTACACTGGGTACTTCCAAAGATATACATGGTTTTATGGGAGAGCAGAGAACAGCTTTCTGATTGAATTCCAGGTCAAAACACAATTGATCGGCACCACATCCATCATTCACTTCGTCCAGCACTGGAATACAATGGCAGCAATGTGCACTGAAGCAGCTCACCAAGCCTCCTTCAACAGCACCTTCCAAATCCATGACCTCTGCCACTTAAAAGAATAAAGGGCATCAGATGCATTTGATCACCACCACCTGAAACGTTTCCCTCCAAGCCACTCATCAACCCGCCTTGGAACTTTATCGCCATTCCTTCACTGGGTCAAATTCCTGGAATTCTCTTCCTCATAGCATAGTGGGTGTCCTTATAGCATGTGGTCTGCTGTGGTTCAAAGGGGTGGCTCACCACCGCCTTCTTGACAGCTGTTAGGGATGTTATACAAATATTGGTCTTGCCAGTAATGGTTACAGCACATCAGCAAATTTTAAAAATTCTCCTCCTCAACCTCCCTCAGAATTCCAGGATGATCACAATCTGGCATGGTAACCTTTCTATTCTTAATTTCACTAACAGTGTTAATTTAGTGCCACTTTGAATTATCATCTCCAGTATTGGAAATTCCACAATCTCCTCAGACATCCCTAGAGTCTTATTTTAATATCACCTCAAAAAACCAATGCAAAATACTCACTCGATCGCCAGAATCCTACCGCCCTGCCCGCCATGGGAATCAGAGCGGGCGAGGGGCAGACAATGGGAAGGCCCGTTGACCTCGGGTGGAATTTTCCAGTCTTGGGTTGAACGAGGCCATAAAATCCTACTCCACATCTCTCATCAACGCTAAGCATAATGTGCTTCATTTCTTCTCACATTGGGGTCATCTATTCTTCAAACATCCTTTTACTTTGTCTTTGTACATACTGTTTCCACATCTACTTATATTGACTGCCAATTTCCTTTCATACTTCTTTTTATTCACCTTAATAATGTTTATACTTTTCTTTGGTATAATTGGCCTGACATTTATATATGGCTCCTTTATAATGTCAAATTTCTGTTTATCTATGAAACTCCCTGACTTTAATGGACTCACTCCTTTTCCATTTGGAACATGTTCAAAATTTTGACTCAGTTGATTGTACCTGATTGGGAAAGGGATGGTGAATTTGAGTTGCATAAGCACAAATCTGAACTAATACTTTAGTGCTTTACTAAGAGAGTGCTGCAATTTTGAAGGCATTGTAATTCAGCTCGAGAGTCTATACCCTATTTAGATATAAAGGGCCCTATTTTATCATCTTGATTCTAAGTGCTGGACAGACTTGAAACTGGGAGTGTTTCAGATCTGACTTTTAGACCTGTTCTCTGGCACCCCCATACACACTCTGCCTGCAAAAATATCAGCAATTCCGAATCACGCTGCAGAAGCCTGTGGGTGGGGCTTAACGTGCCCAAAACCCTGCAGCTCCGATCAGCGCCTCCAACTGCACATGTGCAAAAAGATAGAATGCAGCTCCCTGCCACATCGCTCCCAAGTCAGATAATGCCTCCCCCTGGCCCCCACAGACATTGCCCCACCCCCCCAACATTACAGACCCTCTTATGCCCTCACCCCCTCCACCACTCAGACCGATCACGGCTCCTCTCCCCCCCACTTCTGCCTCACTGATCTCAGGCAGAGTGGCAGCGGACACCCCCTTCCCCCTCACTGATCACAGGCACAGTGGCAGCGGACCCTCCTTCACCCTCACTGATCTCAGGCAGAGTGGCAGCGTACCCCGCCCCCCCCCCCCCCCCCCCACCGATCTCAAGCAGAGAGCCGTCGGACTCTCGGCACTTATCTCTTCACTAACTCGAGTGCCCAAATCGGACTTTTGTGAACCATGTCTGTTTCGCGCTGATTCTGGATGGGCGAATGCGGTGGTAAAGGGAGAAGTGCCGGCAAGGTTGGGCATGCAGCCCATTAAGTCAAGTTAAATGCATGCAAATGCATTTAAATGGCCGTCATGCCCATCCCGATCGCAGCCATTTTCAGGCCTTGGTAAAGGGGGGACAGGCATGGAGGTGGGCGCGGATGACGTTACTCGCCTCATGCCCGACTTTACCAAGGTTTCGTGTACAAAAACAGGTGCAACTTGATGGTAAAATCAGGCCCAAAGGGTCCTAATCTGAAGCCATGTTTTTGCCAAGGGTACATCATCATATCCGTCTACTCTAATTAGTGCATCGCAACATTATATCAAGTGCTTTGCACATTCACATGCACGTACAAGAACACAAGAAATAGAAGCAGGAATAGACCATAAGGCCCATCGAGCCTGCTCCTCCATTCACTGCGATCACAGCTGATCTTGGGCTTCAACTCCATTTTTCCACCAGTCCTCCATAATCCCTTAATTCCCTGAGAAACCAAAAATCTGTCTATCCCAGCCTTAAATGTATTCACCGATGGAGCATCCATGACTCCATGGGTGAAGTACTTTCTCTGCATCTCAGTCCATAGAACCATAGAAAATTACAGCTCAGAAACAGGCCTTTTGGCCTTCTTGTCTGTGCCGAACCATTTTATGCCTAGTCCCACTGACCTGCACTTGGACCATATCCCTCCACACCCCTCTCATCCATGAACCCGTCCAAGTTTTTCTTAAATGTTAAAAGTGACCCCGCATTTACCACTTTATCCGGCAGCTCATTCCACACTCCCACCACACTCTGCGTGAAGAAGCCCCCCCTAATATTCCCTTTAAACTTTTCTCCTTTCTTAACCCGTGCCCTCTGGTTTTTTTCTCCCCTAGCCTCAGCGGAAAAAGCCTGCTTGCATTCACTCTATCTATACCCATCAAAATCTTATACACCTCTATCAAATCTCCCCTCAATCTTCTACGCTCCAGGGAATAAAGTCCCAACCTATTCAATCTCTCTCTGTAACTCAGCTTCTCAAGTCCCGGCAACATCCTTGTGAACCTTCTCTGCACTCTTTCAATCTTATTTACATCCTTCCTGTAACTAGGTGACCAAAACTGTACACAATACTCCAAATTCGGCCTCACCAATGCCTTATATAACCTTACCATAACACTCCAACTTTTATACTAGACTAGTCCTAAATGATTTCAGTCTTACCCGGAGACTGTGCCCCCGGGTTTTTAATTCCTCAACCAATGGAAACAATCTCTCAGCGTCCACTCTATCAAACCCCTTCAGATTTTGTAATTTTCAATCAGATCGCCAGAGAAAATATCCAGAGAATGCAATCTCAATTTACTCAGTCTCTCACCACAGGATAACCCCCTCATCCGAGGGACCAAATGCTGTACCACTTTCAATGCCAGTATATCCTTTTCTTAAAGGTGAAGACCAAAATTACACAGTACTCCGGAATAATCAAACCAAAATCTTTATTTGTGTACACCAATCCTCTTGCATTAAAGGCCAACATGCCATTTGCCTCCCTAATTGCTTGCTGCACTTGTGTGCTAACTTCTTGCATTCTTTGTATGAATTCATCAAAGTCTCTTTGAACATCAACACCGAGAAATTTCGTACCTTTTAAAAAATATTCTGCATTTCTATTCTTACGAATATTTTTTCACTTTGAATATTCTTATTCAAAGTGAATAACTTCACACTTTCTAACATTATACTATATCTACCATCTTGATGCCCACACTCTTAACCTTTCTATGTCTCTGCAGCCTGTGTCCTCCCCACAGCTTACTTTCTTCCCACCTAGCTTTCTATCATCAGTAGACTTTGATACATTACTCTATGTCTCTTCATCCACGTCATTACTATCATTTGTAAACAGCTATGGTTTCAGCACTGATACTTGCAGCTCTCCACTACTCACTGCCTGTCAACTTGGAAAAAGCCCCGTTTATGTCCACTCTGCTTTCTATCCATTAACCGATCCTCTATCCATGCTAAAATATTACCTCCAAATCCATGAGTCCTTATTTTGCTCGTTAACCTTCTGTGTGGCGCGTTATACAATGCCTTTTGGAAATCCAGGTATACTACATCTACTGACTCCCCTTTATCTACCCTACTAGTTACATCCTCGTTTGCAGTTTGGTTTAGATAAAGCCAATTGGATCTGTTGAATTTCCCCTCTACCTAAACTCATCCGATACCATACAAAACTGAAACTTACCCTTTACGTCAAGAGCTGCAGTGTATAATCTCCTCCTCCCAAACAGATCTAATGTGCACCAGATTAAGCCTGAGAATTGTAAATGTTGTTTTTTAATGTAATATCAAACTTCTCAAAATTCCTTTAAAAGGCCTTCACCCTCCTCTTCCCTATTCGAATATAAATTAAGACTTGAAGCTGGTCCTTGTCCAGAATCATCGACCAATCCATTATGACCCTGACACCTATACCCAGAAAAAACCAGACCATTCTTGCTCATTTCAGCTGCAGAAAAAGTTTTTTATCCTTCTTCACGATATCCTGGTGTTGATTGTGGATTCCCTCTCCCGAATCACCATTTTTGTTCATGGCTAAGATACCTTACACCTTTCAGACAACTTGAGGCTCCCCAGAATCTTGCAATACCTCTCCCACTCCACAATTGCCCCAGATAGCTGGCCACTTTCTTCACATGTCTCTATCCTTCTTTAGCTGTAGGATGCTTCTCATGCGATGTGTACTATAGAAACCCTCTCCTCCTATATAAAGGTGAATGTAACCAACTGTTTCTCAAGGTCTGTAACTTTGAGTCCAAGAACCCACCTATAGACATTCCCTCATTTTCCTGAACAGTTGTGGTTTTGAAAAACACCCTATAAAATCTATATTGTCTTTTCAAAGGGGCATGGATAAATATTAGAAAAGGTTAAGTATAGAAAGATGTGAGAAAAAGGTAGGGAAAGGATTAAGTGGATAGTTGTTTGATGGATCTTGGACAATGGGCTCCCTCTGTATTGTAAAATTCTATGATTCAGTTTCAAACCTGGCTCACAACACATCCATGCCTCTTTGAATTATACTAGCTTTTACAGCATATGGGGCTTAGGTCTTTGAATGTTATGCCTACAAAGAGACTTCTCACCACAAACTGTTGCCAAATTATTTCAACAATCTTCAGTTTTACAAACATAAGATTTAATGTTAGGAATCATGTTATTAAAAATCTATCACATAAAAGCACTAAACCATATGGTGGTAGAAAAGAGGTCAAAGTTTTTGTAGCAGAATTACATCCTTGACCCATGTTCAACTTGGCATGGTAATTGCTAAGAAAGTTTATGTTGCAACATTCCAAAGTGTAAACTTCAGCAAGTGTTTTTCTGAAAATGAGGTCATATCTTCCTTCTATCGTTAATTTTAACCCTAGGAAATTAACACGTTAAGTGTGAGTGAAACGAGTTATTAAGGCATGAAAGTGGAGTCGAGGATTGTGTATGATCAGCCATGATCTCATTGAATGGTGCAGCAAACACAATGGGCCGAATGGCCTACTTCCGCTCCTACATCTTATGGTCCATCAGTCAAGGTAACTGTTTTGAGAACAAAAAGCAAAATTTTGCATCAGGTGGAAATCTGAAACGAAAACAGAATATGCTGGACACACTCAGAAGGTTAAACAGCATCCGTGAAGAGAAGTGAGAAGTTAACGTTTGGCACGTGCTCACAGATTACTTCAAAATCTTTCCACACGGTCAAATGAAAAAGCAAATAGGTCATACCGGTGTTAATGAATTTTACAAACAGGGAAATTATGAAGGATGAGCGCAGCAGTACATTACAATCCCAGTTGGTGTTACTACTGGATGGGAAGATCCCAGAATGGAAACCTGGCTCAGAAGAACGTAACGTTTTACTTTTTTTAAGAAAATGTGGAGGAACAGAGTCACAGGACTGCTAATTAGTTTTTTATTAAGAGGAGAAAACATTTATTAAACGTGAAAAATTTGATTATCTTACAACGCTCCTTTACTCTCTCTCCCCTTAGCTTCACAAATGTATAGTTTTCAAAGATAACATCCCACTCTGAAACCAGATGGCCAATGCTACTCAACTGATCCTCTGTAGATTTCTTCTCACTATCCCCCAGATGATTGTCAGTGCTTCCAAACCACACTCCCAAAAAGATGCACTGTAAAATCATCTTTCAAACAATGCCTTCCATCAGCTGTTTTCATTAAGAATCCAGCTCCTGCTTTTCCATCATCCTTTCGACCAAGCTTCCACTTCATTTTTTAAAAATAAGGAATCCAGCTCCAGATTTTCGAACTCTCTTTTCAGGCTTCCTTTGTTTTAAATCTTTCATACAAACTCTGAGATCCACCCACCGATTTCCACAATTATTTAAAATAACATATCACAAACTGTTGTAAGATATCACAAACCTGAGAACAACTTCAGATATCTTTCAGGCCTCTGACTAACCAATTTTTTTTCAGCTGTCTGTCTTCGCTGAAAATATCCTGTTCTCGCCTTTGTTGGAAATGTCTCTTTATTTCTCCAGTTTCCTTAACTAACTACCCTATAGATTTCTGCACTTGTTTTCTTAACCATTACTCCATGGAATGGTTTTTCTTCTAGCAAAGCTGTGAGAGATGTTCCCTATCTAGTTTCCTCTAACCAACTGCCATGAATTCAGTTAAAACACAATAACAAAAGCTATTGTTTTACTTCTCCAAGCTTGTTTACCTTTTACGCTGTAATCCTCTCTAAGCACTATAGAAGCACAGTTTGTACTAAATAACCACCCACACATGCAAACACCTTTGTCTGACATGAATCTAGCTAGAGTTTCACCCTTTCCTATGCAAAACCACTAAATTAAACTTACTTAAATCTCTTATTTCTAATATTTAACAATACAAATACGTCTAATCTAAAACTACCTCAGCTTTCATGACAAGTAACAAATACAAATAGTTCAAAATATATTTGCCTTCTTCCGTCATCACATCTACATGATTTGCTAAGATAGAGGTTAGCCTGTTGGCTTTTGTTCTCTGCAATAAATATTAGTCTTCAAGAGATTTTAAAGCATATCTTGTGTAAGTATTTTGATTTGATTTATTATTGCCACATGTATTAACATACAGTGAAAAGTATTGTTTCTTGCACGCTATACAGACAAAACATACCGTTCATAGAGAAGGAAACGAGACTGCAGAATGTAGTGTTACAGTCATAGCTAGGGTGTAGAGAAAGATCAACTTAATGCAAGGTAAATCCATTCAAAAGTCTGACAGCAGCAGAGAGGAAGCTGTTCTTGAGTCGGTTGGTACGTGACCTCAGACTTTTGTATCTTTTTCCTGAAGGAAGAAAGTGGAAGAGAGAATGTCCGGGGTGCGTGGGGTCCTTAATGATGCTGGCTGCTTTGCTGAGGCAGCAGGAAGTGTAGACAGAGTCAATGGATGGGAGGTTGGTTTGCGTGCTGGACTCTATAACATGAAGTCCAGCTTGACAGAGTACTGCTGTGGCAGAGTACTTACTTAAGTTAGGGAATTTGATGTCTAAGGGAATTAATAAGAATAGATTTATTTCTAAAATCTGGTCAAGTTTACATTTAGCATTTAATTTAACTTTAACATGAACATGTAGGCCAGGATTTTCTGGCTCTATCATGGTGGGACCTGCTGCAGAAGATTAGCCGCCTATCCAAAAATCCATTAATTTTTAACAGGACTGGATGATCCCAGCTGCAGGCAAGACTGGATGATCCCACCCATAGTTTCTTTCAGTCTTAGTCATAGTGATAAACAAATTGCCTGCTGGATTAGGATTGGTTCCCTAGTCAGCAAGGCCTGACTCAGGTATTCCAGATGATAAAATTACAGGAGGTACTACTTATGTACAAATTGCGTAGCATAAAGTCCAGCTTGACGTAGTACTGCTGTGACAGAGTACTTACGTAACTTGGGAAATTTGGTGCAATGAGGGAAGAGATGCTGTTCCAAGAGAGGGAGCAAAATACAGTGAGATCTTGGACTGGTAGTCCAAAGGCATTCATTAGGTTAGTAGGTGGCTGATTGGTTGGTGAGTTTCTTTTTTTCTTCTATAAACTCGGAGTGGTTTCAACCAGGCAAGTTTTACTAGTTAAATTACTTCATATAATGACAAGTATTTGTTGAATAAATAGATTAATTAAATAAATAAATGGGATTAAGTCTAAGATATGGCAGAACAGGTTGTGTATCTGGATTGCAGAACGTGGGAGTTTATGGACAGTGACGCTGCCTCGAGCAAACATATCTACAGGAGACGTTTCCATCTCAAATCCCTCTAGCTCCAAGTCATTAAGCTGGAGTGACTCCGACATACAAAACAGGGGGAGAAGTTTCTGGACAATTGAATCCAGAAAATAGCCACACCCCAGGGGAAAAGGTCCAGAAAAGGGAGAGTGTGACCAACACATAAAATAAAAGGTAAAATATTTTACAGCCATCAACCCATCAATGTGATGACCAGTAAGGGATAGGATGGATAATATCACAGGTAACAATAGAGAGATGGCAGAAATATTAAATAATTATTTCACTTCAGTATTTACCAGGGTGATAGAACAGGTAGCTTTGATCTTGAGTCATGAGATAAGTACATTTAAAGTTTTTAAAAATGGTATATTGAACAATTAAAATAAACTTGAAGAAAACAAACCCCTGGTACTAATGGATTGTACCTACATATTTTAAAGAAATCTGGGAAAAAGGTAGCAAACACATTACCACTCATATTTAATAATTCATTAGAAAAAACTGTAGTGTCAGAGGACTAAGAGAAAACTAGTGTAATTACTATATTTATGAAGGGGGCAGAACATGTCCAGGGAAATATTAACCATCAGCTTAACATCAGTGATAGAAAAAATAATGGAATCTTTGCTAAAGAAAACAATAGAAGAACATCTAGAGGTGAAAAATATAGTGATGAATAATCAGTGCAGATTTCAAGAGGGAAAATCTTGCTTGACTAACCTTATTGAATTTTTGAAGAGATTTTAGAGAGAGCATGAAATCCGATGTAACAGAGTCATAGAGATATGCAGCATAGAAACAGGCCCTTTGGCCCAACTCGTCCATGCCGACCATGTTTCCTAAACTAACCTAGTCCCATTTGCCTGCATTTGGCCCATATCCCTCTAAACCTATCCTACCCATGTACCTATCCAAATGTCTTTTATGATAAAAGGTAGCTCAGGATCAAAAATATTTTAATATAATACTGAAAAAGTATACCCAAATTAACTATCACCGCTTATATATAAAGAATTTGATTACTGTGAATACACAGTACGTTTTACGATTTTGGAAATGGTTGGTTTCTTCTCTGATTATCTAGGGAAAGAGATAATGTACTCATAACTGAAATCTGACCCATAGGTTTTACCTCCTTTCAAAACTGACAGTTCACCAGGGAACCAAAACCTACATTCTACCATACACTGCTGTGAAAATCCAGGAGACTCCACCTTATTGCTGCCAAATCTCAGTGCTATTCACTTCAGCGTTGCTAACCCTCGGAGTTCCTCCCTCTACTTAGTTCTGCAAGGTACCAGCCCCTAACCTGGAGCATCCTGCAAACTATCCTCAGCTTCTAAGTTGGCAAAGAATTTGAATGCATGGGTGAAGAATATATTTATAAAATAACGGCCACTCATTGATGAAAATAAGAACAGTCAAGACCACTGATTTAGAATGTTCATAGAAAAATTAATAAATGCAACATATTTCAATCCCCACATCATCAGAGAGAGAATGTCAAATACAATGGAATAAAAAAGATTTGAGGTCTTCTAAAATCAGTGGTACCGATAACATTGCATACATTACATGACATAACAACCCTTTTGTTATAAATAAACGTATCTTCTTCCATTCGCCATCAACAATGTAGTCTTTAAAAGTACATTGAGAAAACGTAATGTCACCTAGCAATGCAATATCGGGCCAGATTTTACCGTGGGGGCAGGGTCGCCCACATCCCCACTCTACATAAATGTCAGGAGTGAGCCTGCGTCCACTTGGCAGCCACTTATCAGCCATTGGTATGAGGTGTGATTTCTGCCCCCATTGGGAAGTCCCTGCTGTAGAGAGCTGCCAGCCAGTTAAATGGCAGGGTAACCACCCTGAAAGCCCCTGGGGACCCCATTGCCAATGAGATAAATGCCTGATCGGCATTAAATCAGTTCTGGGTGAAGGTGTTTCTGGAATGGCCATGCAGTGATGTCACCAGCTCTCCAGGCATTGGACGGGCCTACCACTGGGGCCACTAAATTTGGCCCTTGGTGCTTGGGTCCTCTGCTATAAGCAAAAGCCCAGTGTTGGCAGGAGGCCCTTAAGTGGCAATTACTTGGTGTGTTAAGGGCTTCATTTGGCTCACAGGTAAGCAGGCCATCCACCCCCCCCCCCCCCCCCCCCCCCCGCCACCTCCCCCCCGGCCCTCTGGTAAAATAACAACGGGGTGGATAGGCGTTGGGAATAACATAGTTGCCACAGAATCTAATTTTACACATCCCTTCCCCCTGCCCCCTCTGCCATCCTGCCCCATAAGATTCTGGTCACTGCTTTGTGCTGTTTAAATGTCACTGAGCAGGAGGTTTTTCCAGTGATTCTGTTCCATATGTTTTCTCAATTCACACACCTTTAGATGGAACACAAACTGTATTGCCAAAGCAGAAAGTTATAAATGGTCAGGTTTTGGATCCTGTCTGTACAACATATTTGAAATTTCACACTCAGAAAGAGAAGCAAATTAGAGATTCAGAAATACCAATAACAAGAAATAAAGATTCTAGTCATAGAGTGATACAGCACAAAAACAGGCCCTTCAGCCCACCATGTCTGTGCCAACCATCTAATACCAATTTATACTAATCCCATTTATCAACACTTGGACTATAGCCTACCATGCCTTGATGATTTAAGTACTCATCCAGGTGCTTCTTAAATGTTGCAAGAGTACCTGCCTCCACCATCCTCTCAGGCAGTGCATTCCATATTCCCACCACCTTCTGGGTGAAAAACCTTTCCTCAGATCCCCTCTAAACCACTTACTCCTCACCTTAAATCTATGCCCTCTGGTCTTAGACATCTCTGCCATGGGGAAAAGATTCTTATGGATCTATTCCTTTCACAATTTTGTATATCTCTAATCAGATCCCCCCTCAGCTTCCTCTGCTCGAGGGAAAACAAACCCAGCCTATCCAGTCTCTGCACATAGTTGAAACTTTCCATCCCAGTGAATCTTCTCTGCACCCTCTCCAGTGCAATCACGTTGTTCCGAGAATGTGATGGCCAGAACTGCACACAATACTCCATCTGTGACCTAACCATTGTTTTATAAAGTTGTACCAAGACCTCACTGCTCCTATATTCTATGCCCCAGCTAATGAAGGCATGCATTCTGTATGCCTTCTTCACCACCCAATGTACCTGTGCTGCCACCTTGAGGGATCCTGTACACCAAGGTCTCTTTGTTCCTCAATACTCCCAAAATGCATAACCTCACACTTATCAGGATTAAATTTCATCCACTATTGCTTTACCCAATTTACCAGCTGGTCAATATCAGTCTGTAGCCTAAGACTATCCTCACTATCAACAACAACAATTGTATCATCTACAAACTTACTAATTATACTTTCTGCATTCACATCCAAGTCATTAATGTATATAACAAACAGCAAGTGTCCCAGCACCGATCCCTGTGGTACACTGCTGGTCATAAAAGCAGCCCTGGCCATCACCCTTTGCCTCCTATTAAGAAGCCAATTTTTGGATCCAATTTGGCAACTTGACTTGGATCCCATGTGCTCTAACCATTTGAACCAGCCTTCCATGTAGGACCTTGTCAAAAGCCTTACTGAAGTCCATGTAAACCACGCTGTCAGGGCCCTTGCAATCTCCCCCCTTGCTTATAGCAGCCTGGGATACATCTTATCAGGTTCTGGGGAATTACATACCTTTTTGCCTGATAAAACATCAAATATCTCATCCTTATTAATCTTAATGTGCTCTGGAACTTCACTGTCCCAACTGAAATCTCCAACTGCAATGTATTTCTCCTTAGTGAATACAGATGAAAAATATTCATTTAAAACCTCACCCACATCCTCTGTCTCCACACAGAGGCTGACCCTTTGGTCTCAAATGGACCCCACTTTCCATGGTCATCCTCTTGCTCTTAACATACTTATAAAATGCCTTGGGATTTTCCTTAATCTTATCTGCTAATGCTATTTTGTGGCCCTTCATTGCCCTCCTAATTTTTTTAAGCACCCCCTACATTCTCTATACTCCTGAAGGGCCTCCCCCATTTTAAGTGTTCTACACCTCCCGTATACACCCTTTTTATCTTTATCAAATCCTTGATATCCCTTGACATCCAGTGTTCTACTTAGAAGAATTTGCTGATTTATTTTCATTTCAGATAATACTGTGCAAGTTTTGAATTTCAAATAATGGGCGTTTCAACAGCAATAAAAACTGTGATTCTCCTTGAGAAGGGATCAGATTATAGAAAACAAAAACTTCCTTGCTCCTATTTTAAGACTGCACCAAGCTCTGAGAACATGCATCTTACAAATAAGAACAAGGATCATTTTTACTTCTCAAAACTATATAAAACTCGGGATTGTTTGCCATGTTTCTGCAATCAAATTAGTGCATGACAAATCTGAAACCGAAATGGAACACCCATAACCTTATTTCCTTCCTCAGTTACTGCATAACATGATGCACTAAAAATATCATTGGTGTTTTAAGCAGAGCATTTTTATTCCATCATCGAAGTATAATTTTTCTTTTCACTTGAGGTTTCAGATTTTATGTTTGCACCTGACACAACTATAGGTGCTGTGTAAAGAAACTCCAGTGAGTTGTCAATGACTCTAGTACATATTCTGTTCCACAGTCACTTTTTTTTTAGGCCAAGCATCGGGATTCACTGAAGGTCTCCAGTTCAGTCGCTTTTTCTCTCCATGAATGCTGCCGGACCTGTTGAGTTTTTCCAACATTTTCTGTTTTATTTTATTCTAGTTAGTCCTCCTGTGACTAATTCTGATAAGGTCCATAAACAGTTACCTTTTTGCATTTACCAGTCTATAAACAACGGGAGAGTTCCCTTTAAAGTTATCCTGTTGTTTTCACACACTGTTGATATGTAAGCCATTCCCCAAATGCTTTCAGACCGACACTTGGAGCGGGGTGGGTAATTGCTGTGTTCAAATCAAAGTTAAAACGATTTATGTTGCGGGGGCAATGCAAAATACTCAGGCTGCAGCTAACAGTTATGTTCACGAGGGTTACATGGTGGATATACAACTGCGACAGGGACAATCTGAGAGGAAACGGGTTTGTTTAGAAATAACTTTCATTCGCCTGCAGCATATTTTATGGAACATAATGATTTGTTTAAACAATTTTGTTCCCCATCTGAGAAGAAATCTATCAAATCGAAACGACAACATAAAATCAGGAGTTGTCATCAGGTCAGCAAATAACAATCAGGGCTGGAGTCCTTTACATTTCCTTTTTGACATTGACCAAGCTGCTGAATCTTTTTGTCTCTCATGTTAGCAGATCCCCTTTAAAGCGCTATTCACTTATCATTTTATTGGAGACGCGAGAAAGCCGGTCGAATTTTATTCAGACAATTAAAGGACAGTCAAAACTTTTACAAGATCATTTAAATGGTTTAATAGCAATCACTCTATCCCATTCTTCAGACTCTCCTTTGCAATCCCGCCTCTGAATTCGAACCACTGGATTGCTACTCTTTTCTAAATTTAAATTGACGCAAACGAAATTTTTTTAAAAATCATATATTTTCCGGATAAACAACTGTAAGGCTTTCCTTCTCCTTATTTCAGGACTGCAAAACATAAATTCTGGGGAAAATAAAAGAGAGTGTACCTTTAAGAGGAGAGCAAGCTTCATGGTTTTTGGATCACGGCTGGCAGCGGTGGCTAAGAAAGGCGATGTTGTTTGTTTGGAGACATTGAAGGTTTCTCGATCAATTTCTACAGTCGAAAGTCTAACAGCTGGCGGGGGGGGGGGGCGGTTTATGATTAACTAGCGCGGTGTGTCGAGGACGGGCGTTCCGCGAAAGTGGCCAGCTTGCGAAACCCTTCTGCTGACTTGGCCAGAATGTTTGTCAGCCAGTCAGGCGCTCTGCTGGTAAACAGTGTGGCCTCAGGATGGACTAGGTGAAGCAGGGCTATGTTTGATTTCAGTGCTGGAGAAAGATCTGCTTGCTACTATTTTTTTTAAGCTACGTGCTTCGCACGCACTGTTGAAATTTATGAGACGGCGACTTAATCACCAGTTACCAGATTAAAACTGCATTAGATTACGAGTGAATGTTTTCAACCTCTGCAAACAAACTATATATATTCACAATAACTTTATTGCAGTGTTAATGTAAGCCTACTTGTGACACTAATAAATAAACTTTAAAACTTAAAAATGTTTAAGAAGGGCTCGGCAAGTTACACTCAGGAAGCCGAGATCATATGTTTAAGATAAGGTGAGCCACACTGATAAGCGCTTTTAAAGTGCTGCTCTTTGCAAATTGGAACTTAAAGGTCGTGCCCTGCATTTGGAAACAACAACTGCGCTGTAAGATACGGAACTGTTTGTTAAAGAGTGACTGCAGTCATGGAATGAATGTCACAGTTCCTACAGCCAGTTTTCTTCGCCGGATTCGTGGTTAGGGACAGTGATATACTGTTCACTAGTGGTCGCGAAGACGGCTATCTACAAAATCCAATGCCCTTCACTTTTTCAAATGCTAATTTTAGTGTAGTGCCAATTACAGGGAGCTCTGATCTCCAGCAACAGTGATCTACTAAGGCAGACCAAACAACCAATCACATTGCAGCATTTTCACACACAGCAAATCAGGAATTAACATCTTGTTTTAACTTTTTTTTGATTTGATTTATTATTGTTGCACGTATTAGTATAGTGAAAAGTATTGCATGCTATACAGACAAAGCATACTGTACATAGAGAAGGAAAGGAGAGAGTGCAGAATGTAGTGTTACAGTCATAGCGAGATAGGTCCATTCAAAAGTCTGATGGCAGCTGGGAAGAAATCGTTCACGTTTTAAAACTTTATCGAGAGTAAAGCTGAAGTATCATAAACCGATTACAATTATATTAACTTATAAATATATGGACTCATTTAATGTTGAATGCAAACATTTATCATTCCATAAATATTACATTAGGTGTTCAAGGTGTGAGAAGTTGAGCAGGAGTAATTATAACATAACACAGTTAAAATTCCTGTTACACCTCAGTCACCAAGTTATAACTTGTCCAAGGATTTCTACAGTCAGATTAATAATATCAAAAATAAAATTGATCACAATTCAGTAATTATTAGAGTCATAGAGGTTTACAGCATGGAAACAGGCCCTTCAGCCCAACTTGTCCATACCGCCCTTTTTTAAAAAATTACTTGATAGGAACAGAAAGTAGAGGCAGGAGTAGGTCATTCAGCTCCTTGAGCCTGCTCCACCGTTCAACATGATCATGGCTGATCCTCTATCTCAATGCCATACTTTTGCTTTCTCCCCATATTCTTGATGTCTTTAATGTTTAAAAATCGATCTATTTTATTTTAAAATATATTCTCCAGCTTTCTGTGATAGAGAATCCCACAGGTTCACACCTTCTTGAGTGAAGAAATCTCCTTATCTTAGTCTGTATCCTGAGACTGGGACCCCTTGTTCCAGACCTTCCAGCTGGCGAAACATCATCACTGCATCCTGTCTGTCCAGTCCTGTCAGAATTTTATACATTTCATTCTTCTAAACTCCAGTGAATATAGATCCAGTCAACCCAATCCCTCCTCTTCTGACAATCTTGCCATTCCAGAAATTGGGCTGGTGAGCCTTCACGTGCTCTATTGGTAACAAGTACATCCTTTCTTTGGTAAGGAGACCAAAACTGCGTAGAATACTCCAGGTGTGGTCTCATTAAAACCCTGTACAGCTGCTGTAATGATGTGGAGATGCCGGCGTTGGACTGGGGTAAATACAGTAAGAGTTTTAACAACACCAGGTTAAAGTCCAACAGGTTTATTTGGTAGCAAATGCCATAAGCTTTCGGAGCGCTGCTTCTTCATCAGATGGAGTGGATATCTGCTCTCAAACAGGGCATACAGAGACAAAAAATCAAGCTACAGAATACTGATTAGAATGCGAATCTTTACAGCTAATCAGGTCTTAAAGATACAGACAATGTGAGTGGAGGGAGCATTAAGCACAGGTTAAAGAGATGTGTATTGTCTCCAGACAGGACAGCCAGTGAGATTCTGCAAGTCCAGGAGGCAAGCTGTGGGGGTTACCGATAGTGTGACATGAACCCAAGATCCCGGTTTAGGCTGTCCTCATGTGTACGGAACTTGGCGATCAGTTTTTGCTCAGTGACTCTGCACTGTCGTGTGTCGTGAAGGCCGCCTTGGAGAACGCTTACCCGAAGATCAGAGGCTGAATGCCCGTGACCGCTGAAGTGCTCCCCCACAGGAAGAGAAGAGTCTTGCCTGGTGATTGTCGAGCGGTGTTCATTCATCCGTTGTCGTAGCGTCTGCATGGTTTCCCCAATGTACCATGCCTCGGGACATCCTTTCCTGCAGCGTATCAGGCAGACAACTTTGGCCGAGTTGCAAGATTAGGTACCATGTACCTGGTAGATGGTGCTCTCATGTGAGATGATGGCATCCGTGTCGATGATCCGGCACGTCTTGTAGAGGTTGCTGTGGCAGGGTTGTGTGGTGTCGTGGCCACTGTTCTCCTGAAGACTGGGTAGTTTGCTGCGGACAATGGTCTGTTTGAGGTTGTGCGGTTGTTTGAAGGCAAGAAGTGGGGGCGTGGGATGGTCTTGGCAAGATGTTCATCTTCATCAATGACATGTTGAAGGCTCCGGAGGAGATGCCGTAGCTTCTCCGCTCCAGGGAAGTACTGGACGACGAAGGGTACTCTGTCCATCGTGTCCCGTGTTTGTCTTCTGAGGAGGTCGGTGCGGTTTTTCGCTGTGGTATATCGGAACTGTCGATCGGTGAGTCGAGCGCCATATCCTGTTCTTATGAGGGCATCTTTCAGCATCTGGAGGTGTCTGTTTTTTCCTGGACACTGAGAACATAGAAACATAGAAACCCTACAGTGCAGAAAGAGGCCATTCGGCCCATCGAGTCTGCACCGACCACAATCCCACCCAGGCCCCAACCCCATATCCCCACATATTTACCCACTAATCCCTCTAACCTACACATCCCAGGACACTAAGGGCAATTTTAGCATGGCAAATCAACCTAACCCGCACATCTTTGGACTGTGGGAGGAAACCGGAGCACCCGGAGGAAACCCACACAGACACGAGGAGAATGTGCAAACTCCACACAGACAGTGGCCCAAGCCGGGAATCGAACCCAGGTCCCTGGAGCTGTGAAGCAGCAGTGCTAACTACTGTGCTACCGTGCCGCCCATCGAATATCAGTCCATGTTCTAAAGGGAAATAGCCAGAGTTGTTGAATCTTAAGGTGCATAATATATAATGTAAAGCTTGTATATGTATAAAGACCAGACTTCACTGCCTGACTATCTCAATTGTAACAACTGTTGCTATCTCTTTGCTGTTAATAATAAGTTTATCTTGTACTTTTTAGCCTAAACTTTGGTTTAAGAGAATGTTTAATCATTCCAGTTCCCTAGATTTTGAGCAGACAACATGAGGATCATCTATCCAAGTGGTCTTTGGCATGAACTCAAGGAGAAATGAGGGAAAGTCCAAAACCTTCCTCAAATCCTTCCATGTTAGACTCTGTAATTAATCAGTAAGCTAAAGTTCACATTTCTCCCCTCTGTGTCACTCAGGTTTCCCTTCTGAAGTACTGCCACATCCCAGAACAAACTCCAGTGCGACTGCTGTTTTTGGCCAACCAAATAAACCAAATCAATTAACGAAGGGACAAATTAAAAGCTCCCAGAAGGAGGGGAACTGCCCGAAACAAAGGAAAAACTGGAAAGGAAACTTAAAACATCAAATCAAAATGTGATTAAAGGGGTCAATAATGCACCCCAGTCCCTGCGGTGCCCAGCGGGCATGGGAGGCGTTAACGGTACCCTCGGACACCGCATGCTCCCTCTCCAGGGACACCCGGCTGTGAATATAGCTGTGGTAGAGGGGCAGGCAGTCAGGTTGGACGCCCACTGCCTGGACCTGAACTCCAGTACTACCAACACCTAAAATGTTGCTAAATCCCACAATATTCTCCTCATTGCCCATTAGTGTCAACAACAACAACTTGCATTTATATAGTGCATGTAACATAGTAAAACTACCCAAGGTGCTTCACAGGAGCGATTATCAAACAAGTATCAACCTCTAAATATCTACCTCTAACATGCCTGTTATCTTGCTGTGAATCCTGTATTTTCAACAAACTTAAAGGATTTTTAAAAGTTATGTAAAGGAGCATTCAATATTCAAAGACAATTATTTACTATTTTTATAGAATAGATGACAAAATTAAGGGTGTTGATTCCTCAAATGCACCTATCAATTCCATTTACCTTTACTGTGTAATAATAATCATATCTGTCACCTTTAATCAGAGGTTCTGATAATTATTTGTGCTGTAAATGATGTATAATTGGCTGAATGCTGGTACCATTGAAGGTGCTACTTGAGCACTTCCTTAACATGTTCAAGGACGATGCCACCACTAAAAGTAGACACCTCTCCTGCTGATATTATCATGTATTCATATTGAGAATATTATTAAGGATGGTGATGCTGAAGCAAAATACACATTTGAAGGCATCAAGATTAATATCTCATTAGTGGTGCCAATGAGGGTTTTGCCTGCTGATTGCTCGTTTCTCACTTGACAAAGATATGACTGGTAAAGGTTTGGCTGGAGGACATCGTGGACACCCATTTTCCCACCAACTTTAAATGGGGCCCAACCTTCCTGTTCAAAACAAGTGGGAGACTGTTTAAATATGCAAATTGAGATCCCAGGCTGGCTGTATGATCTGAATTGTAATTTTAATGTACTAATGGGCACTGTACGTGTGTGCAATATAGACAGAGCTCCACAAGAAATCTTCAGGCATGTCCCCAGCTCATTCATGCTCTCAGCCCCCAGAATCTTCACCATTCCCCAGTCGCCTTGCAGAGGTGAAATGATTTTCCATTGTCAGTAACTGGCAAGTTGTAGCATGTGTCATGTCATGAGTGATCTGCGCAAAGAGAAATCCTTGGCTCATAGTCGGTTGATGATTCGTCCTGAGCCTTTTCATTAGTGGTAATTTGCCACTGTCAGGGGCAAGGCAAGAGACAAGTCCCAAATCTACCTCAGCCAGAATAGGAATCAAACCCGTGCTGTTTGACATTCTGAATCTCACACTAGTCATCTAGTCTAACTGGCCCCCTGTGGACAAGCTGCATCATAGAAACATAGAAACCCTACAGTGCAGAAAGAGGCCATTTGGCCCATCGAGTCTGCACCGACCGCAATCCCACCCAGGCCCTTCCCCCATATCCCTACATATTTACCCGCTAATCCCTCTAACCTACGCATCTCAGGACACTAAGGAGCAATTTTTAGCATGGCCAATCAACCTAATCTGCACATCTTTGGACTGTGGGAGGAAACCGGATCACCCGGAGGAAACCCACGCAGACACGAGGATAATGTGCAAACTCCACACAGACAGTGACCCAAGCTGGGAATTGAACCCAGGTCCCTGGAGCTGTGAAGCAGCAGGGCTAACCACTGTGCGACCGTGGTGCCCAAAAAGCAGATGGTAGAATCCTATCAGTCACACAGAGCTGCTTTGGAACCAGGATGGAGGGGAAATTTGTGAAAGTTGCATGTCAGGTCGGCTGCCTGATGCACTTCGGTCTCTCAGCAATCTTTAGGGAGGCGGGTTCAGAACAGCAATGGCTATCTAGGTAACAAATAATTGGCACTAAGCGTTCAATTGGAGGTGGAATGGTTTTGCTGCCACGATCTTCGGGATGGCCCCCTGCCGAGACTGAAGCCCAAGGTTGGAGATGGCAGCGTGATTGTTCGAATTGGACACTTAATTGCCAATATTGCCATTCTGAACAAGCCTCTGGCAAGATTACTAAGAGGTGCAAACAAGTCAGGTGGTGACCCGACACATAGCTGTCATAAATTCCCCTCCCTCCTGCTTCTGAAGGCACCCTCCCTGCAGCTGTTTGGTATCTGCCCTTTAGCTTGCCAGTTAGTGACATGGAAAATCGCCCAGATCCTGTATAAAGAGATCTGAAGAGGAAAGGTGAAGATTCTGGCAGCTGGGGGCCATGAATGCATCAGCAACATACCAGAAGATTTTCTTTGGAGCTAGATGTAGAATTAATGCACTTCCTGTCACCACAAAGTTCTACAAACAAATGAAAATTGTTTTAAGGTGTTCTCACTGTCTTCATCCTAAATCAGCAGCGCTCATCTGTCCTGGTGTGAATGTGGGCCAATCTCAGCTTTGGGTGATCTGTTTAACTCTCCACCTGCTTCCATCCCTAACTGAACCAGGCGCCTTGAGGAAGCCTCCTAAGTGGGTGCCACTTGGATGATCACATCGGTAGGTGGGATTCGGACTCCACTGGAGTGTCGCACATATGGTTCCACACCCGAGAAGCTTCAGGGGTGGTAAAATTCCTCCAGAGTGTCCTCTGGGTACCTGCAGTTCACCAGCAAAAATTTCATATGAGGCCTGAACTGGGACATGGGGCAGAATCTTACAGTCTGCTGCCGGCACTCTTCCAATCCAGGGGGCTGGTAAAATTCACCAAGTGGCCACCTCCCCACCATCCACTCACTCACCCTCTGCCTAACTGAGGCCCTTATGTGACCAATAAGGGCCACTTTACAGCGGGCCTCAATTTTATTTATTATTATGTGTCACAAGTAGGCTTACATTAACACTGCAATGAAGTTAGTGTGAAAATCCCCTTGGGGATGGCGAGAGGAGTCCAGGGATCGGGGGTAGCTGGTAGGTCACTGTGCTCAGGCCTCATGTATGAAGTGGGGGGGGGGTGATTTCCTAAGGGGGTCCCCTTTTCACATTGGGTATCACCTCAAGGCCTAGACCCACAGGTACTCCCTCTGTCATCTCCACCGGCTTTTCCATCAAGACATCACCACCCACTCCCCACCCTCCTCGGACCTCAACGCCACCTCCCCACTGTGAGATCTCCCACACTTAACTGATCTTGGACTTTGGGACTTAGAACCTGGGGATGGCTTGTAGCCCCAGGCCCGCTCACTGCTGCCACTGGCATTGCTGACAGAACTGTTGGCTGGAAGCTCTTTCAGGTGGGACTTCCATCCAAGAGAGGGCAGATATCCTGTCTCCAGACAATCGACACTCCATGGAGTGTTAAAAGGCTGCAGGACCAAATATTCCTGCCCATGATTTGGGCCACCTGGTTAACAACTTGAAAGAATGCCCTAGATTGCTAACTTTGCGTCTATTTTGCACCAAAGTTGAAAACCCTATCTAAGTGAGTTGGAGGACCACCAGCTCATTTTATGGGCTGTTTGAACAGTTTGTGAAGTACAAAACATCTGTAGTTACACACTTTGTGTGAATGTGGCCTTTAAAACTACACTTATTAAAGAAGTACACTGACTCCATCTAGTGACTGCATGTGGAATTGTTTAATATATTCTCTTACAACAATGTGAGTGTCCTTAGGAGCAATAGAAATATACAGGAGTGTGAATAGAATAATGAGATTGGGAATGCTTTTACAAAGACTTAGCACAGCTACGAGGGTGGAACAGCTTTCAATGGTGCTGAACTCTTCTATGGTTTTATGATATAAGAAATAATCCTGACTTAATGTCAGATTGTTACTCTACATTGTTGTGTTTTTTTCTCTCCACAGATGCTGCCAGATCTGCTGAGTATTTCCAGTATTTACCATTTCAATTGTTGGAATTCCAGCCCTCCATCTCCTTCACTGCCTTCAAAACCCTTTTATACCTCATCTCTTTCACAAAGTGTTTGGTCACCACTCCTAATAACCCATATCATTATATAAATGATGACTCAGTGAAGTACTTTGGGACATTTTGCTACATTAAAGGCTCTGGAGAAATTAAACATGGTGCATCATTATCCAGTCTCTCTAGTTGATAACTCCAACAATCTACATTGCTAATGAACATTGCTCTGTAATCTCCTTTAGTTCAATCAGTTATACTTTCAGGGATGAAAACAAAACTGCTGGAAAAACTCACAGGTCTAGCAGCATCTGTGGAGAGAGAAACAGAGTTACTGTTTCAAGTCTAATATGACTCATCAGCAGAACTAGAGAGAGATAGAAATATAATGGGTTTTATGTTGTTGAAAAGGGGGTGGGAGAGCAAGTGAAGCCAAATAGAAGATCAGGGAAAGATTAGAGGTTGTGAGAGATTAAATGACAAATATGTTATAAAACACAAGACAAAGGGAGTGCTGATGAAAATATTAAAGATTAAAGCAGGTGTTAATAGCAGAATAAGGGCCAGCACTGCCTTTGTTCTGCTTTGACACCTGCTTTAGTCTTTTATCCATCATTTTCTGATTTTATTTCAGATTTCCAGCATCTGCAGTATTTTGCTTTCATTTTAGTTTCATGGAGTTAACCACTAGCAGATCTTCAGTGGCATTGCTCACAACTAGTTAGACATTACACTGCTGTAATAAGATTACTTAAGTGTGGAAGTGAAGGAGAAGTGAATACCTCCAAGGATTGCAACAGCAACCAGCACTGTGCTTACTTGCACGATCCATCACAAAATCTACCCATCCTGTCTCCTCCAAGAACTAATAATCCTCTACAAGATGTAACAATGATTTATGGACTGTAACGTGCAAAATATGGTAAGGAACAAATATAAATTAGATTTTCAAAACATAATTGTCCACTTGTGGCCTGCAGAATTGACATCCTTGCACATTCAAGAAGTTCCACCCAAGCACATGCACAATTCATCACAACAGAAAAAGAGAGAAAATGATTGTCCACAATGTCCAAGAAGCTTTTCAAGCAGCATTGCTATGAATCTTATGACATTGTCAATTGGCTTTTGGAGAGTTGGGTGCAAAGTTGTACACAAAAGATGAGTTTAACTGAAAACCATGGTGTGGTGAACCATCGTTGGTTCCCACTGTGGGATTGTTCTAATGTTGTTGTTGGGCTAGGGTGTTCCCACTGTGGGATTGTTCTAATGTTGTTGTTGGGCGAGGGTGGGATTGATACCCTGTGGTTGTTACTGTTGTGGCACATCCCAGTCGGGCTCCGCCTCCTGGGAGAGGTATAAGACCCCCTGCTCGGGCGGGACCTCGTCAGTCTGGGATAGTGTGTTTACGTTCTATTAGTTCCATTGTTAGACAATAAAAGCCTTCTTTTACCGAAGCTTCGTGCCTCGTGTTCAATTGATGCGCATCAATTTTATTGTCTAACATTAAGCTCTCGACGGAAGAAAAAAGAAAGGAGAGTATGGAGCAAATCCTAAAGCCAGAACGTCTGACGCTAGATCCACGTGCGGTGGGTGCTTCTAACACCTTCGACCACTGGCTGAAGTGTTTTGAAGACTACCTGGCAGCCTCCGCAGCGGTCACCACAGATGATGACAGACTCCGGGTCCTCCATGCGAGGGTAAGCGACACAGTCTACCTCGCGATCCGTGCGGCCACCACTTACCCAAGGGCCCTCGAGCTTTTAAAAAAGCGCTACACGAAACCTCCCAACGAGATCCACGCTCGTTACCTCCTCGCTACACGACGTCGGCAGTTGGGCGAAACCATGGAGGATTACGCCAATGAGCTCTTGCAGCTTGCCAGGGGCTGCGACTGCAAAGCTGTGTCGGCTGAGCAGTACATGTATGACCTCGCCTGAGATGCGTTTGTGGCAGGGGTAGGGTCTTCATACATCCGTCTCAAGCTGCTAGAAAAGGGGAATCTCAACCTGACCCAAGCTATGGAATTAGCTGAAATGCTTGAGGCGGCTTCGAAGAGCTTGGTCCTGTATCTGGAGGACCACGTGGAGACAACGTGGCAGGAGCAGTCGCAAATCCCTCCTCGCCCCACGGGCTCGAAGTGCAGTGATATGGCGTGCTCCCATGTGGACCCGACGATGGCTGCAGCCCCATGCGGCCCGCGGTGCTACTTCTGCGGAGGAGCCAAGCATCCACGACAAAAGTGTCCCGCTAAAGCGGTAGTCTGTAACCTATGCGGTAAAAAGGGGCATTATGCGAAGGTGTGCAGATCGAAGCCCAAGAACGGCAGTGCAGCCTGTGACCCTTCAGAACGGGGATCATCACCATCGTCGTTGAAGTACTCACGGGGTTCGTCCACGTGCGAGTCCAGGACGACGCCATTGTGGTCAACGGAGTCGGAGGAGGATGACCACCAGGAGTCGCTACGTTTGGCGCCCTCAACCATGTGCGATTCATGGGGGCGGCCATTTTGGTCGACGATGACCATGAGCGACCAGCAGGGGTCCTCAGCATCGACCTCAGCTGCCTGCAGTGACGTTCACGGACCAACGGTGGCGTCGATCACCCTGAACCAGGCTAAGCACCACAGGCTTGACTGTTCAATGATGGATATACAGGTAAATGGTCGTGCAATTTATTGTCTGTTTGACAGCGGGAGCACTGAGAGCTTTATTCACCCTGACACTGTAAAGAGGTGTGGACTCCAGATTCAACCTGCCAAACAGACAATCTCTATGGCATCAAGGTCCCGGTCTGTCCCTGTGCTAGGACGTTGTGTGGTAACCTTGAAAGTGCAAGGCACAATTTACGAGCGATTCAGGCTCCTTGTGTTGCCGCATCTTTGCGCACCAATTCTCCTCGGACTAAACTTTATGGTCCACATGAAGAGTGTGATCCTACAGTACGGTGGGCCACTCCCCTCGCTGACAGTAGGGGAACAGCTGCAGTCTCCAAATTGTCCAAAGCACCCCGCATGCAATCTTTCTACATGAAAGATCACCACACCCTCTTTATTCAAGAATCTGGTACCAGGCTGCAAGCCCATCGCTACTAAAAGTAGGCGTTACAGCACTGAAGATCGGATCTTCATCAGATCTGAGGTTCAGCGACTCCTCAAAGAAGGGATCATACAGCCCAGTGTTAGTCCGTGGAGAGCACAGGTTGTGGTGGTCAAGAGCGGGAACAAACCCCGGATGGTCATTGATTACAGTCAGACCATTAATCGATATATGCAGCTGGATGCGTATCCCCTCCCGCGCATATCTGATATGGTCAATCAGATTGCGCAGTACCGTGTGTTCTCCACCATAGACCTTAAGTCCGCCTACCACCAACTCCCCATTTGCCCAGAGGACCGACACTACACGGCCTTTGAGGCGGATGGTCGTCTGTATCAGTTTCTTAGGGTTCCATTTGGTGTCACCAATGGGGTCTCGGTCTTCCAGCGTGCTATGGACCGAATGGTGGACCAGAACAGGCTGCGGGCTACCTTCCCGTACCTGGATAATGTCACCATCTGCGGCCGTGATCAGCAGGACCATGACACAAATCTCCAGAACTTTTTACGCACTGCATCTCGCCTGAATTTGACCTACAACAGGGAGAAGTGTGTATTCCGTACGTGCCGGTTAGCCATCCTGGGATACGTGGTGGAAAACGGGGTCATTGGCCCTGATCCCAACCGTATGCGCCCCCTTGCTGAACTTCCCTTGCCCACTAGCGCAAAAGCACTGAGAAGATGCCTAGGCTTCTTCTCCTATTATGCGCAGTGGGTCCCCAACTACGCGGACAAAGCCCGTCCGCTTATTAAGTCCACGACTTTTCCACTCACGCCAGAGGCCCAATTGGCCTTCAAGGAATTGAAACACGACATCGCGAAAGCCACGATGCACGCGGTAGACGAGTCCATCCCTTTTCAGGTGGAAAGCGATGCATCTGATTTCGCCCTGGCCGCCACACTAAACCAGGCGGGCAGGCCCATCGCGTTTTTTTCCCGCACCCTCCAAGGCCCCGAAATTCGGCATTCAGCGGTGGAAAAGGAGGCCCAGGCCATTGTGGAGGCCGTCAGACACTGGCGCCATTACCTGGCGGGGAAGCGGTTCACCCTGATCACGGACCAGCGGTCCGTGGCGTTCATGTTCAACAACACGCAGAGGGGCAAGATCAAGAATGATAAGATCTTGCGGTGGAGAATTGAACTCTCCACCTATAACTACGATATCATGTATCGTCCAGGGAAACTCAATGAGCCCTCGGATGCCCTCTCGCGCGGAACATGCGCTACTATGCAGGAGGATCGCTTGAACGCCCTCCATAATGACCTGTGCCATCCTGGGGTCACTCGGCTCTACCACTTTATCAAAGCCCGCAACCTGCCTTACTCGGTGGAGGACGTCAGGTCGGTGACAAGAAGCTGTCGGATTTGCGTGGAATGCAAACCGCACTTTTACCGACCTGACCGGGCACATTTAGTCAAGGCCACTCGCCCCTTCGAGAGGCTGAGTGTGGATTTTAAGGGCCCCCTTCCCTCAACAGATAGGAACGTGTACTTTCTGAACATAATAGATGAGTACTCCCGGTTCCCATTTGTTGTCCCCTGCGCGGACACGTCGACTGCCACGGTGATCAAGGCATTCTGTGATCTTTTTACCCTGTTCGGGTACCCCAGCTATATCCATAGCGACAGGGGCTCGTCATTCATGAGTAATGACTTGAGGCAATTCCTGCTCTCATACGGGATTGCCTCTAGTAGGACCACGAGTTACAACCCTAGGGGTAATGGACAGGTGGAAAGAGAGAATGCTACAGTCTGGAAGGCTGTCCTATTGGCGCTGAAGTCCAAAGGCCTTCCGGTCTCCCATTGGCAGGAGGTCCTCCCTAATGCGCTTCACTCCATTCGCTCCCTCCTGTGTACGGCAACCAATGCTACTCCCCACGAGAGGATGTTCTCATTCCCTCGGAAGTCGTCCTCGGGGATATCTTTACCAGCCTGGTTGACGTACCCAGGACCCGTCCTTCTGCGGCGACATGTAAGGACCCGCAAGTCCGACCCCTTGGTCGAACAGGTTCACCTCCTCCACGCCAACCCTCAGTATGCCTATGTGGCATATCCTGACGGGCGAGAGGACACAGTCTCGATCCGAGACCTGGCGCCCGCAGGGGACGTAGCAACTCCTGTCGCTCCCATACCCCCAGTGACGAATCCCTTATCCCTTATTTCTTCCCCGGACATGGCGCGGACAGCACCGGGACCAGTGCTTAACAGTTTTACTCCAATGCACAGCTTGCCTGAGCCCCAGAGATCGGCGCCATCGCAGAATTTACCGGGATCCCCTGCACTACCGCTTCATCAGGGTCAACCAGCCTGTGAGTCCGTGGGAGAACAGCTGGACGCTGTTTTGGGAAGAACGCCACCGCAAGCACCTACTCCGGTGTCACCGCCGGTATTGAGGAGGTCACAAGGATGGTGCGGTCCTCCAGACCGTCTGAGCTTATAATCTGTTGACATTTTAGTCTGTTTTCGTACCCCGCCGGCCTTTGTTCTCAAAGGAGGGGTGAATGTGGTGAACCATCGTTGGTTCACACTGTGGGATTGTTCTAATGTTGTTATTGGGCTAGGGTGTTCCCACTGTGGGATTGTTCTAATGTTGTTGTTGGGCTAGGGTGGGATTGATACACCTGTGGTTGTTACTGTTGTGGCACATCCCAGTCGGGCTCCGCCTCCTGGGAGAGGTATAAGACCCCCTGCTCGGGCGGGACCTCGTCAGTCTGGGATAGTGTGTTTACGTTCTATTAGTTCCATTGTTAGACAATAAAAGCCTTCTTTTACCGAAGCTTCGTGCCTCGTGTTCAATTGATGCGCATCACATGGGTATTCAGTGTAGACAAGAGAAGAGAAGATTTGAAGAAACAGATAAGGGTGATACTTTTTCCATCAGGTTGTAACTGATCTCAAGATATTAGTAGGCTTGATGCTGAACATATCCAATCACAGCAGAACAGATTTCAATAAATTATAGTTGAATTGCCTATCTGTTCCCTTTTTACTTACCTTAGTCTGGAGCTGTATATCTCTAGCCAGGCTTCCACCCTGGGTCTGCTGTGAAATGTGAAGTGTAGCAGGTCTGGAGTCCGTTCTGTGCAGGGCAGCAGTGTTGTGGGAAGTGAAGCCATACCCCCTTTTTATGGCACGAGCTGCCACAGACCAGATGAGTTTAAAGTTCCTAGCCACTTTGGGAAGCCAGGGAGAAAGTAAGATTCCATGGTTATAAACAAACAAATAAACTTTACAAAATCAGAAAACCAAAACAATTTACAGTATCTTGTACTCCAACATTTACAATTAACATGAGGAAAATATGAATTAGCAATCAGGCAAACTGTGGTCAAACACGCCATACTGTACCAAGCAGGATCCACAGATTTCTCAGCAACCTACCCAGATGTCACTGGCCATTGTGAGTCACAAAACTTTGTTAAACTCTGTCTCCTTCATGATGGATTTCAAATATTCACATTCGATCTGAATTACCTCAGAAGCTGCTCCAACTTGAACTGCCTTAATGACTGCTCACCTCCCAATGGTTCAATCTCTTCTCCTGAGAATGCATAGAGCTCCATTCATGCCACTTAATTATGGACACAATTCCAACACTTTCATAAACCGCTAAGTTGGCACTGCCCCGGGTTTCTCCAAATGCCAGTCTCCCAGTTGCAGCAAGCTATATAATGGCTCCCAGTGTTTCTTTGAGCCCTTACTTCCTGGTATGAAAGTAGTGATCTTCCACCGCCTTCTCAGCTCCCCAAGACTTCCCTGACCCCTAACTGGAGCCAGCTAACAGCAGCACCCTTTCAGTATAGCCTCTTTCCCTGCTTTAGAACACTCAGATAAATTGAAACCAGAGAGCCTCCTTAAGCTTCACCATCTCCATGATGATGTAGCCTTTTAGTGTTCACTGAATGCTTTTCATTTATTTCTAACTCTGAAAATAAAACATCTCTCTGGACTGCACTTTTTTGATGTGGAGATGCCGGCGTTGGACTGGGGTAAGCACAGTAAGAAGTCTCACAACACCAGGTTAAAGTCCAACAGGTTTATTTGGTAGCAAGTACCATAAGCTTTCGGAGCACAGCTCCTTCGTCAGATGGAGTGAATATCTGTTCTCCAACAGTGCACAGACACAGAAATCAAGTTACAGAATACTAATTAGAATGCAAATCTCTACAGCCAGCCAGGTGTTAAAGGTACAGATAATGTGGGTGGAGGGAGCATTCAACACAGGTTAAAGAGATGTATATTGTCTCCAGACAGAACAGCTAGTGAGGTTCTACAAGCCCAGGAGGCAAGCTGTGGGGGATACTGATAATGTGACATAAATCCAACATCCCGGTTTAGGCCGTCCTCATGTGTGCGGAACTTGGCTATCAGTTTCTGCTCAGCGACTCTGCGCTGTCGTGTGTCGTGAAGGCCGCCTTGGAGAACGTCTGCATGGTTTCCCCAATGTACCATGCCTCAGGACATCCTTTCCTGCAGCGTATCAGGTAGACAATGTTGGCCGAGTTGCAAGAGTAGGTACCGTGTACCTGGTAGATGGTGTTCTCACGTGAGATGATGGCATCTGTGTCAATGATCCGGCACGTCTTGCAGAGGTTGCTGTGGCAGGGTTGTGTGGTGTTGTGGTCACTGTTCTCCTGAAGGCTGGGTAGTTTGCTGCGGACAATGGTCTGTTTGAGGTTGCGTGGTTGTTTGAAGGCAAGAAGTGGGGGTGTGGGGATGGCCTTGGCGAGATGTTCGTCTTCATCAATGACATGTTGAAGGCTCCGGAGGAGATGCCGTAGCTTCTCCGCTCCGGGGAAGTACTGGACGACGAAGGGTACTCTGTCCACCGTGTCCCATGTTTGTCTTCTGAGGAGGTCGGTGTGGTTTTTCGCTGTGGCGCGTCGGAACTGTCGATCGATGAGTTGAGCGCCATATCCTGTTCTTATGAGGGCATCTTTCAGCGCCTGGAGGTGTCTGTTGCAATCCTCCTCATCTGAGCAGATCCTGTGTATTCGGAGGGCTTGTCCGTAGGGGATGGTTTCTTTTACGTGTTTAGGGTGGAAGCTGGAGAAGTGGAGCATCGTGAGGTTATCCGTGGGCTTGCGGTACAGTGAGGTGCTGAGGTGACCGTCCTTAATGGAGATGCGTGTGTCCAAGAATGCAACCGATTCCGGAGAGTAGTCCATGGTGAGTCTGATGGTGGGATGGAACTTGTTGATGTCATCATATAGTTGTTTCAGTGATTGCTCACCATGACTCCAAAGGAAGAAAATGTCATCGATGTATCTAGTGTATAGCATCGGTTGAAGGTCCTGTGCGGTGAAGAAGTCTTGTTCGAACCTGTGCATGAAGATGTTGGCATATTGAGGTGTGAATTTTGTCCCCATGGCTGTTTCATGTGTCTGGATGAAGAACTGGTTGTTGAAGGTGAAGATATTGTGGTCCAGGATGAAGCGGATGAGTTGTAAAATTGCATCTGGAAACTGGCAGTTGACGGCATTGAGTACTGAGGCCGTTGCAGCAATGCCATCATCGTGGGGGATGCTGGTGTAGAGTGCCGAGACATCCATTGTGACGAGGAGTGCTCCTGGTTCAACTGCTCCATGTGTGTTGAGTTTCTGTAGGAAGTCCGTAGTGTCGCGACAAAAGCTGGGGGTTCATTGTACAATGGGTTTCAAGATGCCCTCGACATAGCCGGAGAGATTCTCGCACAGGGTTCCATTTCCTGAAACGATGGGACGGCCGGGTGTGTTTGCCTTGTGTATTTTTGGGAGGCAGTAGAGATCTCCAACGCGTGGAGTACGTGGAATGAGAGCACGGAGGGTGCTCTGAAGGTCCGGATCAAAGGTTTTGATCAGAGTGTTGAGTTGACGGGTGTGTTCTTTGGTCGGATCTGTGGGTAACTGTCTGTAATGTTCATCGTTGTTCAGTTGTCGGTACACTTCTTTGCAGTAATCCGATGCTATACACTAGATACATCGATGACATTTTCTTCCTTTGGAGTCATGGTGAGCAATCACTGAAACAACTATATGATGACATCAACAAGTTCCATCCCACCATCAGACTCACCATGGACTACTCTCCGGAATCGGTTGCATTCTTGGACACACGCATCTCCATTAAGGACGGTCACCTCAGCACCTCACTGTACCGCAAGCCCATGGATAACCTCACGATGCTCCACTACTCCAGCTTCCACCCTAAACACGTAAAAGAAGCCATCCCCTACGGACAAGCCCTCCGAATACACAGGATCTGCTCGGATGAGGAGGATCGCAACAGACACCTCCAGGCGCTGAAAGATGCCCTCATAAGAACAGGATATGGCGCTCGACTCATCGATCAACAGTTCCGACGTGCCACAGCGAAAAACCGCACCGATCTCCTCAGAAGACAAACATGGGACACGGTAGACAGAGTACCCTTCATCGTCCTTCCCTGGAGCGGAGAAGCTACGGCATCTCCTCCGGAGCCTTCAACATGTCATTGATGAAGACGAACATCTCGCTAAGGCCATCCCCACACCCCCACTTCTTGCCTTCAAACAACCACGCAACCTCAAACAGACCATTGTCCGCAGCAAACTACCCAGGCTTCAGGAGAACAGTGACCACAACACCACACAACCCTGCCACAGCAACCTCTGCAAGACGTGCCGGATCATTGACACAGATGCCATCATCTCACGTGAGAACACCATCTACCAGGTACCTACTCTTGCAACTCGGCCAACGTTGTCTACCTGATACGCTGCAGGAAAGGATGTCCCGAGGCATGGTACATTGGGGAAACCATGCAGACGCTACGACAACGGATGAATGAACACCGCTCGACAATCACCAGGCAAAACTGTTCTCTTCCTGTGGGGGAGCACTTCAGCAGTCATGGGCATTCAGCCTTGGATCTTCAGGTAAGCGTTCTCCAAGGCGGCCTTCACGACACACGACAGCGCAGAGTCGCTGAGCAGAAACTGATAGCCAAGTTCCGCACACATGAGGACGGCCTAAACCGGGATGTTGGATTTATGTCACATTATCAGTAACCCCCACAGCTTGCCTCCTGGGCTTGTAGAATTTCACTAGCTGTTCTGTCTGGAGACAATACACATCTCTTTAACCTGTGTTGAATGCTCCCTCCACCCACATTATCTGTACCTTTAACACCTGGCTGGCTGTAGAGATTTGCATTCTAATTAGTATTCTGTAACTTGATTTCTGTGTCTGTGCACTGTTGGAGAACAGATATTCACTCCATCTGACGAAGGAGCTGTGCTCCGAAAGCTTATGGTATTTGCTACCAAGTAAACCTGTTGGACTTTAACCTGGTGTTGTGAGACTTCTTACTACACTTTTTTGCCAGCAGTGCAACATCACGGGCAGAATTTTTCCATCCCGCCCGCCACGGGAACCCATAGCAGGTGGGACAGGACATGCAAAGGTCCATTGACCTCGGGCAGAATTTTTCAGTCTTGGGGCGAGTGCAGCTGGAAAATGCCTTTGCATATCTTCAGTCCTCTAGCTATGCAAACCCACCTGCTGTTTTAAGATCTTAACTGTTAAGCCCTTAAGGCAACATGGCCCCAACATTTTAAGTGGAATAGGTTCTAAATTGTTTCAGTTGCGTTTATCCCATTTTCTACAGTTAAACTTTGATCTTCCCAGTACTAAACATTATCTCTAAAATATTAACATGAACCATGAACTAGATGTTTGCAACTGTTTGCATATTAAGGTCTTTCCAATGGATAAAGTAAGATTAGCAAAATTGACTTATTTCTTGGTAGTAATCTTGTTATTTTGTGTATATGTAATATTAAAAGGCCTGATGGATAAAGAAAACCCTCCATCAATCACTTTGGCAGCTGTAGGACTCTAATACACAGATTTATTAATGCAGTCTGGTGCTGAAAGAAAAAAATATTTTTACATATATCTTAATTATTTCCTATTATTCAAAGTAGAACAGATTTTAATACAGGCAAATAAAATGTGTGGTGCTCATGGAAAGACCTGTCCCATAAAAAAATTAGATGATATGGAATATAGTTTGGAGCATAGTTTATACCTTGTATATATGGATGTAAATATGCATCATTCTATCCAACAAAATCCTTTGTTTGTGATTTAAATAGTTATGCAATAATCATACTGTTTTAATCTATCTCCCTAGATCTTTTATTCTATATCGGCTCACAATCCCACCGGCACTAATCATTTAATGGTAAGATCATGACATTTACTGCTGTAGATTTGAAGTTATTAAACAACTATAAAATGTGCATCGCTGGGTCCGTGGAGTTTTTGGTGATTGACAAGTGCAGTCAATCAAAACGACTGCCTGAGGAATCGTTCTTTAAATTGGGAGAAGACAATTATTTTAGACCTGGAACTTCCTTTTCTCTTGAGTAAATAGTTTTTTTTTACATTTTATTAAAGCATTTGTACAAATTTTGTTCACTTCACAGATGGATTAGAAAAAGTTTTATCAGCAAACCTGTTAAATGTCTTTTTGCATTACTTTTGATGCACCATAATTAGTCTGTTCTGTTTTGTGATTGCTAAAATAATTAAGTTCTGTAAACTTAATCAGAGAAGTGTGTGTAACTGTCATTTCGATTTGCATTTATTAAAATTGTTGAATTATGACAGGTATTTTTTATTTGTACGTCGCATTTTTAAAAATAATTTCATCATAGGTTGTGACTGACAGGGGCAAGGCTAGCAGTCACTGGCCATCCGTAATTGTCCTTGAGGTGGTGGTGAGCCACCTTCTTGAACCACTGCTGTACATGTGGTGAAAAACATATATAGTGCTGTTAGATAGGGAGCTCCAGGAATTTAATCCTGTGACAATGAAGAAACAGCAGCAAGTATCCAAGTCAGGTTAGGTTGTGAATTGGGGGGATATTTGCAGGTGGAGGTATTCCTATGGGTCTGCTGTCCTTGTGCTTGGGTTAGTCATGTGTTTGGGGGGGTGCCTGAAGAAGCCTTGGAAAGTTGCTGCAGATGGTATACACTGCAGCCAAGATGCACCATTGGTGGAAGGAGTGAATGTTTGAGATGGTGGGTGGGGTGCCAATCATGTCCAAATGTTGCCGATTTTTTGAGGATTGTTGGAACTGCATTCATCTTGCACATGGAGAGTATTCTACCACACTCCTGACTTGTGCCTTGTAGATGGTAGAAAGGTTTTGGGGATTCCAAAGGTGATTCACTCACCACAGAATACACAGCCTCTGACCTGCTCTTGTAACCATAGTAATTATGTGACTAATCCAGTTAAGCTGTTGGTCAATGGCCATCCTTGGAAATTGATCATGGAGGATTCAACAATGGCATTATCATTGAATGTCACAGTGGAGTTGGTTAGACTTACTTTTATGTGTCATTTATTTTTAATATTCTTTCATGGGATTGTCACTGGCAAGGCCAGCATTTGGTTTGTATCCCTAACTTCCCTTGAGAAGATGATGTGAGCAGCTTTCTTGAACCACTGCAGTCCATCTGATGGAAGTACCCCAAAAGTGCTTTTAGAATGGGACTTTCAAGTTTTGGACCCACCAACAGAGAAGGAAAAAACCTGCGCTAATCAGCACAGGCCTAAATATTACACAGGTCTTGCTATTGCAAGTTTGAACCACTTCATTAAGTAAGGAGTTGTAAATGGAACTTCACATTGTAATCACCAGAGAATATTTGTATTTCTGAAGGAGAGAAGATCATTAAAGAAGCAGTTGAAGATGGTTGGGCCTCGGACCTTGTCGTAAGGAACCCTGCAGCAATATTATGGAGCTGAGATGATTGGCCTCCAACAATTACAACCATCTCCCTCTGTGTTAGGGATGAGTCCAATCAGTGGAGAGTTTTTTCCCTGATTCCCATTGATTTAAATTTTACGAGAGTATTTTGAAAAGAAACATGAACAGATCATAGTAATTTATATACATCTGATACAAATTAGCAGAAAACATCTGGAAATGATTGTAAAATGGTCTCGTGAAATGTATGGCAGCACAAACAAAAAGTATTATTCCTTATTTCTAAGTTGGTGGTACTGCAATAAATCTGCCTTGATCAGATACATTTGATAATATTTGAAAGTGTAACTTAACCTAATCAAGAAATTAGACAGTTCCTGTATTTCTTCTGCCAATGCAACACTAAGGTTAAGATTTAACTTTGAGAAGAAATAAGTTGCATTATTTGGAATTCCAGAATTGCTTTTCAAACAATAAATCAAATTGCACAGATACTGTTGTTAAATGAGCAAATCCAGTTTATTTATGCATGTACGCAGTTATTGTGACTATAAATCTATACAGGTCTTACTATCAAAATAGCAAAGTTACAGATTACATGTCCCCACTGTGATGTCTAAAAGAAAACAGAGCACACATTCAGAATGAAAATGGCACAGCAAAACTGTAGCAGGGTACATAAAGTCTTCATTGTGTCAGTGGTGTGATCTTGTTGATGGATGTTATTAAAATTCTGACATATCAAGCAGGTTTCTGTGTAATTGGATTGTGTGAAATATGCTTTGATCAGACTGAAAGGATATACATACAAAGCTGTACTTAAAGCTAAGCACTCCTTGGCAAGTCGTAAGTCTGGAAGGCTGTACTGGTATGGGCAAGGTTTTTAAATTATGGATTGCCTATACAAGCTGTTATTTCAGAAATGAGCTACACCTTTCCCACAAATACTTTTGAGGCACCAATGCTAATACTGGGGTTAACTGGGAGTATGATTTATGGAATTCTAGCTGTATGACTGCATTACAAGTGAGGTAATGGCTGCTAGGGACAGTGTTTTATATGTTACTAAATTGATTTGTAGTGGTCTTTTTTCTACTAATTTATAGACAGTTCCAAATCTGTTTGGCAATAAACATGCCACTTTCAGTTCAGATCACAGTGAGTAGGTTTCCATATGCAGACTGGAACCAATCTGATGACTTCAAGTATTTGACATGACCTTTTAAAGTGGGCCTATACAGCACACAAACACTAAATCAATCTATTTTTAAACAATGTCAAAACGAGCAGATTTACAAGATTGATCTTACTGGGCTCAGCCTTTAAATACAAATCTTTAAAAATCTCCGTTTGTGCAAAGCAGACACTTGCCAGCATCTTGTATTACTCAGTTATATTCCAATCCTCCGATATGGACACAAAAGCATTCACCCACTGGCCAGCCTTTTGAAATGCTTGATGATATCAGACTATTGGGAAATATCATTTATCATAGATCACACAACAGTGACATAAAATATGTTATAGCTTCTTTAGTTTCAACAATCCTGCATTCAATTGTTTGAGTCTTTGTCTTCATTAAATAAAAGTGGAGACACTGAAAGAATTGTGGAGCCAACAGCGAGCAACAAATTGGTTTATCAGCTAGTTATTTTCAGTTATATCACAGCAGACTAAATATTTACGCCTTCTGTTATTCTGATCTCAGTCATGGATTTTTCTTGATCCAGTATAAAATTTAGTAAAAGATGTTTGCATATTCTTATTGCTGCTTGAGCAATGTGCTTTCTTTTAATAAAAATTTACAATTCATGCAAAATTATGAAGGGTTTAGAATACAATGTTGTTTGAAAATGTAACTTACGGTCCCAAGATTGATGGCAGGTGATGAGCACTTACAACATGCACAAAATCTCACAAAATTATGTTGTGTAGTAAGATTTTTGAATACTTCAATTTTTCTCCACAGAAACTCAAAAAAATAATGAGTTTGGATCACATTGGAGGTTGAAGTGTTAAAAACCGGAATCCTAACACCACATTGTTTCTAGCCCATGCAGTTCTGGTTTTAACAGAAATTCTACACAACCAACACCTTGCAGGCATCTGCTGCATCAGCTGGACTTATGTCTGAAACTTTATGATCGCTACAGAACTTGAGGGTTTCTTCCAGCAACTCCTTAATCACTTTAGGTGCTGAATGCTTTCTGTTGAGCACTTTGATGTGAGATGATGTTGTTTCAGCTGACACTTAATCATCAATGATATCAGTTGATGCTCTTAATCACTTTGAAGGCAAATAAATGAATACAATCACAGAATCGCTAAAGTACAGAAGGAGGCCATTTGGCCCATCGAGCCTGCACTGACAATAATCCTACCCAGACCCTATCCCCCACGTATTTACACTGCTAATCCCCCTGATACTAAGAGGCAACTTAACATGGCCAATCATGTTAAACGGAGGAATCTGGAATGCCCGGCGGAAACCCACACAGATACAGGGAGAATGTGCAAACTCCACAGAGACAGTGACCTGAGGCCAGAATTGAAACCGGATCCCTGGCACTGTGAGGCAGCAGTGGTAACCACTGTGCCACCCTAATGTGGTTTGAGCACGGTATGATTTCATTTCAGGTCCGCTATTTAATTTTATTGCTACTGGAAAATAAATGATGACTGAATGGAATATAGGCCATTGCAAACGAGTGAAAATGAACGTTGTTGAGTGCAGAATGATGTCAAGGTTTTCTGGGACCACCTGAGGCCTCCAACCTCCTGCACTGTTGAAAGTCAAGGGTATGGACAGCAGATTTCGTCCCCTGAACGAGATAGGTTTTTATAAAAATCTGGTAGTTTTGTAGTTACCATTAGGTATTTAAATTCCTCGGCTGCTGTAGTGGGGTCTGAACACATCTCCACATCTTCAGACTGACACTCTGGATTACCAAACCAGTAGCACAACCATTATGCCGCAATTTTTGTTTTAAAGTCAATAACAGTAATTCAATGAATGTGCAAAATGTTGCAAATGCTTTAATTGCATGCTTCCTACTCCTGCGCACAAAATCGCCTGTATATGTCAAAAATGACATGTCACAAGACATAACAGTTGAAATGAATGGAAAATAACTTTTGCATTATCCAGTTCACAATCCAGAAAATGTTTAGCCCATTTTTCTTCGCTTATTAGTTTTAGTAGCAGGCGTGTGTTATTTGCTCAATCCTTTCCTTATCTACTATGGGCCCTTTGCTAGGGTTTTCCCATTTCTCCGCAAGATGAGCTGGATCTCAGTTTTGCCCATCTTCGGGATGTTGATGTTCAGCTCCAAGTTTACAATGTACCACATGGGATTTTCCATGGGGTGAGCAGTGCCAATACCAGACGCAACTCTTTCAACTTGCTGTAGCATCCTGATATCTGGGTGATATCTACCATCAGTAAGTAGAAACTGAACTCTCCAAGAGTGAATCACGGACCACGGGTAATGAGGCAGCTTCAAAACACAGAGAAACCATGACAACTTCCACAGTTGGAATAATCAATAATGTTCTGGGCTTATATTTTTTCTCCTGCCAAATCTAGTAAACTAGATGAATAATTTATTCTAGACTGGTTGGCTATTTCATTACCCACTGATGGACATGTCCCAGAAGTGAAAATCAAAATAGACAATTGGTGTGCATGAAACACTTAACAGTAAACAACATGCAGCGTTCCATAGATAATTTGCAGACTCTGGAGGTTATACGAGGAGTCACACACACATAGAATAAAACAATGTTTCATGTTATGTTTCATTTAGGTAATGGGCCATAACTTGCACCTGTACAACATGTGAATCATAGGTTTTTGAAACAGCTGCTATAATACTCAGTCACAAGTGACAGCCTTTAAACAAGGACAGTTCTGTAACAATTATTCAGAGTGTAATTACAGTACTGATATATATCATTGCTGTAAGTGATATGCCATTTTGCCTATATTGTCGTATGCCAAATAAATTATAGGATCTCTGTTTTAAGCATGGTGATAAAAAAAATCAAAGATTGCAGCTATCTGCTATCCAATGAGAATGCATTTTAACCAATGCATTTGCAGAGGTTACTGCTTTAAGTGCTTGAATGTTTTAAAGTTTTATTCATTAGTGTCACGAGTAGGCTTACATTAACACTGCAATGAAGTTACTGTGAAAATCCCTTAGTTGCCACACTCCGGCGTCTGTTCGGGTACACTGAGTGAGAATTTAGCATGGCCGATGTGCTTAACCAGCACACCTTTCGGAATGTGGGAGAAAACCGGAGCATCCGGAGGAAACCCGTGCAGACACAGGGAGAATATGCAGACTCTGCACAGACAGTGACCCGAGCCGGGAATCGACCCAAAGTCCCTGGTGCTGTGAGGCAGCAGTGCTAACCACTGGGCCACCCAGTTCTAGCCCCAAGATACATTTACTTGGAACGCAGTATAACTTTCAATTTACTACACTGGAAGCTGGAAATGTTTCTGGTTTATTGAATTTTAATTTCTTTATGGTTTTCACAAAGAATCATTTGCAAGATTTATAAATAAAACACCTCCATTTGGTGTCGCAAGCATGCAATTAAAGCTAAAGTAGCCATGTCCATGCAACCCCAGCAAAGTCACAAAACTGTTTGATCTACTTTAAAAGAAAATCACCAGCTATAAAGGATGTTAGAATAGATGTGAAAGGCACTGTATAAATGTAAGTCTTTCTTCTTTTGCTGGTTCGACTATTTTCAAAACCAATTCTCAGCCAGCCATGAGATGCATCATTAAAGTAATAAATCAAACCCAGACAAACAAACAAAAGGTGCGGTAACTCGAGTTTGCAGAGACTGGTATTTCATAGACTTCAAAATATATCTAAAAAGCTGTGACAATGTTTTTTTCCTGGGTGAAGACAAGTCAGTTACAACAAAGTTAGCTGCCGTAGACTTGAGAAGGGACATAGCTACTTCAGAAAGCCAAACTGTTAAACAGGTATCCTTCTTCATCCAATGGCACTGCTTGCAGTTATGAGGAATCTTTCAGCCTTCCAAGTGGAAAACTCCAGCATTGCTGGTTTCACTTCCACGATTCAAGTCTGCTTGCTTTTCAGATGAATTCTCTGCAGCTCCCAGTAATCCAAATAAATATTTCAATAGTATATTTCATCTCACTTATTCCCATGACCCTCAAGTGCATTTCCACTCAAATATCCTTTGATTTGGTTTGTCACATGGATTGGCATACAGTAAAAAGTATTGGTTCTTGCGCGCTATACAGACTAAACATACCATTCATTGAGTACATAGGAGAGAAGGAAAGAATAGGGTGCAGAATATAGTGTTGCAGTTACAGACTGGGTGAAGAGAAAGATCAGCTTAATATATGATAGGTCCATTCAATGATCTGATGGCAGCAGGGAAGCAGCAGGAAGAAGCTCCAGCTTCTTGAAGAAATTAACCAACACCAAACTAATTGCTTTTGCTGGGAATCAATCCAAATGTTCAGTAATCCATGAGAGTGTTGAAGGGGAAGAATTACAAGCCTAATTGATCTTAATTGTGCACAAGACCTGATACTTTACTGGAACTCCATCTAATTCTCAGATCACAAGTAGGTTAACCAGCTTTCATGCACATATCTACACCTCTAAGACCATTTATGCCTGTTCTCAATTAAAAGTTGTTCATTTCTTTTTCGTAACTGAAGAACATCAAATTCTGCAACCACGCTCCCTGCTATCAACACCCCTTTCAAGACAAGGCTTCAAAAGCAGCACATAATTCAGGCAATTTTCCACAACAAACTAAGACTAGGCTTGAGTGCCAAATGTTAAACAGTCTTGTAGTGCTGTGGGTAGTTCCTGCCTCTGAACCAGAGGTTTTGGTTTCAAGTCCCAATCCAGGATTTGATGGCCAAAGATGTGTGATTATAATGTGATCTAACAGTTTGAGCACCAACCCGTAAATCAGTTCAACATAGTAGGAATGCAAGAAATTCCTGGTCAGCCATGTGATGGAAAGAGTGTTGGAACCTGTGCCATCACTAGGCAGACTACAACATTCAGGGAAAATACATGTTGCCACAGAAACTCATACTCCCTGAGCAAATTGTAACACACCACCACCAGATGTTGAATGTTGGCAGTGTGAGCTAATTACCTCAAATTTTCCATGATCAGCTAATTTGATTAATTATTGATAATTGCCTTTGCAACAAACCTAATGAGGAGGTCACAGAAAATCTGACCAACAGGTCAAATGCTAAGCTCACACTTCTTTTTAAAGTAATTAGTTTACATGTTTTAAGAATTTTTTTTTTTAAATGACGTCATCAATGTTTGCAAAAATAAAAGTTTGTGGGGAGGGGAGGGGAGTTATTGGTAATGAGTATTGTACAAAAAGAATAAACCTACATAGAGGCACAAACCACCCCAGAGTATGAGAACTGCTTGATAGCAGGCATAATAAACATGTCGTTTCAAGACCCAGGTATGAAGAGAGTTGCCTCATGGGAATTTCAGAGCACTCGTCCCAAAGGACAGCAGATGCTACCCAGGTTCAGTACGCTACTGAAAGAACCTGGGGTTAGACACACACAAAATTGCAAGAAGGTACGAAGTGCCAGAAACACAATCCAAGGTTGCATGCTAAAAATCAACCTGAAAACAACTGAAAATGTTCCACATTTACTGCTCATCTATAGCAAACCCTCACACAAACTTAAAATTAATTCATTGCCTCTTATGCAAACCCATTCCTCAATCGGTAAGAACATAACAGATACTGCCTTCTCCACCATCTAACAAGATCATGGGCTAGTGCACAACCTTAACTGCACTCTCCCACCCAATTCCCATAACGCTTGGTTTCGGAGTCCAAGGCCGCAATTCCCCCCCGCCCCGCCAAGAAAACTAAGAGCTCAATCTTACGACCTCGTCCTGCCCAATTTTAGGCAAGGCTGTACAATCGGGTGAGGGGCAAAAAATGAGAAATGCACCCAGATGCTCACCTCTACCGATCGTACCAGCCCTGTTTTGCTGGCGAAATCACGTCCAAAGCCGATTTCAATATTAATAACATTAGCGAATCTCAGATGCTATCGTCAGGCTCCCTTGCACTTACCTGATCACTGGTCGAGCTTCTCACCAGCAGGTTCACAGCTGGTTTCCACCAGTGGGAGACCAGACATGATGGCCTCGCTGTGGGGAGGGGTGGAAGAAATCAGCGGCCATTGAAGCCCCCAGGTGGTAAAGGCAGGATCCACCTGGTACTGTCCACCTGGCACCATAACTGTGACAGGGGCAGTGCAAGGGGCCTGAGTGGGGTTGATGCCTGTGTGAGGTGGAGCTATGAGGGGCAGTAAGGGGGAGGAAGTGGGAGCTCCACAAGGGTGGAAGGAAGGGAACTCTGCAGGGGAGGGGGTGATCAGGGAGGAAGGATAGGGGGGAAATTCTGCAGGGGTGACATTTGAGGAGGGAGTGAACTCTACAGGGATGGTGATTGGGGAGGGAGGGAGGGAAGTGGGGGGGGGGGCGGGGTGGGGGGGGAAGAACCTATATGGACAGCACACCCAAATCACTCCAAACACAATGTTCTCCCCATCTGAAAATGAATTCAGATTTTCTACTTTACCTATTAAATAACCTCGCACATCTCAACATAATATTCCATTTAGACAGAGTTAAGAAATCATACCTGGTACCATCACATTATTGGGTGTGTGCATTGACCACCAAAGAGGGAAAGAGCCAATTTGAAGGGACATCATAGTTTTTGCACCTCCGTAATGATAATGGAGGACTTAATCTCAGTTTATAATAGAATTGTAGTTGCATAAAGAACAGAGAGTGAAGAGTTCAAATGCATTCAGGAATATTTTAATAATCTGTAGCTTTCCTGCCCAAGGAAGGAAGTTGGAAATAGTTCTGGGAAATCAGGTGGGCCAAATACGATAGCATTTAGGGGACAGGGTTCACAGCATCATAAGCTTCATGTAAGCCACGAAAAGGGGATAAGGAGCATTCCAGAGTCAAAATGCTTAATTGGAGGAGGGCCAATTTCAGAGGTAAGCCAGCATAGCTGGCCAAGGAAAACTGGAATCAAAGATTGGGGCGGGGGGGGGGGGCAAAATTGTAATGAACAATGGTCTGCCTTTGAAGAAGAGATTTTCGTGTAGTGAAGGTATGTTCACATACAACATCAGACAAAGCCAGGCTTCCTGGCTGAGAGAAAGAGAGATCAAGATGATGCATAAAATGTGTATGACAGCTGTCAGGTGAGAACTAGTCTGAAAATAAATTCAGAGGGAAAGTGAAAAAATGAAGTGAAGGGGAAATGCATTTTCTGAGAAGAATATAAAAGGAAATCTAAGTCTTCTTACAGGCATATGAGTAGATATAGGATATTAAGAGTAGGGTTGGGAGAAAAAAGGGGATCTTTGCATGGAGGTACAGGGCATGCCCAAGATACTAAATGAGTGTTTACATTTGTATGAAGGAAGAAGCTGCCAAAGTCATAGTAAAAGAGAACATAATTAAGACACTGCATGGGCTAAAATTTGATGAAGAGGACGCCTTAGCAAGGTTGACTGTATTTAAAGTTGATCAGTCACCTGGATTTGATGGGATGCATCTGATATGGAGGGAAGTAAGTACAGAGGCACTGGCCAAAGTCTTCCAATCTTTCTTAGGTATGATCGTGGCACCCGAGAAGTGGAGAGGAAAATTTCAAAACTCAAGTACTGTGAACTGAGAGAATGATAGTGATAGACTTCACCAGGATCCAAGGTAGGCTGGTGGAATGGGCTAACACAGTAAGAAGTTTAACAACACCAGGAATGGGCTAACACATGGCGGATGAAATTTAAAGCAGGTGAGAGTGAAGCAATACATTTTTTGGTAGGAACAACAAGGAGAAGCAATATAAACTAACGGTTACAATTTTAAAGGGAGTGTAGGATCAGAGTCATGGAGGCATATGTGCACAAATCATTGTCAATTGCAGGCAGGTTGGGAAGGTGGTTAAAAGAGCATTTGGCATCCTGGGTTTTAGAAATAGAGGGTACAAAAGCGAGGAAATCATGATAAATCTTCACATAACGCCAGTTTGGCCCCAACTGGGGTACAATATCCGATTTTTGGCTCTACACATTGGGAAGGATATGAGCACTTTAGGGAAGGCGCAGAAGAGATTTGCAAGATTGTATCCAAGGTTGAGGAACTTCATTATTTAGATAGAGAAGTGAGAATTGTTCTCCATTGAAAAGGTTTAGAGGAAATTTGATCGGTGTTCAAAATTTTAGGATTCCAGACAGACAGTAGATGGGGAGAAACTTCCCATTGGCAGAAAAGTCAAGAACCACAGGATTTTTTTATGCACTGTTTGGTTAGGATCTGGAACGCAGAGCCTGAGAGTTTGTTGCAGGGAAATGCAATGTGGCTTTGAAAATAAAATTGGATAAGAACCCAAAGGGGAAAAATGGAGGGCAACAAAGACAGGAGAATGGGACAAATTGAGGTTTTGTAGAGAGCCAGCAAAGATATTTTGGGCTCAATGGCCTCTTTGTATATTGTAATCATTGTGCTCTGCCATCTTCTTGCCCACTCAAAACTGTCTGTATCCTAGGCACACCTAATCTCAAGATGGAAAGTACATCTGAAACCTTTGCTTATATTTTCACGGGTGCAACGGCTCAAATGAGTAAAATAAATGCATGGTGAAGAATTACTTCCTCTACTCTGACTCAGTGTGTAGATACAGCAAAACAATATTGACCTTTTCTTAGAGTCATAGAGGTTTACAGCATGGAAACAGGCCCTTCGGCCCAACTTGTCCATGCAACCCTTTTTTTTAAAACCCCTAAGCTAATCCCAATTGCCCGCATTTGGCCCATAGAACATAGAACAGTACAGCACAGAACAGGCCCTTCGGCCCACGATGTTGTGCCAAGCTTTATCTGAAACCAAGATCAAGCTATCCCACTCCCTATCATCCTGGTGTGCTCCATGTGCCTATCCAATAACCGCTTAAATGTTTCTAAAGTGTCTGACTCCACTATCACTGCAGGCAGTCCATTCCACACCCCAACCACTCTCTGCGTAAAGAACCTACCTCTGATATCCGTCCTGTATCTCCCACCACGAACCCTATAGTTATGCCCCCTTGTAATAGCTCCATCCACCCGAGGAAATAGTCTTTGAACGTTCACTCTATCTATCCCCTTCATCATTTTATACACCTCTATTAAGTCTCCCCTCAGCCTCCTCCGCTCCAGAGAGAACAGCCCTAGCTCCCTCAACCTTTCCTCATATGACCTACCCTCCAAACCAGGCAGCATCCTGGTAAATCTCCTCTGCACTCCTTCCAGCGCTTCCACATCCTTCCTATAGTGAGGTGACCAGAACTGCACACAATATTCCAAATGTGGTCTCACCAAGGTCCTGTACAGTTGCAGCATAACCCCACGGCTCTTAAACTCCAACCCCCTGTTAATAAAAGCTAACACACTATAGGCCTTCTTCACAGCTCTATCCACTTGACTGGCAACCTTTAGAGATCTGTGGAGATGGACCCCAAGATCTCTCTGTTCCTCCACAGTCTTCAGAACCCTACCTTTGACCCATATCCCACTATACCCATGCAACTATCTAAATGCTTTTTAAAAGACAAAATTATACCCGCCTCTATTACTACCTCTGGCAGCTTGTTCCAGCCACTCACCACCCTGTGTGAAAAAATTGCCTCTCTGGACACTTTTGTATCTCTCCCCTTAAACCTATGCCCTCTAGTTTTAGACTCCCCTACCTTTGGGAAATGACGACTATCTATCTGATCTATGCCCCTCATTATATTATAGACCTCTATAAGATCACCTCTCAGCCTCCTACGCTCCAGAGAAAAAAGTCCCAGTCTATCCAAACTCTCTATAACTCAATCCATCAAGTCCTGGTAGCATCCCAGTAAATCTTTTCTGCACTCTTTCTAGTTTAATAATATCCTTTCTATAATAGGGTGACCAGAATTGCACACAGCATTCCAAGTGTGGCCTTATCAATGTCTTGTACAACTTCAACAAGACATTCCAACTCCTGTATTCAATGTTCTGACCGATGAAACCAAGCATGCCGAATGCCTTCTTCACCACTCTGTCCACCTGTGACTCCACTTTCAAGGAGCTATGAACATAGATCTCTTTGTTCTGTAACTCTCCCCAATGCCCTACCATTAGCTGAGTAAGTCCTGCCCTGGTTCAATCTACCAAAATGCATCACCTCGCATTTGTCTAAATTAAACTCCATCTGCCATTCGTCAGCCCACTGGCCCAATTTCTTGTTTGCTCATTTTTCATAATGTGAAACATACATGTGGTAATGTGTACTAACTTTCCTTTCTTCATATATTTATCATTCCTCAACTAATTTTCTTAAGATAGCTGACTCTGTTTCCCCACAAGTGAACAAATGCTTGTAAACTTATTTTGAGGTACCGCATACATAAAACAAACAGACACTAATGGGTAGTTAATTAAAGTGGTGATCAATTTTATTTTTTCTTATAACATTCAAGGCGGTATTTAATCCACTACCAGTTAAGCATTATTACGCAATATGAACTGCCGTGTTTTAGTATAAAAATTAATCACAAATGTAGCTACCATTAAGGCAGTTGGCTTCACTTGGAATCACTTCCTCTGTACATGTCAAGAGGAAACAAAATAGCTCAATGAGTCGGTGCTTTTCTCCCCTACAAATTGTAGACTAAAATTCAAGCCGTGCCATATTTCTCCTTCAGCTCTTCAACTTTTGTGATGTACATCTTCGTTGCCTCTTCTTTACTTATGCCTATTAAAATATTAAGAATATTCCCATTAATGCATTATCAAAAGCCGCAGTCTGCAAAGTGAATCTTTAAACCGATTTGCTTACAAGGTTTGTATTTTATAAATCAAAATACATAATCTAACCAATGCAATTCTGTTAAATTAAAAAGTCAAAACCAGCTTCATTAAACTGGATCATCAAAAGTACAAATTAAAATCAAACAGGTGTATTAAATTTAATTAGAAGTTTAAAGTTTTACACAAGATTCTACAGTTTCACTGCCAGTAAGTGCCAAAGAAGTTGTGCATCTCCACATGAAAGGACCAAAACATTTCTTGAACTTGGGTACATGGATTTAAACTATGAGCACCAGGTTATCTATTTTGTAATGAATTTAAGTTTTCCCCTGCTGCCGCAATAGTAGGCCACATGGGATCAGCAAACAAATTACAGCAGACATGAACACAAGAACTTTTAACCTATCATTTTACATTTACAGGATATATTTAATTTTATACACAAGTTTACTCTTTGAGAAGTCTTTACAACTTAAATGTTGCATTTAGTATTTATGGTCAGAAACCAAACCAAATTTCAGATGAGCTAGGAAGCTCATGTTACTGGTTTAGGGATAGATGAAAAAGTGAGCGGCAACATCACCACTGAATAATTACCAGTTTTACGAATAATAAGGCCTTGCTACATTTGATAATTGGCAGATCACTTCAAACCTATGCACTTTGCTATACATAGACAGCTATGATGGGTAATTAGCAGCCTTCATTTTTGTAGAATTTATAGAGGAATATTGAGAGTTTCTGCACAAACCTTTACGTTCATTCCATGCATCCCACTTGGCCTTTCCTTTCAAATCAAGCAAGCCAGGACGATCTGGGGGGGAAAGAAAAAGGTATTTTAATAACTGAACATCATTTATAGTGGGACTGCTATTAGTGCTGAGCTTTATTATTAACAAACCTATATTCACATCTCCAACAGTTGCCTGCTTGTACAGACTGTAGATGACCAACATTTCACCATCAGCTGGTTTCAACTTGAGCTGTGTAACCTCTTTTGCTGCCTTTTCAAAATCATCCTAAAACAGAAAGAATGAGACATCAGATCACAACTATATAGATGGTCAACCATCAAAATCCTGTCCAAGATACTTGGTTGTGTGCATTATATAGGTTCCATAATATAGCTTCACACTAGGTAAACACATGATCCTTCTGGAGGACAAACCCAAATCATTGATGGATCACTTGCAATTTACTAGACATAGTTATGGGTATATTAGCAGCCTTTACTTTTGTAGAATTTATAAAGAATCAAATTTATTCAGAGTTTCTGCAAAGAACTTTACATTCATTCCATGCATCCCACTTGGCCTTTCCTTTCAAATCAAACATTATTTTACATCAGATGTAAATGATTAGTTGCAGCAAGTATATTATGCTCAATGAGAGACCAATAACAGTCTGTATCTCAGTTCCAATCCCCATGTGTCTGTAAGAAGCTCATTCCAAGAACTGTATGAGCATATGCAGTTCTAAGTTCTTAGGTTTGTGGCAGAAACAGGCACATCAAAGGCCAATTACAGGGATATACATACCCTTCTCTGAAGTATGTAGCGTGTAATTTAGTAGCTTGGTGACTTTCAGCCCTTTAGCTGTTATGAGAAATATACTTTTAATCATTATTTGGTCTTTTCATCTCTGTTCCTTGTAGCTGTGACCGTAGCCACGGCTGGATATAAATGGCAACTCTTCCACAAAATTCAGCTGATAACGAGGACAACCGAACGAGGCAAAGATTATAACTTTAAATAAAAGTTTGTTTCAGTGCTTCTTTGTAGCTTGGTTCATGTAAGCTACAGGCAACACAACGTCGAATTAGATTATGTGGATACAAGTTCAAGACATGTTTTGAGTCCTCTTCAAGGGAATTTAGCTTGTGATTAAACTGAAAATACTACTTTGTTAAAGTTTATATCTTGCAATGCATACATTCTTAACCTTTTTTCTCTTTACCTCTCTTGCTCTTTACTATTGTCATGCCTATTCCATTTCTCCACTCTCAAGTACTCCGTGTCTCTTACTTCCCTGCCCCAATCCTTCAGAATTTCTCAACCTTCCAACTGTCCTGCCACCATCCCAAATTTGAGTCGCTGTTAGATAAGCCTATAGCTTCCCTTTCTGCCTTGCTTTTCAACCTTCAACAGGCTCATTGAGGCAATCAGCACCAGCTCATTACAAGCAGCAACCTCAATTGCTCCATCTCATCAAACTTCCCTCCTGTGGGGTCTAACCATGCCCAACTCCTCTCTCTTTAACTCATCCCTCCCATTGTTGATTCTGTGGACTCTGGCAACAGATCAGCTCTCACTACACTTCCCCCACCAAAAATGTCCTTCACTTGTTAATGACTCATTAGTGACAGACAGCATGGTTTTGTAAGAGGGAGGTCGTGCCTTACAAATTTGGTGGAGTTCTTTGAGGAAGTGCCAAAAACGGTTGACGAAGGAAGGGCCGTGAATATCATCTATATGGATTTCAGTAAGGCATTTGACAAAGTCCCTCGTGGCAGGTTGGTTAAGGTTAAGGCTCATGGGATACAAGGAGAGGTGGCTAGATGTGTAGAAAACTGGCTTGGCCACAGGGGACAGAGGGTAACAGTCGAAGGGTCTTTTTCCAGCTGGAGGTCTGTGGCCAGTGGTGTTCCGCAGGGCTCTGTACTGGGACCTCTGCTATTTGTGATATATAAGTTTGCAGATGACACGAAGATGGCTGGACTTGCGGATAGCGATGAACATTGTCGGACAATACAGCAGAATATAGATAGGCTGGAAAATTGGGCGGAGAAATGGCAGATGGAATTTAATCCAGATAAACACGAAGTGATGCATTTTGGAAGAACTAATGTAGGGGGGAGTTATACAATAAATGGCAGAGCCATCAAGAGTATAGAAACACAGAGGGACCTAGGTGTGCAAGTCCACAAATCCTTGAAGGTGGCAGCACAGGTGGAGAAGGTGGTGAAGGCGGCATATGGTATGCTTGCCTTTATTAGACAGGGTATAGAGTATAAAAGCAGGAGTCTGATGTTGCAGCTGTATAGAACGCTGGGTAGGCCACATTTGGAGTACTGCGTCCAGTTCTGGTCGCCGCACTACCAGAAGGACGTGGAGGCTTTAGAGAGAGTGCAGAGAAGGTTTACCAGGATGTTGCCTGGTATGGAGGGTCTTAGCTATGAGGATTGGGTAAACTGTGCTTGTTTTCCCTGGAAAGACAGAGAATGAGGGGAGACCTAATAGAGGTGTACAAAATTATGAAGCGTATAGATAGGGTGAACAGTGGGAAGCTTTTTCCCAGGTCGGAGGTGACGATCATGAGGGGTCACGGGCTCAATGTGAGAGGGGCAAGGTATAACTCAGATATCAGAGGGACGTTTTTCACAGAGTGGTAGGGGCCTGGAATGCGCTGCCAAGTAGGGTGGTGGAGGCAGACACGCTGGCATCGTATAAGACTTACCTGGATAGTCACATGAGCAGTCTGGGAATGCAGGGATACAAACGAATGGTCTAGTTAGACCAATGAGCAGCACAGGCTTGGAGGGCCGAAGGGCCTGTTTCCTGTGCTGTACTGTTCTTTGTGAACAAGGGCTCTGCCATCGATCAACTTACTGTGGATGACTGACTTGACATTATGACTTTAGAACATTTGCTGAGGTGCAACGACACCTTCCTCCTTAATGAAGCTTCCTCACTTGGCTACATCTTCAACCATTCACCCCATCATGACCATTGCAGTGCTAATGTGGTACTTATCACTAGATCACACCTCGGTACAATCCACTGCTCCTCAGACACTCTCCTACTTTAAGCGTCACACCCTGTTCCATCCCCCTGACCTCCTTCAAAATCATGTGGAGATGCCAGTGTTGGACTCGGGTGAACAAGGTGAGAGGTCACACGACACCAGGTTATAGTCCAACAGATTTATTTGAAATCACACGCTTTCGGAGCACTGCTCCTTCAGCTGACGAAGGAGCAGCGCTCTGAAAGCTTGTGATTTCAAATAAACCTGTTGTACTATAACCTGGGGTCGTGTGACCTCTCATCTTCAAAAATCATGGTTCTGTACCACCCTCAAGTATATTAAAAACGTTATCATCAAGATTTCTTCACTGCCTTCCTCCTTCAGCACTGCTGACTTCTCTTCCATGGGTGATTTCACCTTTATATTATACGACACGAAGGTTGGTGGGGTTGTGGATAGTCTGGAGGGATGTCAGAAGTTACAGAGGGACATAGATAGGATGCAAGACTGGGCGGAAAAGTGGCAGATGGACTTCAACCCAGATAAATGTGTAGTGGTCCATTTTGGCAGGTCAAATGGGATGAAGGAGTACAATATAAAGGGAAAAACTCTTAGTATGGTAGAGGATCAGAAGGACCGGGTCCATAGGACTCTAAAACCGGCCCCGCAGGTGGAGGAGGTGGTCAAGAAGGCGTATGGTGTGCTGGCCTTTATCAATCAAGGGATTGAGTTTAGGAGTCCGGGGTTAATGATGCAGCTATATAAGACCCTCGTCAGAGCCCACTTGGAGTACTATGCTCAGTTCTGGTCGCCTCATTACAGGAAGGATGTGGAAAAGATTGAAAGCGTGCAGAGGAGATTTACAAGAATGTTGCCTGGATTGAGTGGCATGCCTTATGAGGATAGGCTGAGGGAGCTCGGTCTTTTCTCCTTGGAGAGACGTAGGATGAGAGGAGACCTAATAGAGGTATATAAGATGTTGAGAGGCATAGATCGGGTGGACTCTCAGAGGCTTTTTCCCATGGTGGAAATGGCTGCTACAAGAGGACACAGGTTTAAGGTGCTGGGGGGTAGGTACAGGGGAAATGTTAGGGGGAAGTTTTTCACACAAGAGGGTGGTGGGCGAGTGGAAATCGGCTGCCGTCAGTGGTGGTGGAAGCAAACTCAATAGGGTCTTTTAAGAGACTCCTGGATGAATACATGGGACTTAATAGGATGGAGGGCTATAGGTAGACCTAAAAGGTAGGGATATGTTCGGCACAACTTGTGGGGCCGAAGGGCCTGTTTTGTGCTGTAGTTTTTCTATGTTGCTATTATATTTTGTCCTGAGTTCATTACTCACTTATCCTCTCTACTGCTCTTCCTCTGTATTCATGGACATCCCTTTGACCATGCCAGCTCACATGCTCCTGCTGATCTGATCATATCAATTACAGATCAGGCCATCTCCGATCATTTCTTCGTTTCACTCATCACCCACACCCCCTCTCCCAACTCAATCTTATTCCTTTCGTATCCCTCCCACTTCACTTACAAAATCCCAACTATCTTGCCTTTGGTCCTCCATTTGACACATACCTGCAGCTAATGATTTACTGAATTGCATCCTCATCTCCACCTTTGAAGCCCTTGTCCTCACTCTGTCCATTAACCTGAGTATAGCTCTCACATCCATTTTCTTAAGTCCAAAGAATGCAGACTTGAAAGGATATGGTAGACAAGTGGTTTAGCCAGATTTGGCTTGACCACTTGAAACTTCATCAGGTCCTGTACTGGTCTGCTAAAACTGCTCATTATTCCAGGGTAACCCTGGAATGCAAAGACACCCTCTTATCTTCTGCATGCCATCATACTGAACCCCTCCTGTTCCCTGCAGCCTCACCTCCAACAAGGACAAGGAGCTCACAAATTTCTCTGTCTCCAAGATTGAGACAATCTAATCAGCTGCTTCTCGTCACATCCTTCCTTCCACTAGTCCATCTGGCAAATCTTCCCTTAATTTTCCCCCTAGGCCAGTGGTTCCCAAAGGATGCGGGTGCCACACTGGTGCAGCGAGAGAGGATGGCAAGTGTAGCGGGAAGATTCAAGGACAATCAAAGAAACACTTAAACATGGATAGATATTTTGCCAAAGTGAGAGCAAGAGCATCAAGTGATGCATTGTTTTATACTTTCTGGATGTCCCTTGATCATATTATAAAGTAGCTGTGTTCTATGTTAAGCACTGCTAGTTGTTGTTTTTTTTTGTTTTTGAATGCATTTCTTATCAATAGAAAATTTGGTGTGGCGCAAGCAAATTTTTATTCCAAAAGTGCGGCCCAGTGAAAAGAGTTTGGGAACCACTGCCCTAGGCCTAAACGTATCCTTCTCTGGTATCTTCTCTACCTCCCCCCATGCCTATCGTGTCCATGAGCCCCGCCTCCTGCTCCATTGATCCTATTCTCATTCACCTGATCACTCAAATTCCCCTCCTGGTCCCCACATAAACTGGTTTAATAAATGGTTCACTCTTTTCAGTGTTGTCCTTCTTTCCTTTATATCTGGCATCATTACCCCTCTCTTCAAAACAACGCCTCCCCAATTAAATATTTGGAGGACTGAAGGCATTGTTTTGGTCCCTATCGCAAACTTTATCCTTTCCATGGTAACAATCAGCAGTCCAGTCTCAACCTTGGTGTCACATTTGATGCTGACATGGGCTTCCAAATGCACACAGGCCATCACCAAGACCAACGTGGGCCAACTTTGCTCCTGTCTCAGCTCTCTGCTGCTGAACTTCTGATTCATGCCTTGCCATCTCTAAACCAGACTATTCCAATGCACTCTTGGCTGATTTTCCATATTTCATCCTCCATAAACTTGAGATAATTCACATTTTTTGCTGCCCGTGTCTTAACCCACAGCAAGTCCTGTTCACTTGTCATCCCTGGGCTTGCTGACCTACATTGGCTCCTGCTCAAGCAACATCTTGATTTTAAAATTCTCATCCTGGTTCTCAAATCCCTCCATGGCTTCACCCTCTCCAATTCCCTCCAGCCCCAAGATGTCAGAGATATCTGTGCTCCTTGGGTTCTGGCCTTTCTTTTACCATGCTGCTGTGAAGGTCTTTGGGATATTTCATTATGTTAAAGATGCCATCTCAGTTGTTGCTCTTTATACTGACAACATTCTGCATGGCAGCCCCAGTTATTGTTGCCAAAAATGTCACCATGCCACTGATGGAGATGGCACTGGTCTAATTAGCTAATCATACCTACCCTCCAATCCCAATATTCAACTGTTTCTTGAATTATTCCAGAGTTTATCCCCCACTACACTACCCTCATATCAGGTGTTAATCTGTGTAATCTTTTAGACAGCAACGCGGTTGTCATTTTAGGAATTTATATCTATATCCCCTTGTTCTAAAGGTTTTGCAAAATGGAAACAGTGCTCAGGATTAAACTTTAATATTCACTTTACCTCTAAAGCAGGTCCAATCGCAAAGCTGAAAAACTAATGTTTTCTATCTATCACTCGTAACTCAGTTCTCTGACACTATGAATCAAGAAACAGTTATCAAGAAACAAGGACCTAGAAACTGCTAAACTGAGAAAAGAATAGGAATGTAAACGAGCAAACATAAATGGACCGTAAAAGCTTCTACAGGTACAGATAAAGGAAACATTTGGTTAAGACAAATGTAACTTCATTACAGAGTTAGGAGGATTTATAATGGGAAATAGAGAAATGGCAGAGAAGTGAAATGATTACTTTGTGTCCGCCTTCACGGAGGACGATTACTTTGTGTCTGCCTTCAAGGAGGAAGATACAAGAAATCTCCCAGAATTAGAGATCCAAGAGACGGGAGGAAAAGGAATTGAAGGAAATTACTACCGCATTGTAAGAAGTTTGTATCTGAGAAATTAATGGGACTGAAGGTTGTTAAGTCCCTCATTCCTCATATTCTACAATCCAGAGTGTTGATTAGATAGTTATGGAGACAGTGAATGCATTGGTGATCATCTGGAAAAAAGCCTGCTTCTACAAAGCCTGCAAATTGGAAGGAAGTAAACGTCATCCTACTATTGAAGGAGACAGGGAGAGAGAAAACCAGGAACAATAGACCTTATATCATTAGTAGGAAAATGCTGTAATCTATTATAAAAGGATGTGATAAATGGACAGTTGGATAATAGTCATCTGGTCAGCATGGATTTATGAATGCAAAATCGTGTTTCATGAATCTCTTGGAATTTGAAGATCTTATTACCAGAATTGATAAATGGAAAGTCGGTGGACGGCGAGCTTGAATTTTCATAAGGCTTTTGATAAAGTCCCTCACAGGAGATTGGTCAGCAAAATTAGAGCACATGGGATAGGTAATAAACTGGCATAGATTAAGGATTGGTTAATGAGCAGAAAACAGACCAAGAATAGTTAATTCTCATGTTAGCAGGCTGTGACTCAAAAGGGTACCACAAGAGTCAGCACTTGGGTCCCAGCTGCTCACAATACAAATCAATGACTTGGATGTGGGAACTGAATGTAATATTTCCAAGTTTGCAGATGATACAAAGATAGGTGGGAGTGTGTGTTGTGAGTCAGTGAGTGGAAGAACATGGCAGATGGAGTATAGTGTGGAAAAATGTGAGGTTATCCACTTTGGTAGGAGGAACAAATGTGCAGAGTGTTTCTTAAATGGTAAGAGATTAGAAAGTGTAAATTTATAAAGAGATCAATCAGGGTGTCCTCATCAATAAGTCACTGAAAGCTAACATGCAGGTTCAGCAAGAAATTAAGGCAGCTACTGCCATGTTAGCCTTTATTGCACGAGAATTTGGCAACAGGAGTAGTGAAGTCTTGCTTGAATTGTATAGAAACCAAAAGAGAAAATGCTGGAAAATCTTAGCAGGTCTGGTAGCATCTGCAAGGAGAGAAAAGAGCTGACATTGAGTCCAGATGACCCTTTGTCAATTGTATAGAACCTTGTTACACTTCACCTGGAGTACTATGTGCAGTTTTGGTCACCATACCATAGGAAGGATATTATTACCATACAGGGAGTGCAACAAAAGGTTCACCATGTTGTTCCCAGAATGTCAGGACTGTCTTATGAAAAGAGATTTGAGAAATGATCTAACTGAAACCTGGAATAATACTTAAAAGGGATAGACGCAAAATAGATGCAACTAGATATTTCCCCGGTTCAGAAACCTAGAATCAAGGGAAACAATTTCAAAATAAATGAGGAGCAGGCTTGTTGGGCTGAATGGCCTACTCCTAATCAACCGAATCACCAATGCTCCCTTTCAGGCTAAGCAGTGTAGGTGTGTGGTGATATAGCAATTCAGAATGAGTCACATAGGGGACTAACAGGCTGTGTACAAGCAGCAGTCCCTTTAAGATTTGCACACGCAAAGCAATCTTAAAAGGAGCCACACAATGCCAAACTGGGCACACACAGTAAAGGGAACATTATTAGTCACCTCTCACAATTGCTTTGAATGTGTGGGTGGTTGCCTTTTGCCTTGGTGACCAGAACTGAAACCAATTCTGTGCAACTTGGCCAGAACTAGACAGTTAATGACACAAGTAACAATTAAAAGTTGAAGTTAATTTATTAGTCACAAGAAGGCCTACATTAACACTGCAATGAAGTTACTGTGAAAATCTCCTAGTCGCCACACTCCGGCGCCTGTTCGGGTACACTGAAGGAGAATTTAACATGGCCAATGCACCTAACTTGCACATTTTTGGACAGTGGGAGGAAACAGGAGTACCCGGAGAAAACCCACGCAGACACAGGGAGAATGTGCAAACTCCACATAGACATTGACCCAAGCCGGGAGTCGTACCTGGGTCCCTTGCGCTGTGAGGCAGCAGTGCTAACCACTGTGCCACCCCAATTTAGTGGGAGTTAATATTTGGTCCCACCACAAACTCGATTTCCTGATTACTGACTCCACCCTTGCAACCGAGTGGCTAAATCAGGCTGTTTACAATCCTGATGTGCTTCCATCTGATGGGTTTCTGACCACATAATTATGCCATTACTAAAACAGCCGACTTCCAGTTCCTACTCACCCGATTACAGCCTTGCCAGAACCTGCTGTTAAGACTCATCTTGTCAACTTTAACCTCGACTATCCCACACTCCTGACCAGCCTCCCATCTTTCACCCTCCATAAAATCAAACTCATCCAAAACTCAAGTTCCATTCAACCATCATTGTTGACCTAAATTAGCTTCTGAATTAAGGTTTTTTAATGAATTCATCCGTTGTCGTGGCGTCTGCATGGTTTCCCCGGTGTGCCATGCCTCGGGACATCCTTTCCTGCAGCGTTGGCCGAGTTGCAGGAGTGGGTGCCGTGTGCCTGGTATTCTCACGTGAGATGATGGCATCCGTGTCGATGATCCGGCACGTCTTGCAGAGGTTGCTGTGGTAGGGTTGTATACACATCTCTTTAACCTGTGTTGAATGCTCCCTCCACCCACATTATCTGTACCTTTAAGACCTGGCTGGCTGTAGAGATTTGCATTCTAATTAGTATTCTGTAACTTGATTTCTGTGTCTGTGCACTGTTGGAGAACAGATATCCACCCCATCTGACGAAGGAGCTGTGCTCCGAAAGCTTATGGCATTTGCGACCAAATAAACCTGTTGGACTTTAACCTGGTGTTGTGAGACTTCTTACTGTGCTTACCCCAGTCCAACGCCGGCATCTCCACACAGGAGAGGTAAACACAGTAAGAAGTGCCAGAGGACTGGAGGACAGGCAACGTGATATGTTTAACAAATAAAATTGGAGGCAAGCCTTCAGTGGCTGCACTACAATAGACACTCTCTCTTGGAATGACTAACATAATAATGAGCTGGAGGGCGGGATCTACTATTGCTCAATCATGCACATTTCGTAATGCTCATGGTGTTTTTTTTCTAATTCGCTGCTTGTTCAATGAGGGTTGGTTCCTGAGCCAATGATCAACGTCCACAGTTGCATAGTGGCAATAATCTTCCTGCAATCTAAAAGTTTGATCTTCCGGATGCACAAAGTTCTCTTACGTAGTCTTTTCTTAAAAGACAGAAACGTTTTCAATGAGAAAATTATTTTATTGATAGGAAAAACCACATGTATTGTTTTTAGGTGGATTATCCTTTTTTTTCTACCCTCTCCAATTTGGGCACAATTGGGTGGAAACTGTCCGATTTTGCAGCCCACGATGGGTTCATGTGAACAGGAAAGGCGTCCATTCATTCCACAGGCCGGCGTGGTAAGCTGGAAATCCCCCGCATTGAGGAGTATCGGGGGCGGGTTGTGGAGTTTTGGTTGAAGGGATCCACTCTCCTTACCTGCAGCAGAAGGTGGCGAGCCCGCAGCAGCATCCACAGTGGGGAACAATGAGGGGCGGCCACAGGGAAGTGAAGCCCTCGCCCTGATTCAGAGTCTGCAGCTCCTTCTCATTGATCCACAGACTCCGGGCGGCAAGGCCACTCCATCTGGATATTTGACACATTGCAACAACGCGCCGGCACAAAAGCCATTCCTTACCTGAGACATCGCTGCTGCTGCTTGCTGCTGCTCTCTACCTGCCCCGCTCGCACTCTCTGCGCATGCGCCCGGACCCGCTCGCACTTTGCCTCTGTGCAAGCGCCCGGTCCCGCTCGCCGCCGCCGCTGATTGGTGCGCAGCTGTGAGCCGATCGCGCGCGCTGACGTTGCTGCACGTGGCCCCGCCCCTCCAGTCACTGGCCACGCCCCTCCCGGCCCCACCCCTTCCGTGGCCCCTCCCCTCCCATGGCTCCACCCCCTGGCCCGGCACCAGGTCCGTGTTCTCGCCTGCATTCTGCGCGCTTGCGCAATGGCTGACTACGGTGCCTGTTTGCAGCATTGTTTCGGCGCTCTGTTACATCAAGTGGGGGAAGGTCTTGTTCATTGTACAGTTTTTGGCTGGGATCAAGTGTAGTATGGATGGGATGCTGCGCTTGGTTGAGGTCATTAGGTTACATTTAAGCTTCATATTCATATGAAGCAATTTTTAAAAGCGGCATCTCGGCCTTTTGGCGAAGATGCAAATGAGATCAAGCCTTGGGAGGAGGAACCCTGCCCCTCCTCCAATCAGCTGGGCTCATGTAGATCAGGCCCAAGCCGGGAGTATAGGCCCTGTCTTGTCAGCCTGGATGGGAAATGTCTCAACTTGTTGAGACTCTGAATTGGACTTGATTTGATTGAATTGGAAAAGTATTTTTAAAATTGTACAGTTGTATCCATGTGTCATAGACATATACAGCATGGAAACAGACCCTTTGGTCCAACCCCTGCATTGTTTACCAGGTTTCCTAAACTGAACTAGTTAAATGTGTCTGTGTTTGGCCTATATCCCTCTAAATCTTTACTAACCAGTCCAAAGATGTGCGGGTTAGGTTGATTAGCTATGCTAAAAAAAATTGCCCCTTCGTGTCCTGAGATGCATAGGTTAGAGGGATTAGTGGGTAAATATGTAGGGATATGGGGGTAGGGCCTGGGTGGGTTGGTGGTCGGTGCAGACTCAATGGGCCGAATGGCCTCTTTCTGTACCATCTGCATTTGTAAAGACTCGATTACCCATTAAGACTCGCGTTCCAACCGTTATCTTGTAATTGAGTTTGTGAACTGAACTCTTCACTCACCTGATGAAGGGGCAATGCTCCGAAAGCTCGTACTACCAAATAACACCAGTAAAAGTCTAACAGGTTTGAGAGACTACTTATGCCTACCCCAGTCCAATGCCGGCAACTCCACATCAGTTCATTCCATAGACGCACCACCCTTTGGGTGAAAACATTGCCCCTCAGGTCCCTTTTAAATCTTTCCCCTCTCACTTTTAATCTATGCCCTCTAGTTTTGGACTCCCCCTACCCTAGGACCTTGGCCATTCACATTATCCATGCACCACATGATTGTGTGCACATGTGCCATGCCAACTGTCACCACTAGGACACTATCTAGAAGTAGAATTATAGAATCCTACAGTGCAGAAGGAGGCCATTTGGACCATCAAGTCTGCACCAACCACAATCCCACAACCCCATGTATTTACCCTAGCTAGTCCCCGACACTAAGGGGCAATTTAGCATAGCCAATCCACCTAAGCCGCACAACTTTGGGATGTGGGAGGAACACAGTTAGAAGTTTAACAACACCAGGTTAAAGTCCAACACGTTTATTTGGGAGCAAAAGCCACAAGCTTTCGGAGCTCCAAGCCCCTTCTTCCCTCCCCCTTTTCCAATTCACAAACAGGGCATATAAAGACACAAGCTCAATTTACAGAATAATGGTTGGAATGCGAATACTTACAGCTAATCAAGTCTTTAAGATACAAACAATGTGGGTGGAGAGAGCATCAAGACAGGCTAAAAAGATGTGTATTGTCTCCAGACAAGACAGCCAGTGAAACTCTGCAGGTCCAGGCAAGCTGTGGGGGTTACAAATAGTGTGACATGAACCCAATATCCCGGTTGAGGCCGTCCTCGTGTGTGTGGAACTTGGCTATCAGTTTGTGCTCAGCGACTCTGCGCCGTCGTGTGTCGTGAAGGCCACCTTGGAGAACGCTTACCCGAATATCAGAGGCCGAATGCCCGTGACCGCTGAAGTGCTCCCCAATAGGAAGAGAACAGTCTTGCCTGGTGGTTGTCGAGTGGTGTTCATTCATCCGTTGTCGCAGCGTCAGCATAGTTTCCCCAATGTACCATGCCTCGGGACATCCTGTCCTGCAGCACATCAGGTAGACAACGTTGGCCGAGTTGCAAGAGTATGTACCATGTACCTGATGGATGGTGTTCTCACGTGAGATGATGGCATCTGTGTCGATGATCCGGCACGTCTTGCAGAGGTTGCTGTGGCAGGGTTGTGTGGTGTCGTGGTCACTATTCTCCTGAAGGCTGGGTAGTTTGCTGCGGACAATGGTCTGTTTGAGGTTGTGCGGTTGTTTGAAGGCAAGAAGTGGGGGTGTGGGGATGGCCTTGGCAAGATGTTCGTCTTCAATGACATGTTGAAGGCTCCGGTGGAGATGCTGTAGCTTCTCCGCTCCGGGGAAGTACTGGACGATGAAGGGTACTCTGTCCACTGTGTCCTGTGTTTGTCTTCTGAGGAGGTCGGTGCAGTTTTTCGCTATGGCGCGTTGGAACTGTTGATCAACGAGTCGAGCGCTATATCCTGTTCTTATGAGGGTATCTTTCAGCGTCTGGAGGTGTCTGTTGCGATCCTCCTCATCCGAGCAGATCCTGTGTATACGGAGGGCTTGTCCATAGGGGATGGCTTCTTTAACGTGTTTAGCGTGGAAGCTGGAGAAGTGGAGCATCCCACATCATGTGGGAGGAAACCAGAGCACCCGAAGGAAACCCATGCAGACACAGGGAGAATGTGCAAACTTCACACAGGCAGTGAACCGAAGCTGGAACAGAACCCGGATCCCTGGCACTGTGAGGCCTCTGATGATTACAAAAGTCACTAACAATGAAATGTTTGAGAAAATTCAGTATTCTATGTGCCACACATTTCACATCTGACCATATAAAAATGTGCCCAGCACAGCAGTCATCTCCCAGACCAGAAATCTTTTATTGATACACAAGTTTTTAAAACTCCTGTCCATATTCCCAGAAATAAATTCAATTAGGATAGCTTAGTCACTGTTGCAACCAAATAATCCCATTTTTTGACCTATTCACCTCTAAAAACTTTGACATTTCAATAAAGAGATCGACAGGAGATAGTGTTATATTGTCTTCCACAGGGCTTGGGGGGGGGGGGGGGGTGGTGGTGAATGTCTGATGAGTACCTAGCTGGTTAGCAGTTCCCATTGTCTTGATAGACCAGCACTTTACATTTTTAATGTTTTCATTTCAAGAGAGTTCAGGTTTGAAATTGACCTGTTCCATCCCCCCAGGATATGAAATTTCATGCAACTGGTCTGCAATGCAATTCATATAGAAACTTTCCAGAAGTGTGGTCAACCTACCATATCAGTCATCAGGCGACTCATAGCACACACATGTGTAATCAGTGCCTTTTCCTGTATTTAAAAAAAAAACAGATCTCCTTTCAACTGTCTGTTGTTAGTTGGTGAAGTTGTAGATAAATCTCACTCGGTCACAATTTTCCATCATTGTGACAATTGATAGATGTTTGATGCTAATTTGATGAGCTATTTATGCTTTCGGAGCAGCACCACCATGTACAAATATAGAACCTCCCACGACGGCCTGTGCCAACCAACTTAAACTGTCTCATAGAAATTCCCTCTAGTACCATTCCACTGCACAGAGGGATTTCTTGCAAAGACTGTTCCTACAAAATCTGCACTTCCTTACTCTTGTCTTTCATTCAGCTATGCCATGGTGAAGTGTTACACAGGCCAGTTCTGCCAAATAGATTTTTAAGTTATACCACTGCCTCCCAGGACATCTCTAATTCTCACAGCCTGAATGAGTCCTTGTATCACATTTGTAGCAATACGAGATGTTGCAACTATGGTTCCATTCTTTGAAGGGGTTGTTCTTGGGCCTGGCTAAGGTCGTCATTATGGTATATAGATTCATAGAATCATACAGTACAGAAGGGGCCCTTCAGCCCATCAAGTCTGCACTGACTTGTTAATAATTTAGATTTAAACATAGGTGGCAAAATGCAGAAATATGATATAAAAACTGGTTGTACGTTTGATAGAAAGCTGTACACTGCAAATGGATATCAATGGACTAGCAAGGTGGTTGGAAAAGTGCCAAAGGGAACTCAGTCCAGATAAGTATGAGATTAGCATTGAGGATGACAAACAATGCAAGAGGCTATACAATAAATAATAGGACAATGGGAAGTTAAGTTTCACCTTGGAGTGAATGTCCATATATTCCTGAAGTTAATCAGACACAGGTGGATAAGGTGATCAATAAGAATACAGAACAATTTTCTTTATCAACTGTGGTAAACCACTGTTATCTGTGGTGGGTAACCACTGAGTTAGTATTTATTATTACCTGTATATGTGGCACATCTGTCGGTTCTGCCCAAGACTCCTCCCCCTGGTCCAGGTATAAAGGCGGTGGCTCCTCCCCCTAGCCTTCAGTACAGACCAGATCTCCGACAGGGATGGCTCCAAGTTCTTGCTAATAAAAGCCTATTTGTCTTGCTTACAACTAGTCTTGACTCGATTGATAGTGCATCAATTTCATTAGCAAGTTTTTAAAAAATGGAACAGTTACTAAAACCCGACAGACTGAATCTGGACCCTCAAACTGCAGGAGCATCAAACACGTTTGATCACTGGCTGAAGTGCTTCGAAGACTACATCGAAGCCTCCACTGCTGTCCGTACAGATGCTGACAAACTACAGGTGCTCCACGGCCGGGTAAGCGACGTAGTATATTCTACGATCCGAGACGCGGAAAATTACACGGCCGCTATCAAACTTTTAAAGGGCCAGTATAATAAACGGCCTAATGAAGTCTACGCGAGACACCTCCTCGTTACGCGCAGATGGCAGCCAGGTGAATCAGTTGACCAGTTCCTGCATGCATTGCGACGGCTTGCCCGGAACTGCAACTGTAAGACTGTGACTGCCACCCAATATACAGAGGACTTAATCAGGGATGCCTTTGTCACGGGCATCGGAACTACTTATATCCGACAACAGCTACTGGAACAGGGTACGCTGGACTTAAAGAAAAACGGTGAAACTGGTTGAATCCTTAGCGGTGACCTCCCAATACCTCAGCCTACTCACCTGACCACGTGGGCGCATCGTGGACACCACAGCCATCGCTACCGGGAGGACCACAGACCTACATCGCCCCACGCCTCACCAGTGATCTGACCACTGCAGCAGCCTCTGGAGGCCCGAAATGCTACTTCTGCGGCCTGGGTAAGCACCACCAACAATGCTGCCGGCGAGGGAGTCGTTCTGCTCCGCGTGTGGGAAGAAGGGGCACTACGCCAAAGTCTGCCGCAAGCCTACCTTCAAATCCACAAGTGCCGCATGTGACCCGTGGGGGCCGCCATCTTGGACGACCCCGGCCATGTGCGACCTATGGGGGCCGCCATCTTGGATGACTTTGGCCATGAGTGACCAGCAGGGGCCGCCATGTCCTACCTCATCAGCCCCCTACAGCTATCTGCAGGATTCAACGGTGGCATCGGTTACCCTGGACCAGTCTAAGCCTCATCGGCTCGCCAAGTCCATGATGGACATTGAGGTAAACGGGCACAGGGAGAATTGTTTGTTTGACAGCGGGAGTAGAGAGAGCTTCATTCACCCTGATACGGTGCGCCGATACGTCTTTTCTGTGCGGCCCGTCAAGCAAACTATCTCCATGGCATCGCAGTCCCACTCTGTAAATGTCCTCAGCTGCTGCGTGGTGACCCTGAAGGTACGGGGCACAGTATACGATAACTTCAGGCTCCTCGTGGTGCCACACCTCTGCGCTTCTGTACTCCTGGGGCTAGATTTCATGACCCATCTGAAGAGTGTCACTATACAGTATAATGGGCCTTTTCCCCCGCTCTCCGTCTGCAATCAGCAGCAACTAAATTGCCCACCGCGCACCACCTGCAGTCTCCCGCCTTGTATGCGAATCTCACTCCTGACTGCAAGCCCATCGCCACCAAGAGCAGGCGGTATAGTGCTGGAGACAGGGCCTTTATCAGGTCCAAAGTCCAGCGGCTCCTCAGGGAAGAGATCACCGAGGCCAGTATCAGCCCTTGGAGAGCACAAGTGGTAGTCGTAAAGTCCGGGGAGAAACACAGAATGGTCATTGACTACAGTCAGACAATTAATGGATATACGCAGCTGGATGCGTACCCCCTTCCCCGCATATCTGACATGGTCAATCCGATTGCACAATATCGGATGTTCTCCACCATTGACTTGAAGTCGGCGTACCACCAGCTCCCTATCCACCCGGAGGACCGCCAATATATGGTGTTCGAGGCGGATGGTCGCCTTTACCACTTCCTTAGGGTCCCTTTTGGCATCACCAACGGGGTCTCGGTCTTCCAGCGCGAAATGGACCGAATGGTAGACCAGAACGGGCAGCAGGCCACCTTCCGGTACCTGGATAACGTCACCATCTGCAGCCATGACCAGCAGGACCACGATGCCAACCTCCACAGATTCCTGCACATGCTAGTCTCCTTAACCTGACTTACAATAAGGAGAAGTGCGTATTCAGTACGCACCACCTCGCCATCCTCGGGTACGTAGTGGAGAATGGGGTCATCAGCCCTGATCCCGACCGTATGCGTCCCCTCCTGGAACTTCCCCTCCCCCCTAGCCTCAAAGCACTGAGAAGATGCCTGGGTTTCTTCTCGTACTATGCACAGTGGATCCCCAGCTATGCGGATAAAGCCCGTCAGCTTATAAAATCCACCCTTTTTCCCTTGACAGCGGAGGCCCATCTGGCCTTCGACCGCATCAAAGCTGACATCGCGAAGGCCACGATGCATGCTATAGACGAATCCATCCCATTCCAGGTGGAGAGCGATGTGTCTGACTTCGCCCTAGCCGCCACCCTTAACCAGGCGGGCAGACCCGTGGCCTTCTTTTCACGAACCCTCCAAGGCCCCGAAACTCGACACTCCCCTGTCGAAAAGGAAGCCCAAGCCATAGTGGAAGCTGTACGGCACTGGCGCCACTATTTAGCTGGTAAACGGTTCACCCTACTCACGGACCAACGATCCGTTGCCTTCATGTTCAACAATACACAGCGGGGCAAGATCAAGAACGACAAGATATTACGGTGGAGGATCGAACTCTCCACCTACAATTACGATATCTTGTATCAGCCCGGGAAGCTCAATGAGCCACCTGATGCCCTGTCCTGTGGAACATGCGCCAGTGCGCAGGTGGACCGGTTACAGGCTCTCCACAATGACTTCTGCCACCTGGGGGGCCTCAACCGGGATATTGGGTTCATGTCACACTATTTGTAACCCCCACAGTTGCCTAGACCTGCAGAGTTTCACTGGCTGTCTTGTCTGGAGACAATACACATCTTTTTAGCCTGTCTTGATGCTCTCTCCACTCACATTGTTTTGTTTCTTAAAGACTTGATTAGTTGTAAGTATTCGCATTCCAACCATTATTCATGTAAATGGAGTTTGTGTCTTTATATGCCCTGTTTGTGAACAGAATTCCCACTCACCTGAAGAAGGGGCTTAGAGCTCCAAAACCTTTATGGCTTTTGCTACCAAATAAACCCATTGGACTTTAACCTGGTGTTGTTAAACTTCTTACTGTGTTTACCCGGGCGGTCACCAGGTTTTTTCACTTCATTAGAGCCCGGAACCTGCCCTACTCAGTTGAGGATGTCAGGTCTATAACTCGGAATTGCCAGGTCTGCGCGGAATGCAAGCTGCACTTCTACCGACCAGACAGGGCACACCTCATAAAAGCCATCCGCACCTTTGAACGCCTAAGCATCGACTTCAAAGGCCTCCTCCCCTTATCTGATCGCAACATATATTTCCTCAATGTCATTGACGAGTACTCACGTTTCCCCTTTGCAATTCCCTGCCCAGATATGTCCTCGGCCACAGTCATCAGGGCCCTGCGCAGCCTCTTCACTCTGTTTGGTTTCCCCAGCTACATCCATAGCGACCGGGGATCCTCCTTCATGGGTGATGAACTGCGACGGTACCTGCTCTCCAAAGGCATAGCCTCAAGTAGGACTACTAGCTACAACCCCAGGGGTAACAGGCAGGTGGAGAGAGAGAACGCCACAGTCTGGAAGACCGTTTTACTAGCGCTACGGTCTAAAGGCCTTCCAGTCACCCGCTGGCAAGAGGTCCTACCAGAAGCACTACTCTCCATTAGGTCCCTCCTGTGCACGGCAACCAATGCCACCCCCCACGAACGGATGTTCGTGTTCCCCAGGAAGTCTTCCTCAGGGACTTCACTACCGTCGCGGCTGGCATACCCGGGCCCTGTCCTGCTTCGAAAGCATGCCAGGACCCATAAACTGACACCCTGGTCAAAAGGGTTCAACTCCTCCACGCCAACCCCCAGTACGCCTATGGCGTACCCCGATGGGCGGGAGGACATGGTACCTATCCGTGACCTAGCGCCCGCAGGTGACTCAGGGACCACTATAGCCCCCAACCCCTCACCCCCAACCCCCAACCTTGTCCCTACCACATCAGAACCGCTATTCACTCCTTTCACCCCCGTATACAGCTCGCCTGAGCCCCAGGAATCGTCGCCACGCACCCGACGGGCGGACGAGACTACGGATGACAGCAACGTTCTGGCGCTTGAAACGACACCGCAACCCGAAACCACATCAGAACCAGCACTACGGCGATCGCAGCGGCAGAGCAAGCCCCCGGATAGACTGAACCTGTAAATATTGTTCACTCTGCCTCACCCCCGACGGACTCTTTTTTTTTTAAAACAGGGGGTGAATGTGGTAAACCACTGTTATCTGTGGTGGTTAACCACTGAGTTAGTATTTATTATTACCTGTATATGTGGCGCATCCCTGTCGGTTCCACCCAAGACTCCTCCCCCTGGTCCAGGTATAAAGGTGGTGGCTCCTCCCCCTAGCCTTCAGTACAGACCAGATCTCCGACAGGGATGGCTCCAAGTTCTTGCTAATAAAAGCCTATTTGTCTTGCTCACAACTAGTCTTGACTCGATTGATAGTGCATCATCAACCAAGATGTAGAAAATGACAGGTGGGAGATTATGCAGAACTGCATAAAACATTAGTTAGGCCAAGAGTACCGGTCCCCATATTACTCCCCACATTACAGGAAGAATGTGGTCACATTACAAAGGGCACAGAGGAGGTTTACAAGATACTGTTAAGAATGAAGAATTTTAGTAATGAGGAAAGATTGGATTAGCTGGGGTTGCTTTCTTTGAAAGAAGGCATATCAAATTATGAGGGGCCTTGGCGAGGATAGGTAGGACCTATTTCCCTTAGCAGGAAGACATACAACCAAGGGGCATAGATTTAAAGTAATTTGCAGAAGGATTGGGTTGAGAATTCTTTTCATCCAGTGGTGATCCTGACTTTACTGGTCAAAAGGGTAGGCAGAAATATTTAATGCAGCGAACAAATACCTATATAATACTTGAGTTGCTGTAATCCACAGGGCTATGGACCAAAAACTGGAAGGTGAGATTGGGCAGGACAGCACTTTCTTGGTTGTGTTAGTACCTAGGCCAGAAACTCCAAGGTATTTTATGAAATTAGCCTAGACCCCAAGTTTTACATATGATTTTGGCATGGGTGAGCAGAAGGTGCTTCACTCCAGGTATGGTTCAAGTGACCTACTAGGGAGCTTTTATCAAGCACTGTTTATTGAAGGACACAGTTAAAATATAAAACAAATGAGCATAACTTTTACCAATTAAACATGACACAGTATACTCCTAACAGCTAGCTATTTCAGTTGTTCCAAGTTAAACACCATCACACAGGCACGCACCCTTCTTCAGACTTGGCACAGAAATAAGTATGCTCACGTGATGCTGGATTTGCAGCTTTTTAAACACCTTCTGTGAATTGGTCCTTTGACTGTTGGATCAAATCGCTGAGGTCTTTCTGTCCTGGAACTTTCCGAAAAACCTCTGGAGAAAGAGACACTGCCTTCTTCTACCAGCAACTGGGAAACTAAACTTAAAACTGCACTTTTCTGTAAAAAAAATAGATAGGCCCACACAATCACCTGACCTCTCAATCATCCCCAAATCAAGCTCCACTCTGCAATCATAAGGGACCATTAAAACCACAGGACACTGCATTAGTCTGGATTAAAATCACCATTAAATCAATTATACTGCCTCAGCAGCAATAAAGGACACCAATTATAGACAACATGGCACCAATAAAATTCTAGGGTCTGCTTGAAACATCCTGCAAAGAAACATGATTAAAATGCATTTCTTAAAGGTGCAGTACTGTCACAGCTGGCATAGGTATGCTGGGCCAAATGGCCTCTTCCTGGCTACAAAGGTTCTGTGTTTCTATTCACAGTCCTAGTTTGGATGTGACCTTGGTGATGGTCACTCTGGTTGCTGGTCCCCTTCTTCAACATGCTCAGGTGGTCCTGGACAAGCAGCAGGGGTATCTACTGGTGCACTTGAGGCCTTCCATGACCATTATGTGGAGTTATGTAATCTCTCCATAGATGCTGTTAGATCTGCTGAGATTTTCCAGCATTTTCTGTTTTTGTTTCAGATTCCAGTATCTGCAGTAATTTGCTTTTATTACATGGAATGAATTGTACATTGGACAGTGGAAACAACATTAATATTATACTTTCTTTGTTTTGTTAAGTTTCCTTTGTTTTATATGACTCAGTTGTGCCTTTCTGAAAAAAGGGGTTGTTTTTGACAACATTCTTATATTTGGATTAATGACACTGGGTAACCCATATTTGTTTTGGCAAGTTTTTAAAAATTAGTTGCAGCTTATAAAAAGTGGTCACTTTTTGTGAGTATTTGAGTTCTTGTCCTCCCCGTGAATGCATGGGTTTGTTCCGGGTATTCCAATTTGCTCCCACAGTCCAAAGATGTGCAGATTAGGTGGATTGACCATGATAAATTGCCCCTTAGTGTCCAAAGATGTGAAGGTTATGGGGGATTAGTTAGGTAAATAGATGGGGTTATGGGGATAGAACAAAGAATAGTACAGCATAGGAACAGGTCCTTCGGCCCACCAAGCCTGCACCGACCATGTTGTCCTAGCTAGACAAACCACCTGTATCCCTCTATTCCCTGTCTGTTCATGTGTCTATCCAGATAAATCTTAAATGTCGCTAACATGTCTGCTTCAACCACTCACTTGGCAGTGCATTCCAGGCCCCCACCACCCTCTGTGTATAAAAAAAAAGAACCTCCCCCACACATCTCTACTGAACATTTCCCCCCTTACCTTGAACTTTTGGCCCCTTGTAATTGTCATTTTTGCCCTGGGGAAAAATGCTTCCAACTGTTAACCTTATCTATGCCCCTCATAATTTTATAAACTTCTATCAGGTCACCACTCAGCCTCCATCTTTCCAGGGAGAACAATCCCAGTTTATTCAATCTCTCCTCATAGCTAATACCCTCCATACCAGGCAACGTCCTGGTAAACCTTTTCTGTACTCCCTCTAACATCTCCACGTCCTTCTGGACGTGTGGTGACCAGAATTGAATATGGTATTCCAAATGTGGCCTAGCTAACGTTTTATATAACTGTAACATAATTTGCCAACTTTTATACTCAATACCCTGGCCGATATAGGCAAGAATGCCATGTGCTTTCTTCACCACCTTTTCCACCTGTGCTGCCACTTTTAAAGACCTGTGGACCTGTATTCCCAGATCTCTTTGGGATAGGGCAGGGGAGTGGGCCTGGGAAAGATTCTCCATTGGAGAGTTGGTGCATTCTCGATGGGCCGAATGGCCTGCTGCTGCTGCACTGTAGGGATTCTACGAATTCATGATTCTATGATTCTTTATTGTTTAAAAAGAGGCATGCCAGCATCCTCTCCTCTACTGGGAATGTTACAGTAAAGTGATGGCTGCGCTATTATTAGGAGGATTGCGGTAGAGGAAGGGCCGATGGGGGTGGGGCGGGAATGGCGAAATCTCGCGGTATTTGAAATCGGACGCAAGTGCGCAGGCGTGGTTGAGACATGTTTGCGGATGGTTGTTGAAGGTAATAAATGGCGGCGGAGGCGGCAGGGTGGCTGTGAGGGCTGGTGAGCCAGGCTGGGATAGAGACACGGGAATTGGGAGGATGTAGTTAGCCCAGAAGTATGTGGCTTCAGATGGTCTTCATGTTATTTTACTCTCCCCAAGGGCTGACTGCCTCTGGATTGCAGCCGCTTCATCCTAGATGAAGGGGGAATGATCAGGGCTGGCAAATTCTACTGGAAATTTCCATGTGGAGTGGGGTTCATCCACGCTGAGGTTTTGGTCTTGTTTATGAGGCAGCGAAGGTTGTGGGGAACAATCTGTTGATGGGTAATTTAGCAGTGGAGCTTGAGCTTGGCACAGCCTCAATAAAGAATCTTAGAATCCCACATATCCACCCTGCTAATCCCTCTAACCTACCCATCCTGGGACACCTAAAGGGCAATTTAGTAACCTGCGTGTCTTTGGACTATGGGAGGAAACTGGAGCACCCGGAGGAAACCCACGCAGACACTGGGAGAACATGCAAACTCAACACAGACAGTGACCTAAGCTGGGAATTGAACCTGGGTCCCTGGAGTTGTGAGGCAGCAGTGCTAACCACTGTGCTGCCCAGGACACTAAGGGAGGAGCTGAGATGTGAATCATAGAATCCTTAAAATATAGAAGGAGGCCATTTGACCCATCAAGTCTCTGCTGACAACAATTCCACCCAAGCCCTATCCCTGTAACCCCATGTATTTACCCTGCTACTCCCCCTGACACTAAGAGTCAATTTTGCATAGCCAGTCAACCTAACCTGCGCATCTTTGGAGTGACGAGAAATTTCTTCAGCCAGTGGGTGGTGAATCTGTGGAATTTACTGACACAGAAGGCTGTGGGGGCCAGGTCATTGAGTGTATTTAAGAGAGATAGGTTGTTGTTTGGTAAGAGGATCAAAGGTTACGAGGAAAAGGTGGGAGAATTGGGTTGAGAAACATATCAGCCATGATTGAATGGCGGAGCAGGCTCAATGGGCTGAATAGTCTGATTTTGCTCCTATACCTTATGGTGGTGGGTGGTGACTGAAACTGGATTCCAGTATCTTCCGGGGAGGAGGGAGACTACTGGAGGAAGCAAAGGGGTTTCCTATTTGATTTATTTCAGTAATGTGATGGGAAAAATTAATTAAATTGGACAGTATGCTTAGGGTTCCATCAATGTGGCAAAGTGTGTGATAAGTCAAAATTGAACAAGTTGTGACCAAGTTGCTGCTGAATCTGTTAATTCATAAGAAAAATTACCTGGAGTAAGCCACTTACTCCCACTAGCCTGTTTTCTCATTCTCAAACTCATGGCTAATATATTTCTACTCCACCTTCCCTCATCATCTCTCTATCCTTAATAGCCTTGCAACCCAAAGCCTATCTTGAACATGCTTAATGACTGAGTGGCTTTCCAGTTTCAAAACTGTGCAACTCTGAGTGAAGAATGTTTTCCTCATTTTAGTTCTAAAAATTGACTCCTTGTTCTGAGACTGATTCTGTCTTGTAAATTCCCCAGGCATGTTTTCCTCATTTCAGTCCTAAGAATTGACCCCTTATTCTGAGACTCTGATTGTGGGTTGTAAATTTCCCAGGCAAGGAAAATCTTTTCTCAGCATCTATGCTGTCAAGTCCATTAAATTATTTTTTTCAATTAAATCACCTCTCATTCTTTGAAACTCCAGACAATGTATGGATGCTCCACTCAGTCTCCTTGTAGCACAATTCCTCTCATGCTGCTGAAGCTTTGTTGCGTTCCCTCAAAATGAAGTATCTTCACTCTAGTGTAGAGAGATCAAAGCTACACCCAGTACTCCAAGTGTAGCCTCACCAATGCCCTGTATAATCGCAGTAGGACTTCTTCACTCTTGTATGCCAATCCCTTTAAACCAAAAACCAACCAAGTATTTGCCTTTCTAATTGATTGTTGTACCTACATGTTAGCTGCTTGTGATTCATGTACAAGAACTCCCAGGTCATTTTGAATGCAAACATTTCTGTCTCTTGCCATTCAAGAAATATTCTGCTTTTTTAATTTTTCTTGCCAAAGTGGATAGTTTTATGCTTCTCCACATTGGGCAAGAACATGGCAAATGGAAGGAAATCTGTCATCCTTGCCTGGTCTAGCCTAAATGTGACTGCAGACCTACAACAATGTGGTTTAGCAAACTACTCAGTTGTATTCAACTGCTATGAAAAAAATACAAAGGAATGAAACCAGACAGATCAGCATAGAACCAGAAATGACAATGGCAAACCCAGCCCTGTTGACCCTGCAAAGTCCCCTTACTAACACCTGGGAGCTTGTGCCAAAATTGGGAGTGCTGTCTCTCAGATTAGTCGAGCAACAACCGGACATAGTCATACTCACAGAATCGTACCTTACAGATAATGCCCTAGAGACCATCATCACCATTCCTGGGTATATCCTGTCTCTCTGGCAGGACAGACCCAGCAGAGGTTGCAACACATTGGTATACAGTCAGGAGGAGTTGTCCTGGGACTCTACAACATCAACTCTGGACCCCATGAATTCCCATTGCACCAGATCAAACATGGGCACAGAAATCTCCTGTTAACCACATACTGTTCCCCCTCAGCGGATGCATCAGTACTCCTCTGTGTTGAACACCGCTTGAAGGAAGCACTGAGAGTGGTGAGGGCACAGAATGTACTCTGGGTGGGGAACTTAATTGTCCATCACAAGGAGTGGCTTGGTGGTACCACCATAGACCAAGCTGGCTGGACCCTAAGGGACACAGCTGCTAGACTGGGACTGTGGTGAGGGAACCAACAAGAGGGGGAAAAACATACCCCTCACCAACCTGCCTGCCACAGGTGCATCTGTCCATGACATTATCGGTTGGAGTGTCTACCGCACAGTACTTGTGAAGACAAAAGTCCCATCACATTGAGGATACCCTTCATCATGTGTGACACTACCTCGAGTAGATCTAGCCAGTCAAGGCTGATCATCCATGAGGTGCAGTGGGCCACCAGCAGCAGAAGGATTGTACACAATCACAATTTGTAACCTCGTGGTCTTTTAAAAAAAATTCATTTGTGTGACACGGGCGTCGCTGGCTGGTCAACATTTATTGCCTATCCCTAGTTGACCAAGGGTGGTTGAGAATCAAGCACGTTGCTGTGGTTCTGGAGTCGCATGTAGACCAGGTAAGGACAGCAGATTTCCTTCCCTAAAGGACATTCGTGAGCTAGATGCATTTTTCCTACAATTGAGAATGATTTCATGGTCATCAGTAGATTCTTAATTCCAGATTTTTAAAAATTCTTCAATTCAAATTCCACCATCAGCCGTGGCGGGTTTCGAAACCGGGTCCCCATAGTTTCTGGATTAATAGTCTAGCGATAATACTACTATGCCATCCCCACCCCCTGAATATACATGTGTGGTATATTCCCCACTCTACCATTAACATCAAGCCAAGGATCCATGTGACCCTGGTTCACTGAAGAGAGTTAGGGGGCCATGCCAGGTGCAGCACCAGACATACCTAAAAATAAGGTGTCAATCTTGTGAAGCTACAACCAAGTTGCTTGCATGCCAAACAGCATAGCCAGCAAATAATAGAGCTAAGCGATTCCACAACCAATGGATCAGATCTAAGCTCTGTATTCCTCCCACACCCAGCCCTGAATGGTGATGGACAATTAAACAACTCATTGCAAGAGGGGGCTCCACAAATATCCTCATCCTCAATGATGGGAGGAGCTGAGCACATCAGTGCAAAAGATAAGACTGAAGTATTCGCAGTGATCTTCAGCCAGAAGTGCTAAGTAGATGATCCATCTCGGCCTCCTCCAGAGGTCTCCAGCATCGCAAATGTCAGTCTTCAGCCAATTCGATTCACTCCACTTGATATCAAGAAATGGCTGTAGGCACTGGATACTGCAAAGGCTATGGGCCCTGACGATATTCCAGCTGTAGTCCTGAAGATTTCTGCTCCAGAACATGCCAAGCTATTCCGTTACAGCTACAACATTGGCATCTGCCCGGTAATGTGGAAAATTGCCCAGGTATGTCCTGTATTCAAGAAACAGGACAGGTCCAACCTGGCCAATTACCACCCCATTATTCTACTCTTAATCATCAGCAAAGTGATGGAAGAGGTCATCTGCAGTACTATCAAGCAGCACCTATACGGCAATAACCTGGTCACGGGGTTGCAGTTTGGGTTCTGCCACGGTCACACAGCTTCTGATCTCATTACAGCTTTGGTTTAAACATGCCGACATCAGAGCTGAATTCAAGAGGTGAGTGTGACTGCCCTTAACATCAAGGCAGCATTTGACTGAGTATGGCATCAAGGAGCCCTAGCAAAGCTGCAGTCAGTGGGAATCGAGAGAGAGGTGGAAGATACTCTCCGCCGGTTGGAGTCAGACCTGGCACAAAGGAAGATGGTTATGGTAGTTGGAGATCAATCACCTCAGTGTCAGGACATCACCCTGTTCTCTAGGCCCAACCATCTTCAGCTGCTTCATCAATGACCCTCTTCCATCATAAGTTCAGAAGTGGGGATGGTGTCAGATGACTCTTCAATGTTCAGTAATCTTTGCACCTCAGATGCTGAAGCAATTCATATCCAAATACAGCAAGACCTGGATAACATGCTGGCTTGGGCTGACAAGTGGCAAGTAACTTTTGCACCACACAAGTGCCAGGCAATGACCACTTCTAACAAAAGAGTTTTAAGTTTATTAGTGTCACAAGTAGGCTTACATTAATATTGCAGTGAAGTTACTGTGAAAATCCCCCAGTTGCCACACACTGGCACCTGTTCAGGTACACTAAGGGACAATTTAGCATAGCCAATGCAATTAACCAGCATGTCTTTCGGACTGTGGGAGGAAACCAGAGCATCCGGAGGAAACCTACGCAGACACGGGCAGAATGTGCAGACTCCGCACAGTGATCCAAGCTGGGAATCAAACTCGGGTCCCTGGTGCTGTGAGGCAGCAGTGCTAACCACTGTGCCGCCCTAAGAGGATCTAACCGTCGCCCCTTGATATTCAATGTCTTTACCATCGCTGAATCCTCCACTATCAACACCCTGGTGGGTTACTATAGACTAGAAATTGAATTAGACTAGCCATATAAATACTGTGGCTGCCAGAGCAGGTCAAAGGTTAGAAATTCTGTAACATGTAACTCGCCTTCTGACTTCCCAAAGCCTGTCCACCATCTGTAGGCACATGTCAGGAACATAATGGATTACTCTCCACTTGCCTGGATGTGTGCAGTTCTAACAGCACTCAAGAAGCTTGACACCATCCAGGACAATGCAGCCCGTTTGACTGCTGCCCTTCCACAAACATTCACTCCCTCCTCCACTGACTAACAGTGGCAGCAGTGCGTACCATCTACAAATGCATTGCAAGAACTCAACAAGATTCCTTAGGCAGCATCTTCCAAACCCGTGACCACTGCCACCTAGGACGAGTAGCAGATGCCTGGGAAGATCACCACCTGGAGATTCCCCTCCAAGTCAGTCACCAGCCTGATTTGGAAATATATTGTCATTCCTTCACAGTTGATAGGTCAAAATACTGGAATTCCCTCCTTTAAAAGCACTGTGGGTGTACCTACAGGGACTGCAGCAGTTCAAGAAGGCAGTCTACTACCACCTCCTGAAAGGACAACTTGGGATGGGCAATAAATCATGGTCTAGTCAATGACGCTCAGATCCTGTAAATGAAAAAACAATGTGCCCTCTTACCTATCTGGGTTTCATCAGAAAGCTTGAATATATTATGCTTAGGCCCCTCGTCTAATTTATTAATGTGGATTGTTAAAAATCTGAGGCCCAAGTATTGTTCCCCTTGCAGTACCCTGTTAGTAACAGTCTGCCAACCTGAAAATGCCACATTTATTCCTACATTCTTTGTTCATTAACCAAATCTCAATCTGTGCTAATTCAGTCTATTTATTTATGAAAGGTAGCAAAAGAGACACAGTAGGAATCACAAATTAAAATCCTAGGAGGAAAACTTAACTTTTCATTTGATATTCATACAATGCTGCAGCACTTCATTACAGTTTAATACTTATTCCTCTTGGATCCTGGGTAAATTTACATTCTAAATTTGGTACCTGTATCAGGACTTAAGTTTCCAACTTCCTTAATCTTAGGGGAACCTGTACATATAAATCACATGCCTGTTTCTGGATGGTATAACATCTTAATTTCAGTCACCTCTCTATGAGTCTCTGTTAGAGATTCACTTCCTGAGATACCCCCTGACATATAGATAAAGTGGTATTAGATCTTGTTCTAGGAAGACTATTAGAACTACACTGAGAAAATACCATTTTGTATTTAGCTTGCAAAGAAATCTTGTCGGTTCCAATTACCAATCCGAATGACATGAATTGGAAGAGTTCAGCCATTTTTAGTGTAAGTCACTGCGCACAGCCATGGCAGTGAAGCAGCAGCAACTATTGTCACTTGTTTATTCTCTGCCTTGGGTCTACTCAGAGTCTGACAGAGGTCAAGATGTGCAGGCCATCTTTATGTCCACTTGATGAGCTGTTTCCTTGCTTGTGGCCTTGATAGTGGCTCGTTTTCTATTCCTGACATTTGTCTAAACTTTCACAGTTCAGGTAACATTGGCAAATGGACAGGAAACAGCGTAAGAATAAATATGGCATTCAGTCTGACTACTGAATCTGTTTTAAGGATAATCTATTCAGGCAATTATGCCAATTTCTGCACAAACATTTTATGATTTTATAAATTGCAGGTGAAGGATCTAAAAGTGGTTGAATCTAAAAATACAATCAACACAATGCTCTCTAATGTTAAATTTTTATCTGTACACAGAATTCTGTCGTCGCGGTTAACTCCATGATTCTGTTTCAATTCATAGGGTTAACATATTAAAATTCCTGGTGCAACACATGTCTTCTGAAAAAGTAACTATCACCGTTCGCCTGGTTCGGTCCTTTGAACATCGCAATTTCAGACCTGTGGTCTACCATGATGTTAATGTAAATCAGTCTGTGAAAGAATTCCTTAACTTTCTCCAGAATGGTGAGCTAATCAATAAGAGCTACAAAGTTACTTTATTCTGCATCTCCAATCTGATTAGTTATTTTGCTTAATAAAAACAGAAAATACTCAACAGGTCTGACGGCATCTGTGAAGAGTTAGTGTTTTTGGTTCTGACCCTTCATCAGAACAGGGAAAAGATAGAAATATAATAAACAGAGGAAGGGGGGGGGGAAGAGAGTCTATGACAGGTGAAGGGCAGGAGGGATTAAATGACAAAAAGGATTCACTATCGATTGGGAAATTGATGTTATACCTTAAATTGAAGCCCTCTGTCTTCTCAGATGGATGCAGAAGATTTCATGACACTCTTTCCAGGAAGAGCAAGAGAGTTCTCCCTGATGTCCAGGCCAACGTATATCAATCAACATTAGTAAAACAGATTGGTCATTATCTCATTGCTTTTGTGGGACCCCCTTTCTGTTCGCAGCTATCTTTCCTTACATTGCAGCAGTGGTTACACTTTAAAGTATTTAACTGACAGTAAATTGTTTTGAGATGTCCTGAGGTTATGAAAGGTGCTTTAATATGTAAGTCTGTTTTTTTTAATATATATATAAATGACTTGGATATTGGAATATGGGTAAAAGTTTGAAATTTGCTAATGAGACCAAACTTGGTAGTGTGACAAACAGTAAATATGATACCAATTGACTGCAAAACAACATGGGTTAGCAGAAGTGTGGCAGATTAAATTTAATACAAAGAAGTATGAAGTGATGCATTTTGACAGCATTGATAGGGAGAGGCAATATATACTTAATGACACAATTCTGAGGAGGATGAAGGGACAGAGGGACCCGGGTGTTCATGTACATAAACCTTTGAAGCTGGCAGGACATATTGAGAGAGCAATTGACAAAGCAAATTGTACTTCATAAATATAGGTATTTAGTACAAAAGCATGAAGTAATGCTAAACCTTTATAAAGCTCTGGTTAGGCCACAACTAGAGTAATGCTTCCAGTTCTCTGTTCACCACATTTGAAGAAGGATGTGAAAGTCCTTGAGGGTATGGAGGAGATCCGAATAGTTCCCAAGTTGAGGGAATTTGGCTACGAGTAGAAGTTGGGGTTGTTCTCTAATGTCAAGGAGATTGAGGGAAGTTTTGATCGAGTTGTTCTACTCCATGACAGGTTTAGACAAGATAGACAAAACATGTCTGCATTAGCTGATAGTACAAGGACTACAGGACACAGATTTAAGGGTTTGGGGTTTTGGGCAAGGAATGTGAGGAAGAAATCTTTTTGCACAGTGAGTGGTAATAACCTGGTACTCGCTGCCTACAAATTTGGTAGAAGTGAAGGTGACCAATGACTTTAAAAGGAAATTGGATAGGTGCTTGAGGGGCGTAAACTTACAGGTGTTATAGGGATAGAGCAGGGAAATGGAATTGACTGGATTGCTTAGAGAAATAGAATAGTGGGTGGGCTGAATGGCCTCCTGCTGTGCCGTTATAACTTCCCTATTCAAGTGAAAGTATGGTATATTTATGTCATCTTTGAATAACTGACAGTGCACGCCTAAAAATTGTGACTTTTCTTTGATAGCCTGCCATAATGCTATTTTAAAATGTTATGTTTTGTTTTGTGTAGACATACCTTCAAAACCTGGACTTGCGCCACCTTTTAAGAAACACACTTATGGTATGTTGCATTTGAATTAAAATAATTTTATATAGTTGGCATTTTAATGATTACAAAGCTTTCTTAGTCTGCCACATTGATGTAAGGCATTTGATTCAAAATAGTGGCTTCTCATAACTATTTCACTGACTCTGAAATGTCATGGAATGTGGAAACAAGCCTCTCCACTGTCATTCTCCAGTTGACTGTTGCAAATTTCTGGCCATGAGCCTAATTGGCATATGCTATCGCAGTCACCCTTTCCACTATTTTTCTCTGGCCTAGTCGCATTTTCATCTCCATTGTTGAATGGTGTGGGTCATGCTAATAAATATCCCTGCTATCACTCTTGACTGACAGTTATGTCTTCCCACCCACCCAATAATGATGAACAGTGTGTGCTGTATTAGCCAGTATTCCCACTACTGCCCTAGAGCTGTGACAGCCTTCTTTCTGGTTTTACTTGTTTTGCTTGTGGCTCCTGTGTTTGGGAAGTTCATTTATTAGTATCACAAGTAGGCTTACATTAACACTGCAATGAAATTACTGTGAAAAATCCCACACCTTCGGCGCCTGTTTGGGTACACTGAGGGAGAATTTAGCACGGCCAATGCACCTAAGCAGCACATCTTTCGGACTGTGGGAGGAAACTGGAGCACCTGGAGGAAACCCACGCAGCCAAGGGGAGAACCTTCATACTCCACACAGACAGTGAGTGACCCAAGCTGGAAATTGAACCCGGGTCCCTGGCACTGTGAGGCAGCAGTCCTAACCACTGTGCCGCCCCAAACTTCTAGTGAGGCCAAGCAACATTAGTGCTCCTGTTTTAATTTCCTGATGTAAGGAGGAGCATGAACAATTATGAATACAGTAAGGTAGGGCTTACTGTATCTCTAAAATGCTCAAAATTTGAGCATACCTCAGTGGAAAATTTCCTTAAAAAATGTTGAGCTCCGCGTGTGTGTCTTTCTGTCTGAATATCTGAATGTGATCTTGTTTGTCAGTTTGTGTAACCCAGCCTGATATTCCCTTTCGGCCTGCAGTTCCAGCTTGTTTTATAACTTGGGAGAAACCAGATAACTTTTGTGCCTGAAAAAAAGAGAGCCCTAAGCCTGGCTCCAGAATCACTGAAAACAAAGAGAGCAGAATTAGAAGTATACAGAGCTGTACACACATCGAGAAAACAGGCACACTAACAGAAAGGCATAATTTTTTGTCTGAACGGTATAACTTCTAAGAATTTTATTTCTTTTCTTAGATGCGTTAAAGATTATTCACCAAGCACATGGAGCAAAGGTACGTTTAAATGCAAAAGATTTTCATTTTTCTTTTTTGTTCTTTTAACATGATTTTTCTAAACCTAGTTGGAGGCTAGGATGACGGAATGTTGTATTAGAATCTTGCTAAAACAAATGCATAATATAATGTTTCTTGTTTTATTTGTGGTAGCTAATGGCTTTGCAAGCTTACCCTAATACAACTTTTGGTCAGTTTTAAAACGCTACATTTTTGTACGCACTCAAATAATTTTCTAATAATTAATTTTTAAAAATCAAGATTGAGTTTCTAATAGCCAGTTGATGGAGAACCAGTTTTAAAATTGTGGCATTGCTTGTCTGAGAGCCAGTGTAGTTCAGTGAGTGCAGGGGTAATGTGGAGTAGGACTTGGCACAAGTAAGGACATGGGCAGCAAAGGTTTGGATGACCTCCACTTGATGGAATGTGGGAGGCCAACCAGGAGTGCATATGAATACTGTATTCAAGGGTGCATGTAATCAAGTCTGGAAATAACAAAGGTAGTCATGATCTGGAGATGCCGGCGTTGGACTGGGGTAAACACAGTAAGAGTTTTAACAACACCAGGTTAAAGTCCAACAGGTTTATTTGGTAGCAAATGCCATTAGCTTTTGGAGCGCTGCTCCTTCGTCAGATGGAGTGGAAATCTGTTCTCAAACAGGGCATACAGAGACACAAAAACAAGTTACAGAATACTGATTAGAATGCGATACTCTACAGCTAACCAGGTCTTAAAGATACAGACAATGTGAGTGACATAAACCCAACATCCCGGTTTAGGCCGTCCTCGTGTGCAGAACTTGGCTATCAGTTTCTGCTCAGCGACTCTGCGGTGTCGTGTGTCGTGATGGCCGCCTTGGAGAACGCTTACCCGAAGATCAGAGGCTGAATGCCTGTGACCGCAGAAGTGCTCCCCCACAGGAAGAGAACACTCTTGCCTGGTGATTGTCGAGCGGTGTTCATTCATCTGTTGTCGCAGCGTCTGCATGGTATCCCCAATGTACTATGCCTCGGGACATCCTTTCCTGCAGCGTATCAGGTAGACAACGTTGGCCAAGTTGCAAGAGTAGGTACCATGTGGGATGGGGACGGCCTTAACCTGTGCTTAATGCTCCCTCCACTCACATTGTCTGTATCTTTAAGACCTGGTCGGCTGTAGAGATTCGCATTCTAATCAGTATTCTGTAACTTGTTTTTGTGTCTCTGTATACCCTGTTTGAAAGCAGATTTCCACTCCATCTGACGAAGGAGCAGCGCTCCGAAAGCTAATGGCATTTGCTACCAAATAAACCTGTTGGACTTTAACCTGGTGTTGTTAAAACTCTTACGATAACAAAGGTATGCAGGAGAGCTTCAGCTGAAGCAGGGCTATTGCTGTGCGATGTCACAGAGTTAACAATAGATGGCATTGTTATGTAAGATGGTAGATAGTAGATGCCACCAGGTGGGCTCTTTTGTCCTAGATAGTGTCAAGTTTCTTGGGTGTTTTTTGAGCCGCACTTGCCCAGGCAAGTGGGGGGTATTTTCCATCACACTCCTGGCATGTACCTTGTAGATGGTAGAAAGATTATGCGGAGTTAGGAGGTGTGTCACATGACCACAGATTACCCAGCCTCTCTCATTCATAGACTTGACACTAGACCATCAAAGCAATTGCTCTACACAGAACTTGGTAGTATGAGACTCCCAGGAGGAGAGCAGAAACGCTTTAGCAGTGTCCTGAAAGCATCCTTGAAGAGGTCAAATGTGCCCACTGACTCATTGCAGACATTGGCTTGTTGCTGACCAAAATGGAGAAGGCTCATTCCTGAAGGTACCGAGCTGTTGAGCAACATCATTGGGAATGTGCAGAGGCGAAGTTGCGGTGTTGGAGGGAGTACAAAAATCTCCAAATACCCCATCTTGAAGCATCATCTGTCCACATGTGGCAGAGACTGCAGATCCCACATTGGACTTATCAGCCATTTCAGAACCCATCAAACCAGAGTGGGAGCAAATCATTCTTAATTCTGAAGGTTTGCCTAAGAGAGATATTTAAGTGGCTGGTGCAGTTAAGTTTACGGTCAGTGGTGACCTCTAGGATGTTGATGGTAGCAATTTGGCTTTTGTAATGATGCTGAATGTTAAGGGAGGATGATTCGATTCACTCTCATTAGAAATGGTCACTGCCTGCCACTTGTGGACCACGCATGTTACTTACCACCTAATAGCCCAAGCCATGTTAGCATAGCCTGATTCATTCACTGAGGAGTTGCAAATGGACTGAACAGTGCAACCATCAATGCTTTGTTCAAGTGGTTTTCAACATGGGCGAAGTACTAATTTCATCAGCTGAGGGAAGGCCATAAACAGCTGGAGATTTCCTGAGACTTCTGGGACCCGGAATGCCAGGGCCACACTCTCTCGACTCTATACTAGTGTGGCACCACCTCTGGTGGGTCTGTCTTGCTAGTGTGATAGTACTTACTGAGGAATGGTGATTCAGGAGTCTGGGATGTTGCTTGAAATGTCTGATTCTGTGAGTTTGATGTCAGGCTGTTGTTTGACTGATCTGTGGGCCAGCTCTCCCAATTTTGGGACAAATTCCCAGGTGTTACTGAGAAGGGATTTGCAGGGTTTACTGGGCCTGGGTGTGCCTTTTGTTGTGTCCAGTTCCTCAGTGGTACATTTTGTTCTCCATTTTACAGACAAATGATCTTGTAGTGAGTTTGGATAATGATGATGAACTTATGTTAAAGGAGGCAAGCACACTGAAAGAAGCAGGTGTGGGTAAGTGATTGGAAAACCTTCATTTTTTGACACATTTTGTATGTTTATGTATATATGTGAGTATATTATGAATGTAGTATTTAAAAGTACTTAGGTTAGCAAGAACCAATATGATTTTAGAATCACATGCAAAAGTACAGAAGGCAGTGTTTATTTACACTGGTACATCAGAAGCTGGAGTGACCAAACATTTAAGTGTAACAAACATTTCAAAATGCTGATTCTAACTGAAATTTTGACTAAATTGAAAGCTGACCCTGACACTTTATACACATCTGGATTTATAAAGCTCAACTCCAAGCATTTGCAAAAAAATTGAATCTAAAACCTTCCCTTGATGTTGACAAGGTGATGCACAGTAAATGTGAGGTAGATGGTTCAGTAACAAGCAGGTAGAATTCAACAGATCAATGATGTTATATTTTACATCAGTAATATAATTTAAATCTGAGTCCTTTCAATTCATCTGTTGGGATAAGTTGTAGATTACATGACAGAATGTAGATTTCAAATCAAATGGAACTTCAGGTTATTTATATATTCTAAGATTATCAGTTGTTTGTTCTAAATTCCAGTTCTCAATTTCAGATTTATTGACAATATCGTTGCATTCTTTGAAGATTTGCAGGGGTTACATCATTATAACTTCTTTCCATTTAAATGTCCAAATTACAAATAATGTGCAGTATTGATATTAGTTAATGGAAACATTTGTCAGTCCACTTTAAAGTTATGTTTATAAATTTGAAATACAAATAGATTGTAACAATTAGTCAAAAAATGGCCACCAGTTTATTTAGCTCCAAGTCATAATTAGTTAGAAGTCTTTAAATCCTCTTAATGGCATAGTGCATAAGTACACTTCTTGTTGTGAAATTCAGCCATACAGTCAATGCAGGGCCTGGGCTCAGTCTGCCATTCATTCTAAATTGGCAAATCTTGGGTTGGGGCAGAGTTTGCTCAACAATTAATCTCAACATTTCTGTAGACAGGGAGGGGCGGGGGTGTTTAAGAATTCAGCTACGGTTCATACTTCAGGCTGCGGTTTATTGTCAGTACCGGAATAATCAGAGACCAAATTTATCTTTGTCAGGAGTCTAAAGGTGCAATAAAAGTGGATTTTCTCAACAGTTACAGTTTTGAGTGAAACAAACACTTGTACACTTCTATGATTCTACAGTATTACAGAAGATCTTCATGTCTCTCCCTTTATCTTGCAGCTCATGAAACAGAAATGGCTTATTTTAAGAGAGAAGATTATGAAACGTTCAAAAAGAACCCTGTATCAATCTGGTGATGAAAATCATATCATATTCTAAGTTTCTTATATAATTTTAATGAGCTCAAGTATCATATTCTACAAAATACTTTGAAAAGAAACATGTTTGACAAGAATCCAACAGAGAAGCTCATGTAAATAAAATGAATTTTCAGTATTTTTCCTGTAAAGATGTACATTTTAATTTGACTAGCTAATAATCTCTTCCATGATCTTTTTGCCACAAAGTGCTGAGCAGCAGCTATGTACTTTCCCTGCAATAAAGGGAGAAAATTGGAAGGCTAGGCACCTGCTTGGGATTTGTTACAGAGCAATTTTGAAAGCGGTCTGAGAACAGGTAGTCTTTATATATTCCATTGGGAAATGAGTAGGATGGAACTCTTAAGTACCAGCTGAAATCAGCAACTATGTTTTTATACGCCGACATCAATTTTATAGAATCATAGAAACCCTACAGTGCAGAACGAGGCCATTCGGCCCATGGAGTCTGCACTGACAACAATCCCACCCAGGCCCTATCCCCATAACCCCACAAATTTACCCTTCTAACCTACGCATTCCAGGACACTAAGGGGCAATTTAGCATGGCCAATGCACCGAACCTGCACATCTTTGGACTGTGGGAGGAAGCTGGAGCATTCGGAGGAAACCTACGCAAACACGGGGATGACGTGCAAACTCCAGACAGAAAGTGACCCAAGCCAGGAATCAAACTTGGGTCCCTGGAGCTGTGAGACAGTATTGCTAACCACTATGCCACCGTGCGGCTCCAAAATCAATTTAATGTATGATCTCCAGATCAGGGATGTATCAGATATTAAACTCATACCAGTTTTTTTTTGTACCTTTTGGTACTTTATTCCCAATCAAAAACCAATTTGGCCCAATCAGAGTCCCCACAAGAGAGACAAAACAGATCCAGCTGACAAGACAGGACATACAGCATCTTGGGCTCGATCAAACAAGATCCAAGCTGACAGGATAAAGGATTACACTCCCTCCTGGGCTTGATCTGAGTTTCATTTTAGCCAAAAGGCTAATTGTGAACAGAAAACTCTGGAAAATCTCAGCAGTTCTGATAGCATCTGTGGAGAGAGAATAGAACCAATGTTTCAAGTCTAAATGACCCTTATCCAAACTTGAAACATTTGCTCTATTCTCTCTCCACAGATGCTGTCAGACCTGCTGAGAGTTTCCAACATTTTCTGTTTTGGTTTCAGATTCCAGCATCTGCAGTATTTTGCTTTTATCAAATTGTGAAAATTGTTTCAAATAAATGAATATAAATGCACTTTTTAAAAATAAATTTGTGTCAATTTATTTACTGGTTGGGATTTACAGTAAAAGTTGCTTGCAGTGTAAAGTTTATTAGATCTTCTCCAGTCCAGGGACAAGCTGAGTACAAAAACAGAACTTCCATTTATATGGCAATGTTTCATATCCTAAAGACATTCCAAAGCACTGTGCAGCCAGAGATAAACTTCAGTTTATTCACTATAGGTAAAGACAGCAGTCACATCAGCAGAGGTGTTGAGGAAGAAATCAACATCCCTGCCTGGATCATGTGTGTATATGTTTCTATCTATATATACAGATAGCTATTATATATATATATGTGTGTGTGTGTGTTCTCCCTGACCTTGTACCACTTTTTACATTTCATTCACACTTGGTGCTCTTGCTGCATCATGAAATGTATCCAGAGTGTCACACAATTGTGCAAATGAGTACCCGGATGTTGCCCTCCACAGTGTAAGTTGTAATATTCAATGTGATTTATGTTATACAGCCATTTTAGTTTTACATTGGCTGTCATCAGGTGCATCTCCAGGTGGAAAATAGACATTTTATCTCTTCACCTCCAGTCAAGGGCAAGCTACTTGGGTGTAGCCCGGGTTCTAGTTCTTAACCCAGCTGCAGCTGAAAATCTATGGATGGCAAATCTTTAAAAAAGGCAGTGTGCAAAACGTCTCTCCCCTTCAGATCTTTTAAATTTGTCATGAATGCTTAGAAAATTACCTTCTAAAAGTTTACTTGATGGGCCAATTACTTTCTTCCTGTTCACACCACTTATTGTCTAAACCCACTTAAAATTGTCCTGAACAACCTGAAGATGAAAGATTTAATCAAATTTCTTTGTCAGACGGTTAATAGTCTAATGTATAATTTAATTCAATAGGCATACATGTTTTTAAAAACTATGGTTGGAAATCCCCTTTCTCCCAGGAGCAGGCTTTCAGAAAGGGCAGTGTAAAATTAGGTTGCACAGTGTGGGGTGCATACCTGCCGTTTTTCCACCTCTGGTGCGGTGTCAGATGGTCTGTCAATCCTTGAGATGATTGAAGACCTTAAATGGCTAATTCAGGGTTGCTTAAGGACAACCTCTCACTCCTGTGAGGATTTTACCAGGTGTGATGCATGTTCATGTGACGTGGCAAGACTGCCAGGTAAACTGACTCCTTTCTGGAGATGCTGTTAGAGCGTCCTGTGCCCAATGGAGGACCCCACTCCGCCTCCAAATAGTCCTGCCCCCTCTTTCCCTCACCCATTCACCTTTATTTGCCTCCAGTGACAATAGTCACTGGGATCTGGCTGCAGTCGTACCATGGGTCACCAATCCCTCCCAGATAGGGGTGGCAGTCTCAACTGAGTCAATTATCAGTGTAAAATCCGGCCAGGGTTTCCTGGCAGAGGTAGGCTCACCCTTGACTCTACAGCTGTGGGCAGGGCCATCCTCTGCATGCAAAATTCCAGCCTATATTTTGTTCAACATGTCGCAGTCTTTCACATACTCTGGAAGTAGCCTGACAATTTAATTATCATGTAATTGGCTGCATAGCTGTAAACATAACTGGAAGGTCAACTTTAATTTCGAGTTAGTATAGAGAGGTTTACAAGAATATTTCCAGAGATAAGAAACTTCAGTTATGAGGATAGATTGAAGAGAAGGTGGCTAAGAGGAGATTTGATTGAGGATTTTCAAAATCGTGGTGGTGGTGGGTTGGGAGGGGGGGGGGAGGCTAGGCAGAGTAGATGGGGAGAAACGGTTCCAGCTTATAAAAGGATTAAGAATGAGAATTTAAAGTCATTTATGAAAGAAGTGAATAGAGAGTGAGATTTTCATACAGCGAGTTCTATTCTGGAATGCACTGTCTGGAAATGTGGAGGCAGGATTAATTGAGCATTCCAAAGGGTATTAGGTGAATAGAAACAATGTGCAAGGGTATGGGGAAAAGGCAGGGTAATCGTACTAAGTTTGATGCTGGTTTGGAGAGCTGGTGCAGGTATGATGAGCCAAATGGCTGGAATCGTCATAATTGTGCTTCTATGAAATATGCTCCAGCAGCTCAGACATGCACCTGTTTCTGGGATTTGAACTATGGTCATTCCTGGGTATTGTTAATAAAACAGTGAATTAAAATGTATTTTAAAGACTTAGCAAATCCAGCAAGATGCCCACATCACTGCATTCATTGCTTAATTTGCAGTACAAATTGTAAAATGTTAGTGTAAAGCAAGACAGGAATCCCCACAGCACCCAGTTAAAAATCTACCTGACAGCAATTTAAATATTTTATTTTAAATCCCACAAATTGGCTTTTATTCACTATGCCTGTCAAAGGTATCAAATATGCAATAGCTTCAAAAAAGGGCGATTTGATTAGAAGCAAACATGAACTTTTGGATCTGAATTTTTCCTCCAGGTCAGATTTGCCATCGGAAAGAGAAGCCACTTTTAAGGAGGGAATTTAAAAAGCGAGGTTCTTAACAAAATTGAACTCCTTAAAGCAAATGGTAAGGCACTTGGAGAGAGGTGTAAACTACTAGGTCCAAGGCCTAAAACATTTGCAGTGTGCGTGCCATCTTTGCTCCTGAGGCTACACCCTTGCTTGTTAGCAGTAGATGAGAGAAAAATGTTGTAGAGGAAGTTGCTGTCAGTGGTGGGTCTCCTCATCTCATTTCACATGGCTATATCTGTGTGGTATACTGAAGGAAAACACGATACCGCCACGCCCATCCCGAGAACGGAATTCTCCATTGGCCTCGGGCAGGATTTTATGAGCCTTGCCCGAGCGAGGTCGTAAAATACCAGCCAATTGCTTCATGCTAATGAACATAATTGAGGTTAAGGCAGTGTAACCCTGGAATTATAAACTTGCTTGCCATGAAGGTACCAATGTTAGCCAAATACTGAACTTTAAACTGATCAAATGTTTTTAAAACATAAATATCAGCAACATAGGTAATAGTTGGCGGAGACCTTAAGTTGATATTTATAAAAGATTGAAGTCCGAGATTGGGCATTTCAATCCCAAGATGAAGTAAACTTTTGAAATGTAATCCATTAATTCAGTAGCATGTTGTTATGGTGATATTTTTACTTTTCTAAAATGTGACCATTATATTAAAACAATCAAATCATGAATTTAACTGCAACGATATCACATTTTTAATTCATTGCATGCAGGAATATTATTAGATAAATGAGTTACATATTTGAATACAGGGCTGTATAATCGTCCTGTGAACATTTTAAATGACTAACCTCACTCTGAGAAACATTTCTTGATGATTCTTTTATTATTTTCTTTTTGAAGTAAATTTGCAAGAGATGATGGGTAGTTTTTAATTGCAACAAATTAGAGGGAAAATAAAACTTTAATCAGCTACTCTTTGATAATTAATTCAAAATTTCAATTCAAATATATAACATGTTCCAGTGTTTAATTACTGAAGCCTTTTTTTTTGTATGTGGTAAACTGGTTCTAGCTCCCTCTCTACTCCATGACCATTGTTTGTGATGACAAAATTTAATTTCAAAACTATCTTCTAGCTTTCAATTAGTTTTAAAAATGTACACAGGACGTATATGGATGCTGTGTAAAATGAATACAGACCACAAATCTGTACCCCTGCAGAAAATCCTCATGTATTTGATATGAAAAATTGTAAACTTTTGTATGCATTTTAATCCAATTGCAAAACTGTAAAGTATGATAAATGTATTGCAGTGTACGCAATGTTTAGATTTTTTTTGTCTTTTATATTTAATCTGGCAGATTACAAACTTCAGACATTTAGATTGTCTGCCAGTTTGTGCTGGTTCTAACTGGCCAAACCAGTGTGGAATTTTAAAAACAAATGTGAAGCACAAATCAAAATTTAGATCTTTAATGCTAATCTTAAAAACTATTGTGCTGAAAGCCACACTCTACAATAAAGCTGTCCATGTTGTCAATTAAAATAATGTGGAAGGCAACCTAAATACACCTATTTGCTGTTGGTACGAGGTTCTTCAAATTGAACTATTTCTTTTGACGCCCAGACACTAGTCGATACATTTCATAAGTTGACATATTAAGAAATAATTCATTTAATAGGGGCAGCATGGTGGTGTAGCACCAGGAACCCAGGTTCAATTTTGGCCTTGGGTTACTATCTGTGTGGAGTTTGCATATTCTCCCTGTGTTTGCATGGGTTTCCTCCGGGTGCTCTGGTTTCCTCCCACAGCCCAAAGATGTGCAGGTTAGGTGGATTGGACATGCTAAATTGTCCCTTAGTGTCCCAAGATGTGTAGGTTAGATGGATTACCCATGGTAAATGTGTGGGGTTATGGGATAGGCCAGGGGAGAGGACCTGGGTAAGACACTGTCAGAGAGTTGATGCAGACTCAGTGGGCCGAATGGCCTCCTTCTACACTGTAGGGATTATATGATTCTAATAAGAATGGTGCTGTATAGTTTTAAGTCAATGCTAGAGCTTTAAAATCAATTTACTCAGATGACGGACTTGGATACGATTACAAATGTTTCTTTTTTGTGATAAACCCATTTTCACTTGTACTAAAAGTAGCACCTACTGCCACATAAATATGAATATTTTTTCACTAAAAGAAAAAAGTGATCTATTTTGCTGGTTTACATAAGATTTAAATGCACAATTATGCAAATGAGGTTGGTGAAACCTCATTTTGGTAAACTGCAGTTTCCCAATTATGCTCCAAGCCAAAACAGGTGTGTTTTAAACAATAGATTTACTTGTAATTCTTTACATCCTTATGTTTGGTGATGGTTGGCTCCAGGCATTATTTAGGTTGCACCAATACCATGTATATAGTGAACACTGTACGACTGTTTTGATTAACACAATACCAGGATTTACATTAGACTCATTAAATATCTTGTGGTGTAATTGTCAATTTTACATTATCTAATTCTGTATACCTGTGTGACCTAATTACAAACACTATAATGAATTAAGGATACTAGAATGGATATTCCTAGTTTTACGAAGTGCAAGCCTTGTTATAAAACTTTATAGAATGCAGTTTTTCCACAGATGGATGTAATCACAAAAGATGTGACTTCTTATTGATTTAGGGTCTTGTAGTCTTATGGGCGTCTCATATGAATACCAACACAAGCCTTCATAACTACCTATTGACCCAAGTACTGATCAGTATACTACTTCTGCATTATGAAAATGTTTCTTTAAACAATTTAGGATGAAACTTTGTTTTCTTCCACAGTATCAACCTACCTCAAAACTATTCAATAAACAACAGTCTTTATATCACTACCCATGCAGATAATGAATCAAATACCAGTAATTACCTTTTTTATACAAAGGAGGAAATTGTAAACCATTTTTTCAGAACAAATACTTATTCTTTCGCAACCTCTTAAACATTTTAAAAACGCTATAGAAAAAGAATTCGTGCTTCAATTTATTTGGGAAGATTGCAAATGACACAATAAGATGGTATTCAAACTATGCTGGTGTCCTCTGCATTAAAAACTGAAAAGGGGCTAGCATCGCAAGCTTCATGGAACTTCACTTGATGATTAGCCTCCCAGCCTCGTCTGATCCGTGTCAGTTTGCGATTCACAAAGGGAAGGAATAGGTACACTTTGGCCAGAAGGACTGCGCAAGGCACGATGAGAGCAATTGTGAATGTAGGTGGCAGGTAGAATTTGTATTGAGCCGAGTCGAAGGCTTTACACCATCCAAATGTTAGTGTGTGTAGAGTGCTGATCACCAGTGCAGCGAATCCAAGCCTGGACTGAAAAACAATGATTTTAAGGTTCACATAATTGATTGTATCTCGACTTCTAATTTTTACAAATTATTCACCTGCACCTGTAAAACATTTAATGGACAGGCGTTATCAAACCTTTGCACTATATTCTTTTAGTATACATTTCACTGTTTATTTGATGTTGATGTTACAAAAGTGGATATTTTTTCCATCATAATTCACCAATCTGTATTTTTGAAACATCTCAATGAAAACAATAGGATAAAATACAGTATTTTTAAAATCTTGGTGCATGAATAACTTAGCTGGGCCAGCATTTATTGCCCATCCCTAATTGCCCTTGAAGTGTTAGTAGGCTGCCTTCTTGAGCTGCCCTCTTTTTATGACACTAGCTGTAAGTTTAAAGATCCCAAAGCCACTTTGAGAAGCTGCTGAGAGGTTAAGTGTGTTGAGGGGGTAAGTGGGTTGAGGGGTAGTCAGGGAGTTGGTGCTTGGGTGGGTTATTAGGAGGGGTAGTCAGCAGATCCAGTGGAGAGTTGGGTTCAGTAGTATAGTTACCCAGGATTAAACTTCTGGCCAATTATTCTCATAAGTGAGTCAGAACTATCTGAAATCTCCCACGCTAACTCAGAGTTTCAGAGGATTCCAGACGTTGGTGAATTTCCCATCAGAAGTCCAAACTTCCCAGGTAATTCCTGTGCAGTCAGTGCCTCAGAACATCCGAGAGGCCTACCTTGGGTACGACTATCCAAAGATCTGAAGTTCTGAGCCATTGTTTTTATAAGATGGTTTACATGTGATTTTTTTTTTCTTAAATTTTGCCAAATAAAATAATCTCATGCTGGTCATGGCTGCAATTGGTTATAGTGGCCTAGACATGTGTTGATTGATTATTCTACCATTGATGTCACAGGTATAACATCATACCGTTTTGTGATCATGCCCAATCTACATGCTTGCACCAGAAATAGGAATCTTGCCTGCTTTCTCCTTCAGCTACCCAACTTGGAAATTCTGAAGCTCATAGTAACTTCTGATGATAACTTGTCATGAGCAAAAGGGAAAGAAAGAAACCATATACATAGTATTTTGCAACCTCAGGAAGTCCCAAAACAGAGTCAATTCAGTATCTATTGAAGTGCAGTCCCTATTGTGGGGGAAATGTAGCAGCCAATTTGTGCAAGGTTAGTCCCACAAAAAATATAGACAGCTAGGTAAAACCGGTTAAGGGAGAAAAGTTAGCTAGGCATAGAGAGAACTTCCCAGTTTTTATTCAAATAGTACTGTGACATCTTTTGCTTAGTGTTGAGAAGGGAAATTGGGCCCTGGTTTAATGTCTGCACATTCAATTGTACAGCATTCTTTTCATATTTCAATAAATTGTCAGCCTGGATCATGTACTCAAGCCCTGGATTGGGACAGGAACCCACAACTTTCTGACCCAGAAGAAGTGTGCTTGCTAATACACAATCAAGGCTGACATCTCAAGATAGAACAGGGATTAAGGTCTATCTACCTCACTAATATTATGCTGTACTATCGATCCAACTTTTAATGCAAACAAAATGCATCATAACATAGTTATTATCTGGATGTGGGATAGTACTCTGGTAGGGGACTTCAATGTCTATCACCAGCAGTGGCTGAACTGACTGGGTTTTAATGGACTAGACTAGGAATGCCGCTGGTGGTGAGTGAACAAAAAAAGAGGGAAAAGCTGCTTGTCCTCACCAATTTACCTGTTGCAGATGCATCTATTCATGACAACCTTGATAGGAGTGACCACAGCACCATCCTTGTGGAAATGAAGTTCCTTCTTCAAATTGAGGATACTCTGTTTTTTTTGTGTGGCACTACTAGTGTGCTAAGTTCAGTAGATTTTGAACAGTACTAGACACTTAAAACTGGGCATCCATCAGGCACTGTGGACCATCAGCAGCAGTCGAATTGTACTCGACCACAATCTATAACCTCATGACCTGGCATATCCTCCAGTCTATCATTACCATCAAAGCAGGGGATCAACCCTGGTTCAATGAAGAGTGCAGGTGGACCTGATGAGGTATATCCCAGGATGTTGTGGGAGGCTAGGGAGGAAATTGCGGGTCCCCTAGCCGAGATATTTGCATCATTGATAGTCACGGGTGAGGTGCCTGACAATTGGAGAGTGGCAAATGTTGTGCCTTTGTTTAAAAAGGGCTGCAGGGAAAAGCCTGGGAACTACAGGCCAGTTAGCCTCACATCTGTGGTGGGTAAATTGTTGGAAGGTATTTTGAGAGACAGGATCTACAGGCATTTAGAGATGCAAGGACTGATTAGAGACAGTCAGCATGGTTTTGTGAGTGGAAAGTCATGTCTCACAAATTTGATTGAGTTTTTTGAAGGGGTAACCAAGAAGGTAGATGAGGGCAGTGAAGTTGATGTTGTCTACATGGACTTCAGCAAGGCCTTTGACAAGATACTGCATGGTTGGATGTTGCATCAAGTTAAATCTCACAGGATCCAGGGTGAGGTATCTAAATGGATACAAAATTGGCTTCTTGACAAAAGCCAGAGGTGGCTGCAGAGAGTTGTTTTTCAAACTGGAGGCCCGTGACCAGCAGTGTGCCTCAGGGATCAGTGCTGGGTCCACTGTTATTTGTCACTTATATTAATGATTTCGATGAGAATATAGGGGGCGTGGTTAGTAAGTTTGCAGATGACACCAAGATTGGTGGCATGGTGGACAGTGAGGAAGGTTATCTCCAATTACAGCGGGATCTTGATCAATTGGGCCAGTGGGCTGACGAATGGCAGGTGGAGTTTAATTTAGACAAATGCGAGGTAATGCATTTTGATAGATTGAACCAGGGCAGGACTTACTCAGTTAATGGTAGGGCGTTGGGGAGAGTTACAGAACAAAGAGATCTAGGGGTACATGTTCATAGCTCCTTGAAAGTGGAGTCACAGGTGGACAGATTGGTGAAGAAGGCATTCGGCATGCTTGGTTTCATCGGTCAGAACATTGAATACAGGAGTTGGGACGTCTTGTTGAAGTTGTACAAGACATTGGTAAGGCCACACTTGGAATACTGTGTGCAATTCTGGTCACCCTATTATAGAAAGGATATTATTAAACTAGAAAAAGTGCAGAAAAGATTTACTAGGATGCGACCGGGACTCGATGGATTGTGTTATAAGGAGAGGCTGAATAGACTGGGACTTTTTTCTCTGGAGCGTAGGAGGCTGAGGGGTGACCTTATAAAGGTCTATAAAATAATGAGGGGCATAGACAAGGTAGATAGTCAATATCTTTTCCCAAAGATAGGGGAGTCTAAAACTAGAGGGCATAGGTTTAAGGTGAGAGGGGAGAGATACAAAAGTGTCCAGAGGGGCAATTTTTTCACACAGAGGGTGGTGAGTGTTTGGAACAAGCTGCCAGAGGTAGTAGTAGAGGCGGGTACAATTTTATCTTTTAAAAAGCATTTAGATAGTTACATGGGTACGATGGGTATAGAGGGATATGGGCCAAATGCGGGCAATTGGGATTAGTTTTGGGGGTTTTTTAAAAAAAGGGCGGCATGGACAAGTTGGGCCGAAGGGCCTGTTTCCATGCTGTAAACCTCTATGACTCTATGCCAGAAGTAGCACCAGGTATAACTAAAAGTAATGTGTCAACCTGCTGAAGCTGCAACATAGAACTAGCATGTCAAACCATCAACAACATGTGACAGAGTTTAAGCAACCCCACAACCAACTGATCAGATCTAAGCTCTGCAGTCCTAGTTAAAAATATATTTTTAAAAATTGCACATATCCCCAATCTAACAGTTTATTTTCTAACAAAATGACAGGATTGCCTAAATGGCTTCCTGTTCTGTAATCTCTGACAAAGACTGTTTTCTTGCAGTTGCATTGATGAGAAATCATGGATTCAGAAATGTAATTAAAAGATATTGACTGTATACAGTCATATACAAAGCAAATCAAAAGGCAGATTGTTTTAACATCTGAACTTTTGCCAATTGAATTAAAAATCTGACCAGGAGTGCATTAATAATGGAAGACTGAAGGGTAAAGGGATAGGTCTGGCGCACAAGTTAAAGTTCTAAATTGGGGCAAGGCTAGTTTTGATGGTATTAGACAGCAACTTTCAAAAGTTGATTGGGGGAGGCTGTTCACAGGTAAAGGAAGATCTATGTAATTGTTAAGATGGCAAAATTAACCAAAGCTTTCAAATTACAGATCAAATTTCAAATCTTACAATTAAATCCCAACTGAAGAATCGGCGCAAATGTTTTACACTATAAACAGCTACATTATGAATTTTAAGGGAATCTTAATGACCATAGGTACCCACCTCAACAATTCTATGAATATATCTTCACTTGAAGTAATTAAGTTCATCACTGATAAGAATTCAGAGTTAGTGGAAAATAGCACAATAAAAAAATAAACCTCTCTTACTTGAATGAATGTAAATTCCCTCCAGTTCAGAGAACCAGCCACTGATGGTAGCGAGGTCACAGCAAGCAGTGAAAGAGTGCCAATGGCCAGAATTCCAAAGAAAAGATAAATTTCCATCCTCCACACCTCTTCCGCTACCCAAGCATTATCTTTATTATTTTTAAACTGGAAAGATAAACAGAAAAAGATCATGAATAAATATGACACCGTGAATAATGTTTCTATAGAATAATCGATTTTCTATCAAACAGTTTACAAGCTACTTAACATAAACAATGCAATTGGAGTAACCTTTGATCATTGCCCCTTTTATCTCCATTTAGCAAGGATCGGAAAACAATTCTTTTTAGTTTTCAGTTTTGGCGAGAAGTCCACACCCAAAGTGTGAACCTACATTTGCTCTTTGCAAATTGCTGACCGACTGACCTGCTGTGCATTTGCAATTTTCCTTTTAATTGGAACAGTTACTTCTAACCTCAAAGTACCTCATTCTTTATGCTGTTTTCAGATGCCAGAAATGTGAAAAGATGGCACGTAAGTAATATGCCACACAGTGATGTCAATGTGTTGTTACAGAGGCTAATCAGCTATCAAATGATTTTTAATTTGAGATCCTCATTAATATTTCAAAATAGATGATTGACAGTTGTCTGAATAAACTGTTTCTTAGACTGTACTTGATGTGGAATGTAACTATTTCAATTTGAACCCTATCACCATGAACCTTCTGGATTCTGTCCCCCCCCCCACCTCCACCCCCCCAACCAGTTGCAATCTTTTGGGTATCAGGAACTGCATATTTGATAGTGTCACCATACCTATGTTTTGGGGGTTACAATGCCAAACTTTGCAAGGGGCGTGAATGGGAACAAGAATCAAAATATATTCTCCAGTTACTATACTGATTGTAAGACTCCAGAAAGAATATGAAGTTGAACGATTAGAATATGAAGCTGAATTATGAACTTTTCTAAGTGGAAATCCTCATTTTTCAAAGTGGTTGGCAAAACCTGCAGTTTAGTCCCCAGACCCTTCGTATCAATTCCTAACAATGTAAAAGGACTGCACAATTTTTTGTTGTTGCTTCCTGTAAGTCACTTTGGACAGTACTAAGTCTAAGGTAAACTTTCACTGTGTTCTAAGCATTTAAGTAAACATGGCATTGCAGTTAAGGGATTAGTCAAGTCCTCAATGTGTGATAACATTTGAGAAGTGCCTAAAAAGCTGGAAAAGGCACTCAGGATCAACAGCTTTTTTGTTACAGTTATCTCTTTACGATTTTTATTAATGCCACAGACAGCATCGCTGATGCTATTTAATAGTGGTTCTTCAGAAATAAAATTTAATACAAACTATCTGAAAACCATCCAAATGAGTTATGAGCCCAAATGTGATTAGCAGGTAGAGCAATCAAGAGCGGATTGCGGCAGAGGTGCTTAATTATGATTTGGGAATGGTAACTTCTGAGGTTAATAGCTGTTGTTATTTTGTCTGTTAAATTACTAATTTTATTTTTAAAATGCAAGTTGTTATATGCCAGTGATTACAGCAAATTCCTTTCCAGTTCATAGAATCATTGAATTCCGACAGTACAGAAGGAGGCCATTAGGCCCATCGAATCTGTAACGACCACAATCCCACCCAGGTCTTATTCCCTTTACCCTCATTTACCTTACTAATCCCCCTGACACTAGGGTCAATTTAGCATGGCCAATCAAACTAACCCGCGCATCTTTGGACTGTGGGTGGAAACCGGAGCACCCGGAGGAAACCCACGCGGACACAGAGAGAAAGTGCAAACTCCACACAGACAGTGACTCGAGGCTGAAATTGAACCTGGGTCCCTGGCACCGTGAGGCAGCAGTGCTAATCATTCGCCACCGTGCCACCCAGTCAAAGGGCATTTTTCATTTAATATATTAATATAACTCTGCAAAACTGGAAAATAAGTGTTAAATATCAAATATAGTAAATATCATTTTGAATAGAAAGACAGGTTAAAATTTTTATTATTGGTGTTTTAGTTCCATTGATTCAGTCAGTTCAATTACTGATAATTTTAAGTGCATTTACAAGCGCTACCTTAATTAAAATTGCCTGGCAATTCAAAAATACCACCCCCCCCCTTCCCCCGCCGCCGCACAGGAAGACAATTTTAGGTTTCTCCTGTTAAAATACGAAATTTTACTTAAAAACCGAGGGGAGAACTTAGTATGGCATCATTTTAAAACGGTGATATAATTATTCTTTAATGAAGCCTCCCACTTGGTGGTGTGCTTGCTGCACCACCTTTTGGATGCTGCTAACAGTGCACCAGTTCTAGTACAATGTTTAAAATTACAATTCACTTACCTGGGTAAAAGCCTCATTCAGGAGCTTGTAACGTTCGGATCTGCGCATAGGGAGACAGAGGCTGTAGACGGCATGCAGAGCAGCGCAGAAAAAGCTCAGCAGGCCAAGCTGTTTCCTTTGCTGAAGCCACTGGTCTAACCAACATGGAAAACGTTTATACTTGGTGCCACTGCGAAGCTGGAAGATAGCTGCGAGGATCCCGGGCAGATAAACGAGGGACAACATCACATATGCAACACAGGGTAGAGTGACATTAACGAGATCAATTGGGATTTTATAAAATGCGTACTGTCTTTTCATTACGTATGGGTGAATAACACTTCTAATAAAATCATAGATATAGAAAAATACAAATAAGGCTAGTGCCAGCAGCACTGGTATTCTCCAAGAAGGAAAGAGGCGGTGCGGAAGATTCTCAATTTCTTTTGCAGATGATAATGAGCCCATATCCACAGGAATGAATCCCATATTTTGTGCCATTTCGGCCACTGTACATCTCGCTTCCCGGCTGTCACTGCAGATCAGTACCTGGAGGAGAATAGGGTATGTTAATCATTTGGATCAGGAAAAGCTGTGTCTTTCTAAAGTTTGAGATTATGCACATTAAGAAATCACTTTCTGCCCATCTTAACTGCACTCAGCAAAGGAAATGAGAGATGTACCAACCATATGTTGAAGTCCAAGGCTAAGTTTAAGCTTTTACCTCACTCTTTATTACAGCCTATCAATAGGAAAACAACCTGGGGTACCACCGGTCTGTGTTTGACTAGGGGAGGCACGGTGGCACAGTGGTTACCACTGCGGCTTCACAGCACCAGGGACCCAGGTTCGATTCCCGGCTTGGGTCGCCGTCTGTGTGGAGTTTGCAAGTTCTCCCAGTGTCTGCATGGGTTCCCTCTGGGTTCTCCGGTTTCCTCCCACATTCTGAAAGACATGCTGCTTAGGTGCATTGACCCGAACAGGCAGTGGAGTGGGGCGACTGGGGGAATTTCACAGTAACTTCATTGCAGTGTTAATGTAGGCCTTACTTGTGACTAATAAATAAACTTTTAACATTAATGTACATCTAACTCCATCATAATAAAGTTTGATGTTTATTTATTAGTGTCACAAGTAGGCTTACATTAAGACTGCAACGAAGCTACTGTCTACCAAAAGAATTACTTTGCATTATTTTATTTCTGTGATACGCACCTGTTTATTGCCATCTCTTGCACCAAACTGTAAAGCCCAGGCTGAAATGACATTAAATGCTTTCACAATGGTGCATTCTGGAAACAGAGAGGCAAGATGTTCAGCATTTGATTCTTCATTCACATTTACTTGCATGTTGTTACTGACATCCACCAAAATCTTCCCAGTCAGCACATCCCTTAGTTCACTCAGTGTGCTGTAATGTTCATGGTACACGGCTACAAAGACAATGTTGACCTTGCCTACGGCTTCTCGTTGGCTGGTGACTTCATTCGCAGTGGGAAACAGAGCTGCAGTGCGTTTAGGATGTCGACTGCCCACAATTACACCATAGCCAGAACAGACCAGACGTGCAGCCAAAGAGCGGGCAAAATCTCCGGTTCCCAGAATGCCAACATCTGCTTTCTGGAGGTCGTACTGATGAATTTCACACTCGTTCTCCAAGAGTGGTTTTCCCATTTCTTTTTTAGCCATTCTTTGTAACTGAAAGGGAAGGGAAATGTTATTTTCTGTGGACAGGCCACTATTGTGGTAAATCAACACAAATCTCCGTTAGTTTATAGTGGGCACATCCGTACAACATACAGTGAGTAACTCACTCTCAGTCTGTTCAACTCCCACAACAACAATTTGCATTTATATAGCCACTTTAACATAGTCAATATCCCAAGATATAGCAAAACACTTCTTGGGTATGCAATACAATTTGCATTTACATAGCATCTTTAATGTCATAAAATGTCCAAAGGCCTTTCACAAGAGTATCAGCAAGCAAAATTTGACACGGAGCCACAAATGGTGATATTAGGACATTTTGGTCAAAGAGGTAGGCCTATAAGAGGCCTCTGCCCTCTCTAAGCCTTTCATTCTTTGCCTATCCCAATTAATATTGGCGAAGTTGAAATCCCCTACTATTATTACCCTATTATTTTTATTCTCAGATTTATCTACATATCTGCTCTTCTATCTGTCCTTGACTGTTTGGGGGCCTATAGTACACTCCCAGCAACGCAATTGCCCCCTTTTTGTTTTTAAGTTCCACCCTTATGGCCTCAGTTGAGGAGCCTGCTAAGATATCATCCCTCTTCAATGCAGTAACTGACTCCTTGATCAATACTGCAACACCCCCTTTTTAACAACCCACCCCGTCTCACCTGAAGATTCTATACCCGGGAATATTGAGCTGCCAGTCCTGCTCCTCCCTCAATCATGTGTCTGTGATAGCAATATCATTCTTCCATGTATTAATCAATGTTCATCAGCCTTACCTGTGAGACTCCTTCCATTAACGCGTACACACATGCACACACACACACACACATCCAGTGATCCAGGAAATTAAAGCTCTCCTGATTAAAGACATAGAGAAATATGGGGATAAAGCAGGAAAGTGGCATTGAAGTAGAAGATGATCGAACTGAGAATGGCGAAGCAGGCTTGAGGGGCCGAATGGCCTAGTCTTGCTCCTATGTGAGCAGGATAGTGGTGGACGACACAAGGACATAGACAGGCTGGTGAAATGGACAGACAAATGCATTAAATTATATTTAAAGCATAAAATAATATAAAAACAACAAGGACAACTCTAAATGGGGTGCAGGAGCCAGAAATAGCTGTACTTTTTAAAGGCTTTTGATGAAGTGCCAGCGAATAGACCAGCCAGCAAAGTTGAAGCCCATGGAATAAAAGGAGATAGTCAGCAGCATAAGCATTACATTTAAAATTGTAGGTGTTTATTTTTCTCCAGCTTCTTCTATCCTTTTCATTTCTGAAATTTCCCTTGTCAATGTTATATGAGTGCATGGGGGTGATCTTTTACATACACGTCAGCAATTCTCCAGCTTACCCATGCAGCATTCGCTTTAATAGACTCCAACATTAGTGTTTGCAACAAGCTCACAGTTTCTCCAGTTTACTATCAATAAAACCAAAAAACATGCTCTTCAGTTACTGCAAGCACCCAAATGTATTTGACCTCAATTACACTGCCATTGCTTAGTCTACAATTACAGAACTTCAACATATTACTTATTATTATTTCTCATGTTATTTTACAGTTAAGGCTGAGATGGACAGATTTTTGGCTTCTCGGGGAATCCAAGAATATGGGAATGGGTGGGGAAGTGGCGTTGAAGCCAGAGATCAGTAATGATGGTGGAGCAGGCTCGATGGGCCTAATGGTCTACTCATGCCCCTCAAAGAACAAAGAAGAAAGAAAATTACAGCACAGGAACAGGCCCTTCGGCCCTCCAAGCCTGCACCGACCATACTGCCCAACTTAACTAAAACCCCCGACCCTTCCGGGAACCATATCCCGCTATTCCCATCTCAAGACTTGTCAAGACACCCCTTAAAAGTCACTACCGTATCCGCTTCCACTACTTCCCCTGGCAACGAGTTCCAAGCACCCACCACTCTCTGTGTAAAAAATCTGCCTCGTACATCTCTTTTAAACCTTGCCCCTTGCACTTTAAACCTATGCCCCCTAGTAATTGACTCTTCCACCCTGGGAAAAACCCTGTTTATCATGTCCTTACATGTCCCTGAGCTTAGCTTCCTCCCAACATTTGATGTGTCACCAAGACAGCTTTCTTTAACTTCTAGAGTCCACCTTCAACCCTACTTTTTCCCTTTGCCCATAAGCCTTAATCCACCCTATCAACTCATGACTCTATTCCTCTGTTGCATTCTGCGCTACCTCCCTGTTCCAACCAGTCACGAACTACAAGTGTCCACATTCCACCCACCGGTGCCTACTCTTTCAGATATCTTCTCCCACTTTCTGGAACTCTGACACGTAGCATCTCTGCCTTGCCATCTCTTCTCTTCCATTTCTACTAATCTTTTGCCCCTTCCTTTCCTCCCCACCTGGCTTAGCGTGCCTTGTGGACTCCCACCTTCAGAAGTCTTCTACAATATCTACTTACACTTATAAAGTACAATTGTGAATATAATTTATTATTGTAATGGAGAAGTATAGCTTGACTTCTTGTCCAGAATATTAAAAATTTGGAGATATTAACTTGCTGGACAGCATTAATTGGCTGGCGGCAGGGTAGTTAGCACTGCTGCCTCACAGCGCCAAGGATCCGGGTTCGATTCCCTGTGCCGGCGTGGATTTCCTCCGGATGCTCTGGTTTCCTCCCATACTCCAAAGATGTGTGGGTTAGGTTGGCTGGCCATGCTAAATTGCCCCTTAGTGTTTGGCGGTTAGCAGGATAAGTAAATGAGGTTATGGGGAGAGAGCCTGGGTGGGATTTAGGTTGGTGCAGACTCTATCGGCCAAGTGGCCTCCTTTTGCACTGTAGGGAATCTATGATTCTATGAACCTATCCAAACGCTTACTAGTCAGAATATCTCATATTCATAGAAACCCTACAGTGCAGAAGGAGGCCATTCGGCCCATCGAGTCTGCACCAACCACAATCCCACCCAACCCTACCCCCACATATTTACCCGCTAATCCCTCTAACCTACGCATCCCAGGACTCTAAGGGGCAATTTTTAACCTGGCCAATCAACCTAACCCGCACATCTTTGGACTGTGGGAGGAAACCGGAGCACCCGGAGGAAACCCACGCAGACACGAGGAGAATGTGCAAACTCCACACAGACAGTGACCCGAGCCGGGAATCGATCCCGGGACCCTGGAGCTGTGAAGCAGCAGTGCTAACCACTGTGCTACCGTGCCGCCCATTATAGTAAACATATTAAATGTTTACTGTAATACTCATTCCACCCCGTGGAGCTTTTTTACTTTCATGTGTAGAGAAAATGTGGAAAACACTCAAAATAAGGTGCAATAATTTACATCATTTGAACATATAACAAAGCGCTAGTTAACCAGAATATTCTAAGCAGTTTCGTTTATAATTTTTTTGTTTTAAACAGTTTGGATGTCTCGAGCATGCATAGCTGTGTACACATTTGTGGACACTTGTGTGACATTTGCCAATAAAACATTTAGAAGTTAAATTTTCTTGAGGCCTTCTCCATCAGCAGAGTCAACACCTGCAGGACCCACCAAAGTGCTTGTCCCTTTTTGGAGTTGGATGAGGAAAGGTGAAACATGATCTTTACAGGAAACAGGAAAAGCCTCCCCAATGCCAGACCAACCCGGGAGAGGCTGTGCTGCATATTTCTGTAAAACTGGTGAATTTACGAGCACAGTGGCAATCTAACCATCGCTGCCACTCTCAAAAAAACTGAGCCAATATAAATTAAAAGAGGATGAGAATCAAAATCGAACAGCAGAAAAGTAACACTGTAAATATGAAATTTAACTGTAAGAAAATTATAATGAAAATATGAATAAAGATGTTATTTTCAATTTATTTTCAAACTGAGTGCTGGAAATCTTAATACAATTCAATTAAACATTATGATAACTGCTTGTGCTTTTGGTTGCTGTGTCTGCAGTTGCCTGGCTCCTAAGCACTGGAATTTCCTCCTTAACCCTCTCCGAATCTCCACCTCTCTTTGTACCATCCAAACACTACTTAAACCTGACCTCTTTCACCAGACCTTTGCCATCTGCCCTAATATCACCTCGTGTGGTTCGGTGTTAAATTTCTCTTTGTAGCATTCCTCTTTTTCCTCCATCTTAACCCCTTTTCTTTTAAAATACCCAATACGTGTATTGCCTCAATGCAAACACACCCAACCAGGCCATCTGTCTTTTGTTCTTAAAGTTGCCACTTTTTGTTTCAATCTCTTACAGCTCTAATACATTCTCCCCCACCTTCAGTTATGATAAAGAGTTAAAGAGTCAAAGGACTTGTAACGTTAACTCAGTTTCTCTCATAATAGATGCTGCCAGACCTGCTGCGTTTTTCCAGCATCCACTGATCTTGTTTCAGATTCCAGTATCCACAGTATTTTGTTTATGCCTTGGGATGTTTTACAACATTAACGATGCTATATAAATACGAGCTGTTGTTGTTTAAAGTCCTGCCATTTGTGGGGGTTATGTTCCAGCGCAACCTCACAAAAGTGAATGCGAACAATGAACGTGTTTTATAATTATAGATAACTTCAGGCCATCCCAATGTTTGCCATTTATAAAGGCATTAAAAACTATGTTTATCATATATTTCAGAGAAATGATTTAATAAAGCAACAATTATAGAACAATATAAAGTTTGTCACACTTAAAGGACTGTATATTTACATGTTGAAATGTTCAAACAACAGACGCAGCTACAAGGAACCCCTACGTGCAAACAACAGCCAAGACCCACGCACACTGCACACTTTCAATCGCAGGAAATATAAGTTTATTTATTAGTGTCACAAGTAGGCTTACATTACCAGTGCAATGATGTTACTGTGAAAATCCCATAGTCGCCACACTCTGGGTGGGTACACTGAGGGAGATCTAGCATGACCAACGCACCTAACCAGCACGTCTTTCAGACCATGGGAGGAAACCAACACAGATATGGGAAGAACGTGCAGACTCTGCACAGACAGTGACCCAAGCCGGGAATTGAACCCGGGTCTCTGGTGCTGTGAAGCAGCATGCTAACCACTATGCCACCATGCCACCCTTATGTCATGGCATCTTCTGTTTTTCTAATATCATTTCAGTGTTTTTTTCTTTTTTGAAGTATTTTCTAAAATTGGTCCCTTTTCTAAAATGTTTAAAACCATGGCTATGCAATCAATTGGGTTCGCAGTGGGTGATCGGGCGTACAAAGGCTTGAGTATCGGAAGTGAATATGCAAGTGAAGAAGTCACAAGTGACAAGACTACTGTAGTTCAAGTAGGCTTAGTATGTAGGTTACATGTTTGTTTAATGCACTGGTAAATGCTATGAAAGGATAAAAGTGATGAACGAGGATAAGTACAATGAGCTTGACATGTGTCTACATTTTGTTTTGGAATTATTCTGTCATCCTTTTAGCTCTATTTAGGTTTCTATTTCAAATTTTCTCTCAAATTCTGATAACCATGAGAAAAACGATCCCCTCCCCATAAGAGTTATTAGTCTGTTACGACCAAAGTGTAGTTTTGCATAATGTGTACTGCACCATTACTGAATATTGTTATTCTATTATCTCTCAATAAAACTATTAAATAGTTGCTCTAATGGCCTTGCGGATTTTGACTAGTGTGTGCTTCTGATTTTTTTTGATGATTGAAGATATGTTTGATATAAACTCAGCAGTTCTGTATTGCAGAAATAAATGGATAGACATTCGGGTTTTGTGTGTAAATGTATGTTAAAAAGAATTCAACAATGTTTGTAATCATACAAAAAAGTGGACATGATGCAACTTAAAATAAATTTGTTCAAGTTTACCTTCACATTTTTACATCATTTTATTCGAAAATTATCTATTCAAAATTAAATCTCTCAAAATATTGAAACTGGCAATCACAATAACATGCACACTGGCAGCGATGCACTGGCAGTGACACACAAGGACATTGGAGTATATTTCTACAGTAGGACAAGACTGTACATTTTAACACCAGCGTCCAAATGCAACCTTTACTGAAAATGCTGCCCTGATAATCCACAATGATTAGTAAAATGGCAGGAGGAGAAGACAATTCAATTTCTTTGAACCTTAGACTTGTGTTTATAATCAATATTTCACTTTGTAATCATTTGTTTTTACAAAGCAAATACTCATGAACTTCGACCAAGAACACTCAGTGAAACAACATTGAATGTGTGGGAGAGAGAATCTAGAAAACTGGTAGCTGACCTCCAACTGATCTGCTATCTTGTTCCAAACATTCAGCTGTAAATCTTTAAGCTGCTATTGAGTTTCTATTGTCTGTTTAAAATGCTGTGGATGTTCTGAGGACGTGCAACATTTATTACCCACGTCAGTTACCCCAAGAAGGTAGTGAGCTTTCTATTTGAATAATTAGTAGTCCTGGTACCTGGCACTTGCATACAGTTATTATCTATTACTTTCCACCACAAACTTGGTTGTTATCCAAGTCCTACTATGAGCTGCTTCATTATTGGAAGAGTTGCACTGTGGAACAGTAAACAGCCACCTTTGTGAACTTATGAAGCAGCAATTGAAGATAGTTGGGCCAAGGGCACTTCCCCAAAGAACTTTATCATGTGGCTGTTTTACACATTCAGTATGCTCTGCAGAACATCATCAAATCTAAACTACAGATGAATCTTGCCTTTTCTAAGCAATAACCATTGTTAAACTGGTTCCAGATTTTGCAGGAATTGTGAAGACATATTCAGGATTCAATTCACTCATTCTCTGGAGGATCATGAATAATATAATCATGAATAATATACACCAAGAGCCTTCTCTTCTCCAGAGTAAGCATTCCCAACCTTTTCAATCTCTCCTCAAAACTCAGACCAGATATCAGTTCAATCATCCTCTCACAAACTGCATCTAGAGAGAATACCTGTAACAGTGATCAAAACTGCATATACCAGACAGATTCAGCACCACCTCTTGAGATTTATGTTCGAGTCCTCTGTGCAATCTAGTTAGACCTCCTTAATGCTGCCATCACTCTTGATTTCAGTGATCTATTCACCAGTATCTCCAACATCCTTCTCCTGGCTTATGTCCTGTAGTTGCAATCCTAAAGTTTATTTATTGGTGTCACAAGTAGGCTTACATTAACACTGCAATGAAGTTACTGTGAAAATCCCGTGGTTGCCATACTCCAGCACCTGTTCAGGTACACTGAGGAAGAATTTAGCATACCTAGTGCATCTAACCAGCACATCTTTTGGACTGTGGGAGGAAACCGGAACACCCAGAGGAAACCCAGATAGACACGGGGAGAACGTGCAGATTCCGCATCGACAGTGACTCAAGACGGGAATTGAACCCAGGTCCCTGATGCTGTGAGGCAACAGTGCTCATTACTGTGCCACCGTGCTGCCCCATCCTAACAAGTCATTTAGTCTATATTTCCTTTTCCTAGTTTCACTGCTTCACAAAATACTATTTACTAATTTTCCAACCTATCCATTTGTGTTTGGTTTGCCCATTTCCTATTTAAAATCCACCTCCATATGTTATGCTTTGTTGGCTACTCCTGGTTGCTATGGAAGATAACAAAGGATAACCACACAATATGGGTACTGGAAGCACAGGTAGAGTTGACTGCTTCTCTTCATGAAAGGCATTATTATTTGGATAATAAAATAGCAGCATGAAAACTATTTTCTGGTGCTAGCCTAGAAATTATTAAATATTTTTAAATGTTGTCCTAGGATGTGGGCATTGCTGACAAGACCAGCATTTATTGCCCCTCCCAAATTGAGAAAGTGTTGGTGAGCTGTCCTCTTGAACCAGTGCAGGCATTGCAGAATGGGTACACCTACTGTGCTGTTAGGGAATGTGCTCCTAGATTTTGACCTAGCGGCAGTGAATGAACAGCAATGGAATTCAGGGTTATGTGTGACTTGGAGAGGAGCCTGCAGATGATGGAGTGCATCCATGGGGAGGTGCTGGCCTAGTGGTATTATCGCTAGACTATTAATCCAAAAGCTCAGCTAATGTTCGAGGGACCCAGGTTCAAATTTGGTGGAGTTGGAACTCAATAAAAAAATATCGAGAATCAAGAATCTATTGATGACCATGAAACCATTGTTGATTATTGGAAAAATCCATCTGGTTCGCTAATGTCCTTTAGGGAAGGAAATCTGCTGTCTTTATCTGGTCTGGCCTACATGTGACTCCAGAGCCACAGCAATGTGGTTGACTCTTAACTGCCCTCTGAAGATGGGCAACTTGGGATGGACGATAAATGCTGGCCAGCCAGTGATGCCCATTTCCCACAAATGAATTTTTAAAATCCTTTCGATCTTGGAATGAATGTCTAAGGTGGGGTTTGCAGATCAAGTCCAATTACTGTCCAGGATTTTCTGCATGCTGGCCAGATTGCTTCATGATCTGAGGAGTTGCGAATTAACTTGAACACCATTCAAACATCAGTGACCATCCCACTTCTGACTCTATGATGGAAAGATGGTTATTGATGAAGCAGCTGAAGATGGTTGCATTTAGGATAATACGAACCCAAGGAACTCTTGCAATGATGTCCTGGGGCTGAGATAAAACCACGTTTGGCAATGAAGTTAGACTTAATATGGTCTCAATCCAAAGGTGCAAGATTTTCTTCTCCAGCACATTCTAACACTGTATTTTTAAACTTTGCTGAAAAGTCAAAACAACATAACAATGCTGAACTTGCAATACAAATGCATCCTGACTAAATGTAGCTGAACAACCAAACAACTGAACAGTTCAGCTTCAATTACATTTCCAACGCAGTACATAGAACCAGCAAAAAGGGACTTGTTACAAGAGATTTATTTCCCCATTTCCCCCAAAAATGTTAATGTGTTCTTTTCTCAAATCAGAAAGAGAACAATGTAGAATTGAATTATTAATACTATTCCAACTCTTCAGAAAAGGGCAGCGCAAGGGCACAATAGTTGGACGACATGGTGGCTCAGTGATTAGCACAGTTGCCTCACAGCACCAGGGACCCTGGTTCAATTCCCGCCTTGGGTGACTGTGTAGAGTTTGCACATTCTCCCTGTGTCTGCGTGGGTTTCCTCCGGGTGCGCCGGTTTCCTCCCACAGTCCAAAGATGTGCAGGTTAGGTTGACTGGCCACGCTAAATTTTCCCTTAGTGTCCCAAGATATATAGGTAAGCGGGGTACATACGTGGGGTTATGGGGTAAGCCTGGGTAAGAGTCAGTGCACATTCGATGGGCCGAATAGCCTCCTTCTGTACTAGGTATAGGGATTCTTTTTACTCAGTGAGAGAATTTACTCTTCATAGTCACCATAGTCACCCCTGGTGATCAATAGGTCCGTATTAGACCGAAGATCTCTCAAGCAAGTTAGTAACATATACTGCAAACAGAGCAGTGTCCAACAAAAAACTGCCATTAACTGGCCTTGTCGTGGAACTAGTATCTGCAAAAAAAAAGCTTTTTGAAGTCTTTCCAGTAACTGTAGCCATGAGCCAAAAAACTACTAAATCCACTAGAAAGTAAACTACAAAAGCTGACAATTAAATTATGCCCTAAAACCCTGTTTACTTTTTAAATATCAGAGATTTCCTGTGAAATACAAGGCACGAGTCGCACCTCAGTGCATCTGCTTTGCCTTTATTTCAGTGCCACACTAAATCCTCTGGCTCCAAAATCAAAATACAAATTTAATTCAGTTGTTTAAAATTCCTCTCTCTACTATTTGAAAATGGTCTTGCGAAGAACTTGCATTGATATA